>NC_064929.1:121639267-121946767 GCF_023897955.1 Schistocerca gregaria
TCAGCAATATGTCTCGTGGTCTTATCGTGGCATGTTTATCTTCTACCGTTGGGTCAGACGATAGAAATGCAACTTGCACGCTTAGAGTAGCAGATGGACAGTGACCAACTTTAAACAGAACTTGATTAAATTTCTCACACATTTATTAAAATAATAAAACTTATAGATATTACGGAACTTGATTCTGGATGCTGTTTACAATTGACAATCTGAAGTTCCTTTGGTCTTGGTTCGTCAGTCTTATTCTCACATATATATGATTCTTGACAAATGGCCTGTACACATCTCTTCATGGCTATGTACAGGAATATGATAATCTTATTACGCACAGACTGAAAGTTGATGGCAGAATAATGCAGACTAATGGAGACTGACTAATTGGAGGTCTGTACACTCATTATAATACCTCGCGCGTTCATGTATCACTGTGCGTGTGTGATCCACAAGGAGAAAAGGTTCTACGTTAGCAGCGATCTCATTGGCTGCGTTACATATTAATACGCGGGTCAGCGGAAGCAGAAGATGGTCCATCTCTAAGGCAGCACCATCTCGTTGTGCAGAGACAGACGAGGGCTGTGCCTACGCTGTTGTGCTTAGCGGGGCCCACTCTACTGTGAAAGTTGTGTACGGGCTGACTACGTGAAACTGTGTACACAACAATGGCAAAATTCCTTTTAAGGAATGAGGAACGGGCATTGAGGTAGATGGTTTTCCGATTTTCTTTCAGTATCATTGAAAGAGGAAAGTATAAAATATTCTGTCGTTTGTGCTCTGAGAGGAGCATTCTTCTGGTGGTAGTGTCTACTTCACTTAACAGACAGATGCAAGTGAAAGGGCAGACTGATGCTTCTACTGGTTTCCGGATTTATGATTCTAGGAACTTTTCTTGCCTCTGTATCAAATTTATCTTGTGTGGAGATAAGTGACAATTTCTTATAAAAATTCCGTCTACATAAAATACCCGTCTACAAATTTCTGTAAAGAACAATGATCAATTTTTTTAAGCGCTCTGTGCAGGATGTTGTGGAACTGACGCCAGATATAAAGCCTAGTACATGCTTTTGTGTTCTGAAAACCTATGGCGAGGCCTTTCTGTCACGGAGCGTTCCGGGGCGAAGGCTGGGTGCGCCACTTTGCACCGGAACAAAAAGGTAGTCAACGGAGTGGCATCAGCGCTGGACCTGATGGGATACCAGTTCGATTTTTCACAGAGTACGCGAAGGACCTTGCCCTCCTTCTTGCAGTGGTGTACCGTAGGTCTCTAGAAGAGCATAGCGTTCCAAAGGATTGGAAAAAGGCACACGTCATCCCCGTTTTCAAGAAGGGACGTCGAACAGATGTGCACAACTATAGACCTATATCTCTAACGTCGATCAATTGTAGAATTTTGGAACACGTATTATGTTCGAGCATTGTGACTTTTCTGGAAACTAGAAATCTACTCTGTAGGAATCAGCATGCGTTTCGGAAAAGACGGTCGTGTGAAACCCAGCTTGCGCTATTCGTCCACGAGACTCGGAGGGCCATAAGGTAGATGCCGTGTTTCTTGACTTCCGCAAGGCGTTCGATACAGTTCCCCACAGTCGTTTAATGAACAAAGTAAGAGCATGTGGACTATCAGACCAATTGTGTGATTGCATTGAGGAGTTCCTAGATAACAGAACGCAGCATGCCTTTCTCAATGGAGAGAAGTCTTCTGAAGTAAGACTGATTTCAGGTGTGCCGCAGGAAAGTGTCATAGGACCGTTGCTATTTACGATATACATAAATGACCTGGTGGATGGCATCGGAAGTTCACTGAGGCTTTTTGCAGATGATTCTGGGGTGTATCAAGAGGTTGTAACAATGGAAAATTGTAGTGAAACGCAGGAGGATCTGCAGCGCATTGACGCATGGTGCAGGGAATGGCAACTGAATCTCGATGTAGACAAGTGTAACGTGCTGCGAATACATAGAAAAATATATCCCTCATCATTTAGCTACAAAATAGCAGGTCAGAAACTGGAAGCAGTTAATTCCATAAATTATCTGGGAGTACGCATTAGGAGTGATTTAAAATGGAATGATCATATAAAGTTGATGGTCGGTAAAGCAGATACCAGACTGAGATTCATTGGAAGAATCATAAGGAAATGCAATCCGAAAACAAAGGAAGTAGGTTACAGTACGCTTGTTCGCCCACTGCTTGAATACTGCTCAGCAGTGTGGGATCCCTACCAGATAGGTTTGATAGAAGAAATAGAGAAGATCCAACGGAGAGCAGCGCGCTTCGTTACAGGATCATTTAGTAATCGCGAAAGCGTTACGGAGATGATAGATAAACTCCAGTGGAAGACTCTGCAGGAGAGACGCTCAGTAGCTCGGTAGGGGCTTCTGTTAAAGTTTCGAGAACATACCTTCACCGAAGAGTCAAGCAGTATATTTCTCCCTCCTACGTATATCTCGCGAAGAGACCATGAGGATAAAATCAGAGAGATTAGAGCCCACACAGAAGCATACCGACAATCCTTCTTTCCATGAACAATACGAAACTGGAATTCAAGGGAGAACCGATAGAGGTACTCAGGGTACCCTCCGCCAGACACCGTCAGGTGGCTTGCGGAGTATGGATGTAGGTGTAGATGTAGATCATCCCCACTCACCACAAAAGAAGAAATTCAAGACAACCCCCTCTGCCGGGAAAGTCACGGTGACAGTCTTCTGGGATTGTGATGGCGTCATTGTCGTGGATGTGATGACAAGAGGCTCGTACTTGAGGACTCTGAATGAACTCAAGAACCGTTTCCGACGTGTTCGATCGGACAACAATCCAGCAGAAAGCTTGCTCCCACACGGTAAAGGACGACCACAGACAAGTCTGAGAAACCGGGAACACATCGCTAAATTGGGTTGGACACCACTTCAAATGATTCAAATGGCTCTGAGCACTATGGGACTTAACACCTGTGGTCATCAGTCCCCTAGAACTTAGAACTACTTAAACCTAACTAACCTAAGGACATCACACACGTCCATGCCCGAGGCAGGATTCGAACCTGCGACCGTAGCAGTCCCGCGGCTCCGGACTGAGCGCCTAGAAGCGCGAGACCATCGCGGCCGGCTGCACATCACTGCCTCATTCACCCTACAGTCCAGGACTGGCACCGTCGGACTTCGAACTCTCTGGATCTCTTAAAGATTCACTACGAGGAATACATTTTTCCGTCAGCCGAACAGAGAAAACATGGCTACGCCCACAGGATAAGAGCTTTTACCAACAGGTAATGCATGCTCTTCCACAATTTTGGCGTACGGCCATTGACCGTGATGGAGACTACGTTGAAAAGTAGGACATTAGCAAGACATATTGACATATATTGTGATCAAATTCTGACTCTTCTCAGTAAAAATGTCCTGAAAAGAAATTTGGGGCATTACTTATTGAACGACCCTCTTCATTCCTAGATACTTTAGTGAATTAACACAGTGTACATGTGTGTCATTTATCGTGTAATCGAAACTTAAAGAGTTCCTTTCCGCACTCATGTGTATGACGTCACACTTTTCCTTTCGATTCTCCTCGATGTAGAGCCCGTACACAAAAGAGAGCTCTAGAATTTAAAGTTCATTGGCATCCTTACAGTTTTCCAGTTAAAGCTGTAATCCATCAAAAACCCATCACTCACTACTTCTTGCATTGCACTGTTCGAGAGAGGTATTTTTATTGCTTGTGGATTTTTGTCATTAGTACTGAAGCGTATTGTTGTGATTCCTGTAAAAATTCGTTCATAATATACCCGTCTTGAACTGTCTGCAGACGTTTTCGAATATTTCTTCGAATGCCCTTTCAGTAATGGGAGTGGTACTGTAGTGTTCTTATCCCACACTTGTATCATCGGTTCTGTCTCGACCTTACAATACTGATTTCATTGTAATCGAATGTTTACGTACATAAGTGAAATATTACCATACAATTGTCGGGTTCTCCTAGATTCATCTGCTTCTAGTAATAACCCCTTGATACACCCCCAGTAAAGTTTTTGTACCACGTTGGATGGGAACTCATTTGCTTGCCAAGTATGGTATTCGTTCATATCGGGTACTTAGAAACTTTTTCCAGGTTTCAGTCTTTCTTGTTACCGGACAAACGGGAAATTATGCGTTCCACAGATTTTATGTTTATCTCTTCGCGCATATTGTAAAAATTTTCCGTCGGTGCAACAGGCAGTACGTTATATAACGACTTGTGATAAAGTCTTGTATTTTCTATATAGAGAAAAATGCCAATTAATTGACACTTGTCAACAAATTCGTTGCGCAGTTCGTATCTATGCTTCTTACTCCTGGTTCTTCGTCTATAGTGGTACACTATGCCATCAAAAGTATCCGGACACCTGGCTGAATTTGGCTTACAGTTTGTATCGCCCCCTATCGGTAATGCTGGAATTTAACATGGTTACTTAAAAACCGTCTTGATTGCAAATTTTTTTTAATTCATATGACCGGTTTCGGTTCATTCAGAAACATCTTCAGATCTGATATTTCAGTTACAGGAGTAACCCGTTTATGTGACGTAGCATGTGAAAATTGCTGGATTTGGACGGGTTACTCCTGTAACTGAGATATCAGATCTGAAGATGGTTCTGAATGAACCGAAACGGTCATATGAATAAAAAAAATTACAATCAAGACGGTTTTTAAGTAACATTATAAAATCACTGATTGCTGTTATCCCATAAGACATTATGTCTGTTTTTGCAAAATTTAATTTGGTGTTGGTCCAACCTTGATGACAGATGCCACTCTAGCAAGAACACCTTCAATCAGGTGCTGGAAGGTTCCTTCTGGACTGCCACCTCATTCTTCTCAGAGTCCTGCACTGAGGAGAGGTATCGATGTCGGTCGGTGAGGCCTGGCACGAAGTCGGTGTTCCAAAACATCCCAGAAGTGTGCTCTAGGATACAGGTCAGGACTCTGTGCAGGTCAGTCCATTACAGGGACGTTATTGTCGTGTAACCACTCCGCCACAGGCCGTGCATTACGAATAGGTGCTTGATCGTGATGAAAGATGCAATCACCATCCCCGAATTGCTCTTCAACAGTGGGAAGCAAGAAGGTGTTTAAAACGTCAGTGTAGGCCTTTGCTGTGATAGTGCCACGAAAAGCAACGTGGGCAGCAAGTCCCCTCTATGAAAGGACACGACTACACCATAACACCACCGCCTCCGAATTTTACTGTTGTCACTACACACGCTGGTAGATGTTCAAATTGCCTTCCTCATACCCACACCCTGCCATTGGATGGCCACATTGCGTACCGTGATTCGTCACTCCACACAACGTTTTTCCATACCGTTCAATCGTCCAACGTTTACGCTCCCTACACCAAGCGAGTCGTCGTTTGGCATTTACCGGCGTGATGTGTGGCTTATGAGCAGCCGCTCGACCCTGAAATCCAAGTTTTCTCACCTCCCGCCTAACTGTCATAGTACATGCAGTGGATCCTGGTGCAGTTTGGAATTCCTGTGTGACTGTCTAGCTAGATGTCTGCATATTACCCATTACGACCCTCTTCAACTGCCGGTGGTCTCTGTCAGTCAACAGACGAGACCGACCTGTAGGCTTTTGTGCTGCACGTGTCCCTTCACGCTTCCCCATTCTGCTCTCTCACGATATCTAGCGACTACTGAGGTCGCCGATATGGAGTACCTGGCGGTAGGTGGCAGCATAATGAACCTAATATAAAAAAGTATTTTTTTGGGGGGGAGGGGGTGTTCGGATACTTTTGGTCACATAGTGTATTTTTTTTCTCCTACAGGAAAATTAAAGAGACCTATCGAGATAAGAGAACCACTAGTATAAACATCAAGAGCTCAGATGGAAACACAGTTCTAGGCAAAGAAGGGAAAGCAGAAAGGTGGAAGGAGTATATAGAGAGTTTATACAAGGGCGATGTACTTGAGGACAATATTATGGAAATGGAAGAGGATGTAGATGAAGAAGAAATGGGAGATACGATAGTGCGTGAAGAGTTTGACAAACCACTGAAAGACCTGAGTTGAAACAAGGCCCCCGGAGTTGACAACATTCCATTGGAACTAATGACTGTCTTGGGAGAGCCAGTCTTGACAAAACTCTACCATCTGGTGAGCAAGATGTATGAGACAGGCGAAATACCCTCAGACGTAAGGAAGAATATAATAATTCGAATCCCAAAGAAAGCAGGTGTTGACAGATGTGAAAATTACCGAACTATCAGTTCAATAAGTCACGGCTGCAAAATACTAACGCGAATTCTTTACAGACGAATGGAAAAACTAGTAGAAGCTGACCTCAGAGGAGATCAGCTTGGATTCCGTAGAAATGTTGGAACACGTGAGGCAATACTGACCCTACGACTTATCTTAGAAGGAAGGGCAAACCTACGTTTTATAGCATTTGTATAGCTTTTGACAATGTTGACTGGAATACTCTCTTTCAGATTCTGAAGGTGGCAGGGTAAAATATAGGTAGCGAAAGGCTAATGCCAGATGGTAGTTATAAGAGTCGAGGGACATGAAAGGGAAGCAGTGGTTGGGAAGGGAGTGAGAAAGGGTTGTAGTCTCTCCCCGATGTTATTCAATCTGTATATTGAGCTAGCAGTGAAGGAAACAAAAGAAAAATTCGGAGTAGGTATTAAGATCCATGGAGAAGAAATAAAAACTTTGAGGTTCGCCGATGACATCGTAACTCTGTCAGAGACAGCAAAGGACTTGGAAGAGCAGTTGAATGGAGTGGATAGTGTCGTGAAAGGAGGATATAATACGAACATCAACAAAAGCAAAACGAGGATAATGGAATGTAGTCGAATTAAGTCGGGTGATGCTGAGGGAATTAGATTAGGATATTTGACACTTAAAGCAGTAAAGTAGTTTTGCTATTTGGGGAGCAAAATAACTGATGATGGTCGAAGTAGAGAGGATTTAATGTGTAGACTGGCAATGGCAAGGAAAGCGTTTCTGAAGAAGAGAAATTTGTTAACATCGAGTATAGATTTAAGTGTCAGGAAGTCATTTCTGAAAGTATTTGTATGGGGTGTAGCCATCTATGGAAGTGAAACATGGATGATAAATAGTTTGGACAAGAAGAGAATAGAAGCTTTTGAAATGTGGTGCTACAGAAGAATGATGAAGATTACATGGGTAGATCACATAACGAATGAGGAAGTATTGAATAGGATTGGGGAGAAGAGAAGCTTTGGCACAACGTGACCAAAAGAAGGGATCGGTTGGCAGGAGATGTTCTGAGGCATCAAGGGATCACCAATTTAGTATTGGAGGGCAGCGTGGAGGGTAAAAATCGTAGAGGGAGAACAAGAGATGAATACACTAAGCAGATTCAGAAGGATGTAGGTTGCAGTAGGTACTGGAAGATAAAGAAGCTTGCACAGGATAGAGTAGCATGGAGATCTGCATCAAACCAGTCTCAGGACTGAAGACCACAACAACAACAACAACAACAGTGTATTTTTATTGCTTGTGGATTTCTGTCATAAGTACTGAAGTGTACTATCCTGAATCCTATTGAAATTCATTTATAATCCATCTGTCTTCAACTATGTTCAGATGTTTTCGAATGTTTCTTCAAATGAATTTTCAGAAATAGGGGTTTCCTGTATCATCGTTAATCGTTTTTTCTCCATCAAATAGTACTTACTTTATTGTAATCAAATGTTTACTTACAGAGTGATATATTATCACACAACTGGTGGGTTTTCCTAGAAACACCTTCTTCTCGTAATAATGCCTTGATACCTCCCCCAGTAAGCTCTTTTGCACCATTTTGGTTCGGAATGATTTGCAGTGCGTACTACCGGATACTAAGATACTTTCTCCAGGTTCTTATGCTTCCCTGTTACTTGAGGTACAGACAATTATCAATTCCATATTTTTCGTCGTGAAATGGACTCAGTGTAATGGAACAGGTAGTACATCATTCAACTTCCGCTGATAAAGCCTTGTATTTTGTAGATAGATAAAAATGCTAATTAATTGACACTTGGCGATAAGACGAATCTTCTGGCGCAGATCGTATCTATGCTACTTCCACCTGGTTCTTCTTGTGTAGTGATATATCCTAGGATTCATTCACCGTAGATCTCCACTCGTCACGTTTTTCCAGTTATTTTTCCATTTCTTCGTAGACCTTACATCCTACGTCTATGTAACTCTGCCTATGTACCATAAGCCTTCCTTTTAATGCCTTCCCATTAATATAACCCCTGCACTGCGGTGTTCAAGATTCCTTCGTGTCTCTTGAGATGGCCAATGAGTTGTAGTCTGCACATTCCCTTAGACTCTGCTTCTAATCAACTCTTCTAAGCACCTCTTCGTTTGTTACCATGTCAGTTCACTTTATTATGAGCATGCTTGTCTGAATTAAGTTTCTTCTCTTCCTCAGCGCCCATAGTCCCGATTTCACAGCCATAGGATACTGCACTCGAGAGACAGGCTCTGCGAAACCTTGTGCTTATTTCAAAGCTAGTGCTCTCTGAAGATCTCGTTTTACTTCAGACTTCTGCTTTCCTTTGGAAGGATTTTTCAGAAGATGTAACAGCGCCACCATCTCCTGTGTGATGGGATAAGATTGTTCAACGACTAAGGGACGTTTTGAAGTGGTGAGAGATCTCAAGAATGCGCTGGCCAGGGCAGCAGTAGAGCATTTCCTATATCCAGAAAGGCCTCTACAGGTACTGCAACATGCGGTTGTACATTATCCTGCTGAAATGTAGGGTTTCGAAGGGATCGAATGAAGGGTAGAGCCACGGGTCGTAACACATCTGAAATTTAACGTCCACTGTTCAAAGTGCCGCCAATACCAACAAGCGCTAACCGAGACGTGTAACCAGTGGCATCCCATACCATCACGCCGGGTGATACGCGAGTATGGCGATGACGAATACACGCTTCCAATGTGCGTTCACCGCGATGTCGCCAAACACGGATGCGACCATCATGATGCTGTAAACAGAACCTGGATTCATCGAAAAAATGACGTTTTGCCATTCGTGCACCCAGGTACGTCGTTGAGTACACCATCGCAAGCGTTCCTGTCTGTGATGCAGATTCAAGAGTAACCGTAGCCACGGTCTCCGAGCTGATAGTCCATGCTGCTGCAAACGTTGTCGAACTGTTCGTGCAGATGGTTGTTGTCTTGCAAACGGCCCCATCTGTTCACTCAGGGATCGAGACGTGGCTGCACGATCCGTTACAGCCATGCGTATAAGATGCCTGTCGCCTCGACTGCTAGTGATGCGAGGCCGCTGGGATCCAGCACGGCTTTCCGTATTACCCTCCTGAACCCACCGATTCCATATTCTGCTAACAGTCATTGGATCTCGAGCAGCAATGTCGCGATACGATAAACCGTAATCGCGATAGGCTACAATCCGACCTTTATCAGAGTCTTAAACGTGATGGTACGCATTTTTCCTCCTTACACGAGGCATCACAACAACGCTTCACCAGGCAACGGCGGTCAACTGTTGTGTATGAGAAATCGGTTGGAATCTTTACTCATGTCAGCACGTTGTAGATGTCGCCACCGGTGCCAGCCTTGTGTGAACGCACTGGAATGGTAATCGTTTGCATATCACAGCATCTTCTTCCTGTCGCGTCTGTTGCATGTCATCTTCGTGGTGTAGCAATTTAAATGGCCAGTAGTGTATTATGTTTTAGGCTACTCTTACTTCTGGACCTGTTACCCCTCCATAGATTAACTTGAATCTCAAATAGCAAACTACTCCACCATTTTACAGTTAAGATTACAAAATCACGCAAGACAATCGCTGCAGAGTGACTAATTGGCCACTCATGGAAAATGGGCAAGAGTAAATAACTGTCGGGCGAGGTGGCCGAGCGGATCTAGCAGCTACAGTTTGGAAGCGCGAGACCGCTACGGTCGCAGGTTCGAATCCTGCCTCGGGTATGGATGTGTGTATTGTCCTTAGGTTAGTTAGGTTTAAGTGGTTCTAAGTTCTAGGGGACTGATGACCTCGGGAGTTAAGTACCACAGTGCTGAGAGCCATTTCAACCAGTAAATAACTCTTAAATCGATAAATTATAAAATATTCATGTTGCTCAGTGTGCAGTTCTTGCGCCATGTACCTTTGCAAGTAGTGTGAAACGTTTCTGCCATCGTAGCATTTTCAGGCGAGAGATGGGCGAGTCTGGCTGCTGCTGCTGCTGCTGCTGCTGCTGTAGGGAGACGGCGCCCCCACCGCCACCCCCGCAGCCGGTAGTGGTCCAGATGCTCCACGGATACCCCGCCTTTCTCAGACCCGCCTCCCAGCCCATCACCACGCAGCCACCTGGGACGATCAACGCGACGACGAGGGTTGTCACCAAAACGCAGCTGCCTCCGACAGCCTACGCCGCATCCAGTCCACCGCTAATCATCACACAAAATCATCAACGAATTCGTGAGCCGGTATTGCATGCACTGTTTACTCTCTTGCAATCACCAAAAACTCAACATTTAGCTCTACATTAGCGCTCAAGCATCGACTACACCCTGAGGTCACTCGTAATACCGTGTCGGACCTTCTTTTGATCCGGCATACTGGAGCAACTCATGGCATGCACTCAACAAGTGGTCTGAAGTCCTTTGCAGAAATACTGTGCCTTGCTGCCTCTATAGCCGACCACAATTACGAAAGTGTTGGCGGTGTAGGATTTTGTGCACGAAATGACCCCTCCATTATGTCCCATAAATGTTCAACGGAACTAATTTTTACACGTTTACGATTAGCTGCCTTTCACAACACAAATTTGATATTTGGCCTAAGTCGTGTTGTACCTTCCTACAGTCACACAACTTCGGCACCTGACAGTACACCTAGGCATCATCGGCAAACAACCCCAGACTGCTGCCCACGATCAAAGCCAAATCACCCGCATATAGAGAACAATAGTGGTCCTGTCACACTTCCCAGGGGCACTCCATTACGATACCATTGTTTACGATGAACACTCGCATTCGAGGACAACATACTGGGTTCAGCCGGCCACTGTGTGGAGCTGTTCAAGGCGCTTCAGATCGGAACCACACGTGACCACACGGCAAACAACACCAGAATGCTGCCCACGATCTAAGCCAAATCACCTGTATATAGAGAACAATAGTGGTCCTGTCACACTTCCCCGGGGCACTCCATTACGATACCATTGTTTATGATGAACACTTGCATTCGAGGATAACGTACTGGGTTCAGCCAGCCACTGTGTCGAGCTGTTCAAGGCGCTTGAGTTTGGAACCACGCGTGACCACTCGGCAAACAACACCAGAATGCTGCCCACGATCTAAGCCAAATCACCCGTATGTAGAGAACAATAGTGGTCCTGTCACACTTCCCCGGGGCACTCCATTATTATACCATTTTTACGATGAACACTTGCATTCGAGGCAAACATACTGGAATCAGCCGGCCACTGTGTCGAGCTGTTCAAGGTGCTTCAGTTCAGAATCACGTGTGACCAAGGGCCAAACAACACCAGAATGCTGCCCACGATCTAAGCCAAATCACCCATGTATAGAGAACAATAGTGTTCCTGTCACACTTCCCTGGGGCACTCCATTACAATACCATTGTTTACGATGAACACTCGCATTCAAGGACAACATACTGGTTTCAACCGGCCGCTGTGTCGAGCTGTTCAACGCGCTTCAGTTCGGAACACGTGACCACGCGGCAAACAACACCAGAATGCTGCCCACGATCTAAGCCAAATCACCAGCATATAGACAACAATAGTGGTCCTTTCACACTTCCCTGGGGCACTCCATTACGATACCATTGTTTACGATGAACACTTGCATTTGAGGACAACACACTGGGTTCAGCCAGCTACTGTGTCGAGCTGTTCAAGGTGCTTCAGTTCGGAACCACATGTGACCACGCGGCAAACAACACGAGAATGCTGCCCACGATCTAAGCCAAATCACCCGCATATAAAGAACAATAGTGGTCCTTTCACACTTCCCTGGGGCACTCCATTACAATACCATTGTTTACGATGAACACTCACATTCGAGGACAACACACTGGGTTCAGTCGGCCACTGTGGTCGAGCGATTTAAGGCGCTTCAGTTCGGAACCACACGTGACCATGCGGCAAACAACATCAGAATGCTGCCCACGATCTAAGCCAAATCACCCGCATATAGACAACAATAGTGTTCCTGTCACACTTCCCTGGGGAACTCCATTACAATATCATTGTTTAAGATGAACACTCGCATTCGAGGACAACATACTGGGTTCAGCCAGCTACTGTGTCGAGCTGTTCAAGGCGGTTCAGTTTGGAACCACACGTGACCACGCGGCAAACAACACCAGAATGCTGCTCACAATCTAAGCCAAATCATCAGCATATACAGAACAATAGTGGTCCTGTCACACTCCCCCGGGGCACTCCATTACGATACCATTTTTACGATAAACACTTGCATTCGAGGAAAACATACTGGGTTCAGCCGGCCACTGTGTCAAGCTGTTCAAGGCGCTTCAGTTAGTAATCACGCATGACCACGCGCCAAACAACACCAGAATGCTGCCCACGATCTAAGCCAAATCACCCGTATATAGAGAACAATAGTGTTCCTGTCGCACTTCCCTGGGGCATTCCATTACAATACCATTGTTTACGATGAACACTCGCATTCGAGGACAACATACTGGGTTCAACCGGCCACAGTGTCGAGCTGTTCAAGGTGCTACATTTGGAACCACACGTGACCACGCGGCAAACAACACGAGATTGCTGCTCACGATCTAAGCCAAATCACCCGTATATAGAGAACAATAGTGGTCCTGTCACACTTCCCCGTGGCACTTCATTACAATACCATTGTTTACGATGAACACTCGCATTCGAGGACAACATAATGGGTTCAACCGGCCACTGTGTCGAGCTGTTCAAGGCGCTTCAGTTCGGAACCACACCTGACCACGCGGCAAACAACACCAGAATGCTGCCCACGATCTAAGCCAAATCACCCGCATATAGAGAACAATAGTGTTCCTGTCAAAATTCCTTGGGGCACTCCATCACAATACCATTGTTTACGATGAACACTCGCACTCGAAGACAACATACTGGGTTCAGCCGGCCACTGTGTCGAGCTGTTCAAGCCGCTTCATTTCGGAACCACACGTGACCACGCGGCAAACAACACCAGAATGCTGCCCACGATCTAAGCCAAATCACCCGCATATAGAGAACAATAGTGTTCCTGTCACTTCCCTGGGGCACTCCATTACAATACCATTGTTTACGATGAACACTCACATTCGAGGACAACACACTGGGTTCAGTCGGCGACTGTGGTCGAGCGATTTAAGGAGCTTCAGTTCAGAACCACACGTGACCATGCGGCAAACAACACCAGAATGCTGCCCACGATCTAAGCCAAATCACCCGCATATAGAGAACAATAGTGTTCCTGTCACACTTCCCTGGGGCACTCCATTACAATACCATTGTTTACGATGAACACGCGCATTCGAGGACAACATACTGGGATCAACCGGCCACTGGGTCGAGCTGTTCAAGGTGCTTCAGTTCGGAACCACACGTGGCCACACGGCAAACAACACCAGAATGCTGCCCACGATCTGCGCCAAATCGACCGTATATAGAGAACAATAGTGTTCCGTCACACTTCCCTGGGGCACTCCATTACAATACCATTGTTTACGATGAACACGCGCATTCGAGGACAACATACTGGGTTCAGCTGGCCACTGTGTCGAGCTGTTCAAGGCGCTTCAGTTCGGAATCACGCGTGACCACGCGGCAAACAACACCATAATGCTGCCCACGATCTAAGCCAAATCACCCATATATAGAGAACAATAGTGGTCCTGTCACACTTCCCCGGGGCACTCCATTACAGTACCATTGTATACGATGAACATTCGCATTCGAGGACAACATACTGTGTTCAGCCGGCCACTGTGTCGAGCTGTTCAAGCCACTTCAGTTCGCAACCGCACGTGACCATGCGGCAAACAACACCAGAATGCTGCCCACGATCTATGCCAATTCACCTGCATATAGAGAACAATAGTGTTCCTGTCAAACTTCCCTCGGCATTCCATTACAATACCATTGTTTACGATGAACACTCGCATTGGAAGACAACATACTGGGTTCAGCCGGCCACTGTGTCGAGCTGTTCAAGCCGCTTCAGATCGGAACCACACATTAGCACGCGGCTAACAACACCAGAATGCTGCCCACGATCTTAAGCCAAATCACCCGCATTTAGAGAACAATAGTGGTCCTGTCACAGTTCCCCGGGGCACTCCGTTACGATACCATTGTTTATGATGAACACTTGCATTCAAGGACAACATACTGGGTTCAGCCGACCACTGTGTTAAGCTGTTCCAGGCGCTTCAGTTCGGAACCAAACGTACCCACGCGGCAAACAACACCAGAATGCTGCCCACGGTCTAAGCCAAATCACCCGCATATAGAGAACAATAATGTTCCTGTCACACTTCTCTGGGGCACTCCATTACGATACCATTTTTTATGATGAACACTCGCATTCGAGGACAACATACTGGGATCAGCCGGCCACTGTGTCAAGCTGTTCAAGGTGCTTCAGTTCGAAACCACACGTGACCACACGGCAAAGAACACCAGAATGCTGCCCATGATCAGCGCCAAATCACCCGTATATAGAGAACAACAGTGTTCCGTCACACTTCCCTGGGGCACTCCATTACAATACCTTTGTTTATGATGAACACTCACAATCGAGGACAACACACTGGGTTCAGCCGGCCACTGTGGTCGAGCGATTTAAGGCGCTTCAGTTCGGAACCACACGTGACCATGCGGCAAACAACACCAGAATGCTGCCCACGATCTAAGCCAAATCACCCATATATAGAGAACAATAGTGTTCCTGTCACACTTCCCTGGGGCACTCCATTACAATACCATTATTTACGATGAACACTCGCATTCGAGGACAACATACTGGGTTCAACCGGCCATTGTGTCGAGCTGTTCAAGGTGCTTCAGTTTGGAACCACGAGTGACAACGCGGCAAACAACACCAGAATGCTGCAGACGATCTAAGCCAAATCACCCGCATATAGAGAACAATAGTGGTCCTGTCACACTTCCCTGGGGCACTCCTTTACAATACCAATGTTTACGATGAACACTCACATTCGAGGACAACATACTGGGTATAGCCAGCCACTGTGTCGAGCTGTTCAAGGCGGTTCAGTTCGGAACCACACGTGACCACGTGCCAAACAACTCCAGAATGCTGCCCACGATCCAAGCCAAATCACCCGTATATAGAGAACAATAGTGGTCCTCTCACACTTCCCCGGGGCACTCCATTTCAATACCATTGTTTACGATGAACACTCGCATTCGAAGACAACATACTGTGTTCAGCCGCCCACTGTATCGAGCTGTTCAAGCCACTTCAGTTCGGAACCACACGTGACCATGCGGCAAACATCACCACAATGCTGCCCACGATCTAAGCCAAATCACCCGCATATAGAGAACAATAGTGGTCCTGTCACACTTCCCCCGGGCACTCCATTACGATACCGTTGTTTATGATGAACACTTGCATTCGAGGACAACATACTGGCTTCAGCCGGCCACTGTGTCGAGTGGTTCAAGGCGCATCAGTTCGGAATCACACGTGACCACACGGCAAACAACACCAGAATGCTGCCCATTATCTAAGCCAAATCACCCATATATAGAGAACAATAGTGGTCCTGTCACACTTCCCCGGGGCAATCCGTTACGATACCATTGTTTACGATGAACACTTGCATTCGAGGACAACATACTGGGTTCAGCCGGCCACTGTGTCGAGCTGTTCAAGCCGCTTCAGTTCGGAACCACACGTGGCCACACGGCAAACAACACCAGAATGCTGCCCACGATCTGCGCCAAATCGACCGTATATAGAGAACAATAGTGTTCCGTCACACTTCCCTGGGGCACTCCATTACAATACCATTGTTTACGATGAACACGCGCATTCGAGGACAACATACTGGGTTCAGCTGGCCACTGTGTCGAGCTGTTCAAGGCGCTTCAGTTCGGAATCACGCGTGACCACGCGGCAAACAACACCATAATGCTGCCCACGATCTAAGCCAAATCACCCGTATATAGAGAACAATAGTGATCCTGTCACACTTCCCCGGGGCACTCCATTACAGTACCATTGTATACGATGAACATTCGCATTCGAGGACAACATACTGTGTTCAGCCGGCCACTGTGTCGAGCTGTTCAAGCCACTTCAGTTCGCAACCGCACGTGACCATGCGGCAAACAACACCAGAATGCTGCCCACGATCTATGCCAATTCACCTGCATATAGAGAACAATAGTGTTCCTGTCAAACTTCCCTCGGCATTCCATTACAATACCATTGTTTACGATGAACACTCGCATTGGAAGACAACATACTGGGTTCAGCCGGCCACTGTGTCGAGCTGTTCAAGCCGCTTCAGATCGGAACCACACATTAGCACGCGGCTAACAACACCAGAATGCTGCCCACGATCTTAAGCCAAATCACCCGCATTTAGAGAACAATAGTGGTCCTGTCACACTTCCCCGGGGCACTCCGTTACGATACCATTGTTTATGATGAACACTTGCATTCAAGGACAACATACTGGGTTCAGCCGACCACTGTGTTAAGCTGTTCCAGGCGCTTCAGTTCGGAACCAAACGTACCCACGCGGCAAACAACACCAGAATGCTGCCCACGGTCTAAGCCAAATCACCCGCATATAGAGAACAATAATGTTCCTGTCACACTTCTCTGGGGCACTCCATTACGATACCATTTTTTATGATGAACACTCGCATTCGAGGACAACATACTGGGATCAGCCGGCCACTGTGTCAAGCTGTTCAAGGTGCTTCAGTTCGAAACCACACGTGACCACACGGCAAAGAACACCAGAATGCTGCCCATGATCAGCGCCAAATCACCCGTATATAGAGAACAACAGTGTTCCGTCACACTTCCCTGGGGCACTCCATTACAATACCTTTGTTTATGATGAACACTCACAATCGAGGACAACACACTGGGTTCAGCCGGCCACTGTGGTCGAGCGATTTAAGGCGCTTCAGTTCGGAACCACACGTGACCATGCGGCAAACAACACCAGAATGCTGCCCACGATCTAAGCCAAATCACCCATATATAGAGAACAATAGTGTTCCTGTCACACTTCCCTGGGGCACTCCATTACAATACCATTATTTACGATGAACACTCGCATTCGAGGACAACATACTGGGTTCAACCGGCCATTGTGTCGAGCTGTTCAAGGTGCTTCAGTTTGGAACCACGAGTGACAACGCGGCAAACAACACCAGAATGCTGCAGACGATCTAAGCCAAATCACCCGCATATAGAGAACAATAGTGGTCCTGTCACACTTCCCTGGGGCACTCCTTTACAATACCAATGTTTACGATGAACACTCACATTCGAGGACAACATACTGGGTATAGCCAGCCACTGTGTCGAGCTGTTCAAGGCGGTTCAGTTCGGAACCACACGTGACCACGTGCCAAACAACTCCAGAATGCTGCCCACGATCCAAGCCAAATCACCCGTATATAGAGAACAATAGTGGTCCTCTCACACTTCCCCGGGGCACTCCATTTCAATACCATTGTTTACGATGAACACTCGCATTCGAAGACAACATACTGTGTTCAGCCGCCCACTGTATCGAGCTGTTCAAGCCACTTCAGTTCGGAACCACACGTGACCATGCGGCAAACATCACCACAATGCTGCCCACGATCTAAGCCAAATCACCCGCATATAGAGAACAATAGTGGTCCTGTCACACTTCCCCCGGGCACTCCATTACGATACCGTTGTTTATGATGAACACTTGCATTCGAGGACAACATACTGGCTTCAGCCGGCCACTGTGTCGAGTGGTTCAAGGCGCATCAGTTCGGAATCACACGTGACCACACGGCAAACAACACCAGAATGCTGCCCATTATCTAAGCCAAATCACCCATATATAGAGAACAATAGTGGTCCTGTCACACTTCCCCGGGGCAATCCGTTACGATACCATTGTTTACGATGAACACTTGCATTCGAGGACAACATACTGGGTTCAGCCGGCCACTGTGTCGAGCTGTTCAAGCCGCTTCAGTTCGGAACCACATGTGACCACGCGGCAAACAACACCAGAATGCTGCCCACGATCTATGCCAAATCACCCGCATATAGAGAACAATAGTGGTCCTTTCACACTTCTCTGGGCACTCCATTACGATACCATTGTTTACGATGAACACTTGCATTCGAGGACAACATACTGGGTTCAGCTGGCCACTGTGTCGAGCTGTTCAAGGCGCTTCAGTTCGGAATCACGCGTGACCACGCGGCAAACAACACCAGAATGCTGCCCACGATCTAAGCCAAATCCCCCGTATATAGAGAATAATAGTGGTCCTGTCACACTTCCCCGGGGCACTCCATTACAGTACCATTGTTTATGATGAACATTCGCATTCGAGGACAAGATACTGTGTTCAGCCGGCCACTGTGTTGAGCTGTTCAAGCCACTTCAGTTCGGAACCGCACGTGACCATGCGGCAAACAACACCAGTATGCTGCCCACGATCTATGCCAATTCACCCGCATATAGAGATCAATAGTGTTCCTGTCAAACTTCCCTCGGGTATTCCATTACAATATCATTGTTTACGATGAACACTCGCATTGGAAGACAACATACTGGGTTCAGCCGGCCACTGTGTCGAGCTGTTCAAGCCGCTTCAGATCGGAACCACACATGAGCACGCGGCAAACAACACCAGAATGCTGCCCACGATCTTAAGCCAAATCACCTGCATATAGAGAACAATAGTGGTCCTGTCACACTTCCCCGGGGCACTCCGTTACGATACCATTGTTTATGATGAACACTTGCATTCAAGGACAACATACTGGGTTCAGCCGACCACTGTGTTGAGCTGTTCCAGGCGCTTCAGTTCGGAACCAAACGTGACCACGGGGCAAACAACACCAGAATGCTGCCCACGATCTAAGCCAAATCACCCGCATATAGAAAACAACAGTGTTCCGTCACACTTCCCTGGGGCACTCCATTACAATACCATTGTTTATGATGAACACTCACAATCGAGGACAACACACTGGGTTCAGCCGGCCACTGTGGTCGAGCGATTTAAGGCGCTTCATTTCGGAACCACACGTGACCATGCGGCACACAACACCAGAATGCTGAACACGATCTAAGCCAAATCACCCGTATATAGAGAACAATAGTGGTCCTCTCTCACTTCCCCGGGGCACTCCATTACAATACCATTGTTTACGATGAACACTCGCATTCGAAGACAACATACTGTGTTCAGCCGCCCACTGTATCGAGCTGTTCAAGCCAGTTCAGTTCGGAACCACACGTGACCTTGCGGCAAGCAACACCACAATGCTGCCTACGATCTAAGCCAAATCACCCGCATATAGAGAACAATAGTGGTCCTGTCACACTTCCCGGGGCACTCCATTACGATACCGTTGTTTATGATGAACACATGCATTCGAGGACAACATACTGGCTTCAGCCGGCCACTGTGTCGAGTGGTTCAAGGCGCATCAGTTCGGAATCACACGTGACCACACGGCAAACAACACCAGAATGCTGCCCATTATCTAAGCCAAATCACCCATATATAAAGAACAATAGTGGTCCTGTCACACTTCCCCGGGGCAATCCGTTACGATACCATTGTTTATGATGAACACTTGCATTCGAGGACAACATACTGGCTTCAGCCGGCCACTGTGTCGAGTGGTTCAAGGCGCATCAGTTCGGAATCACACGTGACCACACGGCAAACAACACCAGAATGCTGCCCACAATCTAAGCCAAATCACCCGCATATACAGAACAATAGTGGTCCTGTCACACTTCCCCAGGGCACTCCATTACGATACCATTTTTATGATAAACACTTGCATTCGAGGAAAACATACTGGGTTCAGCCGGCCACTGTGTCGAGCTGTTCAAGGCGCTTTAGTTCGGAATCACGCATGACCACGCGCCAAACAACACCAGAATGCTGCCTACAATCTAAGGCAACTCACCCGTATATAGAGATAAATAGTGTTCCTGTCACATTTCCCTGGGGCACTCCATTACAATACCATTGTTTACGATGAACACTCGCATTCGAGGACAACATACTTGGTTCAACCGGCCACAGTGTCGAGCTGTTCAAGGCGCTTCAGTTCGGAACCACACGTGACCACGCGGCAAACAACACCAGAATGCTGCCCACGATCTAAGCCAAATCCCCCGTATATAGAGAACAATAGTGGTCCTGTCACACTTCCCAGGGGCACTCCATTACAATACCATTGTTTACGATGAACACTCGCATTCGAAGACAACATACTGTGTTCAGCCGCCCACTGTATCGAGCTGTTCAAGGCGCTTCAGTTTGAAATCACGCGTGACCACACGGCAAACAACACCAGAATGCTGACCACGATCTAAGCCAAGTCACCCGTATATAGAGAACAATAGTGGTCCTGTCACACTTCCCCGGGGCCCTCCATTACAGTACCATTGTTTACGATGAACACTCGCATTCGAGGACAACATACTGGGTTCAACCGGCCACAGTGTCGAGCTGTTCAAGGCACTTCAGTTCGGAACCACACGTGACCACATGGCAAACAACACGAGAATGCTGCCCACGATTTATGCTAAATCACCCATATATAGAGAACAGTAGTGGTCCTGTCACACTTCCCCGGGGCACTCCATTACAATAGCATTTTTTGCGATGAACACTAGCATCCAAGGACGACATAATGGGTACAACCGGCCACTGTGTCGAGCTGTTCAAGGCGCTTCAGTTCGGAACCACACGTGACCATGGTAAACAACACCAGAATGCTGCCCACGATCTAAGCCAAATCACACGCATATAGAGAACAATAATGTTCCTGTCGAACTTCCCTGGGGCACTCCATTACAATACCATTATTTATGATGAACACTCGCATTCGAAAACTACATACTGGGTTCAACCGGCCACTGCGTCGAGCTGTTCAAGGCGCTTCAGTACGGAACCACACGTGACCACGCGGCAAACAACACCAGAATGCTGTCCACGACCTAAGACAAATCACCTGTATATAGAGAACAACAGTGTTCCTGTTACACTTCCCTGGGGCACTCCATTACAACGCCATTGTTTACGATGAACACTCGCATTCGAAGACAACATACTGGGTTCAGCCGGCCACTGTGTCGAGCTGTTCAAGGTGCTTCAGTTCGGAATCACACGTGACCACACGGCAAACAACACCAGAATGCTGCACACGATCTAAGCCAAATCACCCACATATAAAGAACAATAGTGGTCCTGTCATACTTCCCCGGGGCACTCTGTTACGATACCATTGTTTATGATGAACACTTGCATTCGAGGACAACATCCTTTGTTCAGCGGGCCACTGTGTCAGGCTGTTCAATGCGGTTCATTTCAGAATCACGCATGACCACGCGGCAAACAACACCAGAATGATGCCCACAATCTAAGCCAAATCACCCGCATATAGAGAACAATAGTGGTCCTGTCACACTTCCCTGGTGCACTCCATTACAACGCCATTGTTTACGATGAACACTAGCATTCGAATACAACATAGTGGGTTCAGCCGGCCACTGTGTCGAGCTGTTCAAGGCGCTTTAGTTCGGAATCACACGTGACCATACGGCAAACAACACCAGAATCCTGCCCACGATCTAAGCCAAATCACCCACATATAGAGAACAATAGTGGTCCTGTCATACTTCCCCGGGGCACTCCGTTACGATACCATTATTTATGATGAACACTTGCATTCGAGGACAACATCCTGGGTTCAGCGGGCCACTGTGTCAGGCTGTTCAATGCGGTTCAGTTCAGAATCACGCATGACCACGCGGCAAACAACACCAGAATGATGCCCACGATTTATGCCAAATCACCCGTATATAGAGAACAGTAGTGGTCCTGTCACACTTCCCCGGGGCACTCCATTACAATAGCATTTTTTGCGATGAACACTCGCATCAAAGGACGACATAATGGGTACAACCGGCCACTGTGTCGAGCTGTTCAAGGCGCTTCAGTTCGGAACCACACGTGACCATGCGGCAAACAACACCAGAATGCTGCCCACGATCTAAGCCAAATCACCCGCATATAGAGAACAATAATGTTCCTGTCAAACTTCCCTGGGGCACTCCATTACAATACCTTTGTTTACCATGAACACTCGCATTCGAAGACAACATACTGGGTTCAGCCGGCCATTTTGTTGAGCTGTTCAAGCCGCTTCAGTTCGGAACCACACGTGACCACGCGGCAAACAACACCAGAATGCTACCCACGATCTAAGACATATCACCCATATATAGAGAACAATAGTGGTCCTGTCACACTTCCCTGGGTCACTCCATTACAGTACCATTGTTTACGATGAACACTCGCATTCTAAGACAACATACTGTGTTCAGCCGGCCACTGTGACGAGCTGTTCAAGCCGCTTCAGTTCGGAACTATACGTGACCATGCGGCAAACAACACCAGAATGCTGCCCACGATCTAAGCCAAACCACCTGCATATAGAGAACAACAGTGGTCCTGTCACACTTCCCCGGGGCACTCTATTACGATACCATTGTTTTTGATGAACAGTTGCATTCGAGGACAACATACTGGGTTCAGCCGGCCACAGTGTTGAGCTGTTCAAGGCGGTTCAGTTCGATATCAAGCGTGACCACGTGGCAAACAACACCAGAATGCTGGCCACGATCTAAGCCAAATCACCCGCATATAGAGAACAATAGTGGTCCTGTCACACTTCCCTGGGGCACTCCATTACGATACCATTATTTATGATGAACACTCGCATTCGAAGACAACATACTGGGTTCAACCGGCCACTGCGTCGAGCTGTTCAAGGCGCTTCAGTTCGGAACCACACGTGACCACGCGGCAAACAACACCAGAATGCTGTCCACGATCTAAGACAAATCACCTGTATATAGAGAACAACAGTGTTCCTGTTACACTTCCCTGGAGCACTCCATTACAACGCCATTGTTTACGATGAACACTCGCATTCGAAGACAACATACTGGGTTCAGCCGGCCGCTGTGTCGAGCTGTTCAAGGCGCTTCAGTTCGGAATCACACGTGACCACACGGCAAACAACACCAGAATGCTGCCCACGATCTAAGCTAAATCACCCACATATAGAGAACAATTGTGGTTCTGTCATACTTCCCCAGGGCACTCCGTTACGATACCATTGTTTATGATGAACACTTGCATTCGAGGACAACATCCTGGGTTCAGCGGGCCACTGTGTCAGGCTGTTCAATGCGGTTCAGTTCAGAATCACGCATGACCACGCGGCAAACAACACCAGAATGATGCCCACGATCTAAGCCAAATAACCCGCATATAGAGAACAATAGTGGTCCTGTCACACTTCCCTGGTGCACTCCATTACGATACCATTATTTATGATGAACACTCGCATTCGAAGACAACATACTGGGTTCAACCGGCCACTGTGTCGAGCTGTTAAAGGCGCTTCAGTTCGGAACAACACGTGACCACGCGGCAAACAACACCAGAATGCTGCCCATGATCTAAGACAAATCACCTGCATATAGAGAACAATAGTGTTCCTGTCACACTTCCCTGGGGCACTCCATTACAACGCCATTGTTTACGATGAACACTCGCATTCTAAGACAACATACTGGGTTCAGCCGGCCACTGTGTCGAGCTGTTCAAGGAGCTTCAGTTCAGAACCACACGTGACCATGCGGCAAACATCACCAGAATGTTGCCCACGATCTAAGCCAAATCACCTGCATATAGAGAACAATAGTGGTCCTGTCACACTTAGCCGGGGCACTCCATTACAGTACCATTGTTTATGATGAACATTCGCATTCGAGGACAACATACTGTGTTCAGCCGGCCACTGTGTTGAGCTGTTCAAGCCACTTCAGTTCGGAACCGCACGTGACCATGCGGCAAACAACACCAGTATGCTGCCCACGATCTATGCCAATTCACCCGCATATAGAGATCAATAGTGTTCCTGTCAAACTTCCCTCGGGTATTCCATTACACTATCATTGTTTACGATGAACACTCGCATTGGAAGACAACATACTGGGTTCAGCCGGCCACTGTGTCGAGCTGTTCAAGCCGCTTCAGATCGGAACCACACATGAGCACGCGGCAAACAACACCAGAATGCTGCCCACGATCTTAAGCCAAATCACCCGCATATAGAGAACAATAGTGGTCCTGTCACACTTCCCCGGGGCACTCCGTTACGATACCATTGTTTATGATGAACACTTGCATTCAAGGACAACATACTGGGTTCAGCCGACCACTGTGTTGAGCTGTTCCAGGCGCTTCAGTTCGGAACCAAACGTGACCACGCGGCAACCAACACCAGAATGCTGCCCACGATCTAAGCCAAATCACCCGCATATAGAAAACAACAGTGTTCCGTCACACTTCCCTGGGGCACTCCATTACAATACCATTGTTTATGATGAACACTCACAATCGAGGACAACACACTGCGTTCAGCCGGCCACTGTGGTCGAGCGATTTAAGGCACTTCAGTTCGGAACCACACGTGACCATGCGGCACACAACACCAGAATGCTGCCCACGATCTAAGCCAAATCACCCGTATATAGAGAACAATAGTGGTCCTCTCTCACTTCCCCGGGGCACTCCATTACAATACCATTGTTTACGATGAACACTCGCATTCGAAGACAACATACTGTGTTCAGCCG
The DNA here is from genome assembly GCF_023897955.1 of Schistocerca gregaria. Taxonomy (NCBI): domain Eukaryota; kingdom Metazoa; phylum Arthropoda; class Insecta; order Orthoptera; family Acrididae; genus Schistocerca; species Schistocerca gregaria. The sequence continues at coordinate 121,664,205 of NC_064929.1, forward strand.
CCCACTGTATCGAGCTGTTCAAGCCAGTTCAGTTCGGAACCACACGTGACAATGCGGCAAACAACACCACAATGCTGCCTACGATCTAAGCCAAATCACCCACATATAGAGAACAATAGTGGTCCTGTCACACTTCCCCGGGGCACTCCATTACGATACCGTTGTTTATGATGAACACATGCATTCGAGGACAACATACTGGCTTCAGCCGGCCACTGTGTCGAGTGGTTCAAGGCGCATCAGTTCGGAATCACACGTGACCACACGGCAAACAACACCAGAATGCTGCCCATTATCTAAGCCAAATCACCCATATATAGAGAACAATAGTGGTCCTGTCACACTTCCCCGGGGCAATCCGTTACGATACCATTGTTTATGATGAACACTTGCATTCGAGGACAACATACTGGCTTCAGCCGGCCACTGTGTCGAGTGGTTCAAGGCGCATCAGTTCGGAATCACACGTGACCACACGGCAAACAACACCAGAATGCTGCCCACAATCTAAGCCAAATCACCCGCATATACAGAACAATAGTGGTCCTGTCACACTTCCCCAGGGAACTCCATTACGATACCATTTTTACGATAAACACTTGCATTCGAGGAAAACATACTGGGTTCAGCCGACCACTGTGTTGAGCTGTTCAAGGCGCTTTAGTTCGGAATCACGCATGACCACGCGCAAAACAACACCAGAATGCTGCCTACAATCTAAGGCAAATCACCCGTATATAGAGATAAATAGTGTTCCTGTCACATTTCCCTGGGGCACTCCATTACAATACCATTGTTTACGATGAACACTCGCATTCGAGGACAACATACTTGGTTCAACCGGCCACAGTGTCGAGCTGTTCAAGGCGCTTCAGTTCGGAACCACACGTGACCACACGGCAAACAACACCAGCATGCTGCCCACGATCTAAGCCAAATCACCCGTATATAGAGAACAATAGTGGTCCTGTCACACGTCGCCAGGTCACTCCATTACAGTACCATTGTTTACGATGAACACTCGCATTCTAAGACAACATACTGTGTTCAGCCGGCCACTGTGACGAGCTGTTCAAGCCGCTTCAGTTCGGAACTATACGTGACCATGCGGCAAACAACACCAGACTGCTGCCCACGATCTAAGCCAAATCACCTGCATATAGAGAACAATAGTGGTCCTGTCACAATTCCCCGGGGCACTCTATTACGATACCATTGTTTATGATGAACACTCGCATTCGAGGACAACATACTGGGTTCAGCCGGCCACTGTGTTGAGCTGTTCAAGGCGGTTCAGTTCGGAATCAAGCGTGACCACGTGGCAAACAACACCAGAATGCTGGCCACGATCTAAGCCAAATCACCCGCATATAGAAAACAATAGTGGTCCTGTCACACTTCCCTGGGGCACTCCATTACGATACCATTATTTATGATGAACACTCGCATCAAAGGACGACATAATGGGTACAACCGGCCACTGTGTCGAGCTGTTCAAGGCGCTTCAGTTCGGAACCACACGTGACCATGCGGCAAACAACACCAGAATGCTGCCCACGATCTAAGCCAAATCACCCACATATAGAGAACAATAGTGGTCCTGTCATACTTCCCCGGGGCACTCCGTTACGATACCATTATTTATGATGAACACTTGCATTCGAGGACAACATCCTGGGTTCAGCGGGCCACTGTGTCAGGCTGTTCAATGCGGTTCAGTTCAGAATCACGCATGACCACACGGCAAACAACACCAGAATGATGCCCACGATTTATGCCAAATCACCCGTATATAGAGAACAGTAGTGGTCCTGTCACACTTCCCCGGGGCACTCCATTACAATAGCATTTTTTGCGATGAACACTCGCATCAAAGGACGACATAATGGGTACAACCGGCCACTGTGTCGAGCTGTTCAAGGCGCTTCAGTTCGGAACCACACGTGACCATGCGGCAAACAACACCAGAATGCTGCCCACGATCTAAGCCAAATCACCCGCATATAGAGAACAATAATGTTCCTGTCAAACTTCCCTGGGGCACTCCATTACAATACCTTTGTTTACCATGAACACTCGCATTCGAAGACAACATACTGGGTTCAGCCGGCCATTTTGTTGAGCTGTTCAAGCCGCTTCAGTTCGGAACCACACGTGACCACGCGGCAAACAACACCAGAATGCTACCCACGATCTAAGACATATCACCCATATATAGAGAACAATAGTGGTCCTGTCACACTTCCCTGGGTCACTCCATTACAGTACCATTGTTTACGATGAACACTCGCATTCTAAGACAACATACTGTGTTCAGCCGGCCACTGTGACGAGCTGTTCAAGCCGCTTCAGTTCGGAACTATACGTGACCATGCGGCAAACAACACCAGAATGCTGCCCACGATCTAAGCCAAACCACCTGCATATAGAGAACAACAGTGGTCCTGTCACACTTCCCCGGGGCACTCTATTACGATACCATTGTTTTTGATGAACAGTTGCATTCGAGGACAACATACTGGGTTCAGCCGGCCACAGTGTTGAGCTGTTCAAGGCGGTTCAGTTCGATATCAAGCGTGACCACGTGGCAAACAACACCAGAATGCTGGCCACGATCTAAGCCAAATCACCCGCATATAGAGAACAATAGTGGTCCTGTCACACTTCCCTGGGGCACTCCATTACGATACCATTATTTATGATGAACACTCGCATTCGAAGACAACATACTGGGTTCAACCGGCCACTGCGTCGAGCTGTTCAAGGCGCTTCAGTTCGGAACCACACGTGACCACGCGGCAAACAACACCAGAATGCTGTCCACGATCTAAGACAAATCACCTGTATATAGAGAACAACAGTGTTCCTGTTACACTTCCCTGGAGCACTCCATTACAACGCCATTGTTTACGATGAACACTCGCATTCGAAGACAACATACTGGGTTCAGCCGGCCGCTGTGTCGAGCTGTTCAAGGCGCTTCAGTTCGGAATCACACGTGACCACACGGCAAACAACACCAGAATGCTGCCCACGATCTAAGCTAAATCACCCACATATAGAGAACAATTGTGGTTCTGTCATACTTCCCCAGGGCACTCCGTTACGATACCATTGTTTATGATGAACACTTGCATTCGAGGACAACATCCTGGGTTCAGCGGGCCACTGTGTCAGGCTGTTCAATGCGGTTCAGTTCAGAATCACGCATGACCACGCGGCAAACAACACCAGAATGATGCCCACGATCTAAGCCAAATAACCCGCATATAGAGAACAATAGTGGTCCTGTCACACTTCCCTGGTGCACTCCATTACGATACCATTATTTATGATGAACACTCGCATTCGAAGACAACATACTGGGTTCAACCGGCCACTGTGTCGAGCTGTTAAAGGCGCTTCAGTTCGGAACAACACGTGACCACGCGGCAAACAACACCAGAATGCTGCCCATGATCTAAGACAAATCACCTGCATATAGAGAACAATAGTGTTCCTGTCACACTTCCCTGGGGCACTCCATTACAACGCCATTGTTTACGATGAACACTCGCATTCTAAGACAACATACTGGGTTCAGCCGGCCACTGTGTCGAGCTGTTCAAGGAGCTTCAGTTCAGAACCACACGTGACCATGCGGCAAACATCACCAGAATGTTGCCCACGATCTAAGCCAAATCACCTGCATATAGAGAACAATAGTGGTCCTGTCACACTTAGCCGGGGCACTCCATTACAGTACCATTGTTTATGATGAACATTCGCATTCGAGGACAACATACTGTGTTCAGCCGGCCACTGTGTTGAGCTGTTCAAGCCACTTCAGTTCGGAACCGCACGTGACCATGCGGCAAACAACACCAGTATGCTGCCCACGATCTATGCCAATTCACCCGCATATAGAGATCAATAGTGTTCCTGTCAAACTTCCCTCGGGTATTCCATTACACTATCATTGTTTACGATGAACACTCGCATTGGAAGACAACATACTGGGTTCAGCCGGCCACTGTGTCGAGCTGTTCAAGCCGCTTCAGATCGGAACCACACATGAGCACGCGGCAAACAACACCAGAATGCTGCCCACGATCTTAAGCCAAATCACCCGCATATAGAGAACAATAGTGGTCCTGTCACACTTCCCCGGGGCACTCCGTTACGATACCATTGTTTATGATGAACACTTGCATTCAAGGACAACATACTGGGTTCAGCCGACCACTGTGTTGAGCTGTTCCAGGCGCTTCAGTTCGGAACCAAACGTGACCACGCGGCAACCAACACCAGAATGCTGCCCACGATCTAAGCCAAATCACCCGCATATAGAAAACAACAGTGTTCCGTCACACTTCCCTGGGGCACTCCATTACAATACCATTGTTTATGATGAACACTCACAATCGAGGACAACACACTGCGTTCAGCCGGCCACTGTGGTCGAGCGATTTAAGGCACTTCAGTTCGGAACCACACGTGACCATGCGGCACACAACACCAGAATGCTGCCCACGATCTAAGCCAAATCACCCGTATATAGAGAACAATAGTGGTCCTCTCTCACTTCCCCGGGGCACTCCATTACAATACCATTGTTTACGATGAACACTCGCATTCGAAGACAACATACTGTGTTCAGCCGCCCACTGTATCGAGCTGTTCAAGCCAGTTCAGTTCGGAACCACACGTGACAATGCGGCAAACAACACCACAATGCTGCCTACGATCTAAGCCAAATCACCCACATATAGAGAACAATAGTGGTCCTGTCACACTTCCCCGGGGCACTCCATTACGATACCGTTGTTTATGATGAACACATGCATTCGAGGACAACATACTGGCTTCAGCCGGCCACTGTGTCGAGTGGTTCAAGGCGCATCAGTTCGGAATCACACGTGACCACACGGCAAACAACACCAGAATGCTGCCCATTATCTAAGCCAAATCACCCATATATAGAGAACAATAGTGGTCCTGTCACACTTCCCCGGGGCAATCCGTTACGATACCATTGTTTATGATGAACACTTGCATTCGAGGACAACATACTGGCTTCAGCCGGCCACTGTGTCGAGTGGTTCAAGGCGCATCAGTTCGGAATCACACGTGACCACACGGCAAACAACACCAGAATGCTGCCCACAATCTAAGCCAAATCACCCGCATATACAGAACAATAGTGGTCCTGTCACACTTCCCCAGGGAACTCCATTACGATACAATTTTTACGATAAACACTTGCATTCGAGGAAAACATACTGGGTTCAGCCGACCACTGTGTTGAGCTGTTCAAGGCGCTTTAGTTCGGAATCACGCATGACCACGCGCAAAACAACACCAGAATGCTGCCTACAATCTAAGGCAAATCACCCGTATATAGAGATAAATAGTGTTCCTGTCACATTTCCCTGGGGCACTCCATTACAATACCATTGTTTACGATGAACACTCGCATTCGAGGACAACATACTTGGTTCAACCGGCCACAGTGTCGAGCTGTTCAAGGCGCTTCAGTTCGGAACCACACGTGACCACACGGCAAACAACACCAGCATGCTGCCCACGATCTAAGCCAAATCACCCGTATATAGAGAACAATAGTGGTCCTGTCACACGTCGCCAGGTCACTCCATTACAGTACCATTGTTTACGATGAACACTCGCATTCTAAGACAACATACTGTGTTCAGCCGGCCACTGTGACGAGCTGTTCAAGCCGCTTCAGTTCGGAACTATACGTGACCATGCGGCAAACAACACCAGACTGCTGCCCACGATCTAAGCCAAATCACCTGCATATAGAGAACAATAGTGGTCCTGTCACAATTCCCCGGGGCACTCTATTACGATACCATTGTTTATGATGAACACTCGCATTCGAGGACAACATACTGGGTTCAGCCGGCCACTGTGTTGAGCTGTTCAAGGCGGTTCAGTTCGGAATCAAGCGTGACCACGTGGCAAACAACACCAGAATGCTGGCCACGATCTAAGCCAAATCACCCGCATATAGAAAACAATAGTGGTCCTGTCACACTTCCCTGGGGCACTCCATTACGATACCATTATTTATGATGAACACTCGCATTCGAAGACAACATACTGGGTTCAACCGGCCACTGCGTCGAGCTGTTCAACGCGCTTCAGTTCAGAACCACACGTGACCACGTGGCAAACAACACCAGAATGCTGTCCAAGATCTAAGACATATCACCTGCATATAGAGAACAACAGTGTTCCTGTCACACTTCAATGGGGCACTCCATTACAACGCCATTGTTTACGATGAACTCTTGCATTCGAGGACAACATACTGGGTTCAGCCGGCAACTGTGTCGAGCTGTTCAAGGCGCTTCAGTTTGGAATCACGCGTGACCACGCGGCAAACAACACCAGAATGCTGACCACGATCTAAGCCAAATCACCCGTATATAGAGAACAATAGTGGTCCTGTCACACTTCCCCGGGGCCCTCCATTACAGTACCATTGTTTACGATGAACACTCGCATTCGAGGACAACATACTGGGTTCAACCGGCCACAGTGTCGAGCTGTTCAAGGCACTTCAGTTCGGAACCACACGTGACCACACGGCAAACAACACGAGAATTCTGCCCACGATTTATGCCAAATCACCCGTATATAGAGAACAGTAGTGGTCCTGTCACACTTCCCCGTGGCACTCCATTACAATAGCATTTTTTGCGATTTACACTAGCATCCAAGGACGACATAATGGGTACAACCGGCCACTGTGTCGAGCTGTTCAAGGCGCTTCAGTTCGGAACCACACGTGACCATGGTAAACAACACCAGAATGCTGCCCACGATCTAAGCCAAATCACCCGCATATAGAGAACAATAATGTTCCTGTCAAACTTCCCTGGGGCACTCCATTACAATACCATTATTTATGATGAACACTCGCATTCGAAAACTACATACTGGGTTCAACCGGCCACTACGTCGAGCTGTTCAAGGCGCTTCAGTTCGGAACCACACGTGACCACGCGGCAAACAACACCAGAATGCTGTCCACGACCTAAGACAAATCACCTGTATATAGAGAACAACAGTGTTCCTGTTACACTTCCCTGGGGCACTCCATTACAACGCCATTGTTTACGATGAACACTCGCATTCGAAGACAACATACTGGGTTCAGCCGGCCACTGTGTCGAGCTGATCAAGGCGCTTCAGTTCGGAATCACACGTGACCACACGGCAAACAACACCAGAATGCTGCCCACGATCTAAGCCAAATCACCCACATATAGAGAACAATAGTGTTCCTGTCATACTTCCCCGGGGCACTCCGTTACGATACCATTGTTTATGATGAACACTTGCATTCGAGGACAACATCCTGGGTTCAGCGGGCCACTGTGTCAGGCTGTTCAATGCGGTTCATTTCAGAATCACGCATGACCACGCGGCAAACAACACCAGAATGATGCCCACGATCTAAGCCAAATCACCCGCATATAGAGAACAATAGTGGTCCTGTCACACTTCCCTGGTGCACTCCATTACAACGCCATTGTTTACGATGAACACTCGCATTCGAATACAACATAGTGGGTTCAGCCGGCCACTGTGTCGAACTGTTCAAGGCGCTTTAGTTCGGAATCACACGTGACCATACGGCAAACAACACCAGAATCCTGCCCACGATCTAAGACATATCACCCATATATAGAGAACAATAGTGGTCCTGTCACACTTCCCTGGGGCATTCCATTACAATACCATTGTTTACGACGAACACTTGCATTCGAGGACAACATACTGGGTTCAGCCGGCCACTGTGTCGAGCTGTTCAAGGTGCTTCAGTTCAGAATCACGCGTGACCACGCGGCAAACAACACCAGCATGCTGCCCACGATCTAAGCCAAATCACCCGTATATAGAGAACAATAGTGGTCCTGTCACACTTCCCTGGGTCACTCCATTACAGTACCATTGTTTACGATGAACACTCGCATTCTAAGACAACATACTGTGTTCAGCCGGCCACTGTGACGAGCTGTTCAAGCCACTTCAGTTCGGAACTATACGTGACCATGCGGCAAACAACACCAGAATGCTGCCCACGATCTAAGCCAAATCACCTGCATATAGAGAACAACAGTGGTCCTGTCACACTTCCCCGGGGCACTCTGTTACGATACCATTGTTTTTGATGAACAGTTGCACTCGAGGACAACATACTGGGTTCAGCCGGCCACTGTGTTGAGCTGTTCAAGGCGGTTCAGTTCGATATCAAGCGTGACCACGTGGCAAACAACACCAGAATGCTGGCCACGATCTAAGCCAAATCACCCGCTTATAGAGAACAATAGTGGTCCTGTCACACTTCCCTGGGGCACTCCTTTACGATACCATTATTTATGATGAACACTCGCATTCGAAGACAACATACTGGGTTCAACCGGCCACTGCGTCGAGCTGTTCAAGGCGCTTCAGTTCGGAACCACACGTGACCACGCGGCAAACAACACCAGAATGCTGTCCACGATCTAAGACAAATCACCTGTATATAGAGAACAACAGTGTTCCTGTTACACTTCCCTGGAGCACTCCATTACAACGCCATTGTTTACGATGAACACTCGCATTCGAAGACAACATACTGGGTTCAGCCGGCCGCTGTGTCGAGCTGTTCAAGGCGCTTCAGTTCGGAATCACACGTGACCACACGGCAAACAACACCAGAATGCTGCCCACGATCTAAGCCAAATCACCCACATATAGAGAACAATAGTGGTTCTGTCATACTTCACCGGGGCACTCCGTTACGATACCATTGTTTATGATGAACACTTGCATTCGAGGACAACATCCTGGGTTCAGCGGGCCACTGTGTCAGGCTGTTCAATGCGGTTCAGTTCAGAATCACGCATGACCACGCGGCAAACAACACCAGAATGATGCCCACGATCTAAGCCAAATCACCCGCATATAGAGAACAATAGTGGTCCTGTCACACTTCCCTGGTGCACTCCATTACGATACCATTATTTATGATGAACACTCGCATTCGAATACAACATACTGGGTTCAACCGGCCACTGTGTCGAGCTGTTCAAGGCGCTTCAGTTCGGAACCACACGTGACCACGCGGCAAACAACACCAGAATGCTGCCCATGATCTAAGACAAATCACCTGCATATAGAGAACAATAGTGTTCCTGTCACACTTCCCTGGGGCACTCCATTACAACGCCATTGTTTACGATGAACACTCGCATTCGAAGACAACATACTGGGTTCAGCCGGCCACTGTGTCGAGCTGTTCAAGGAGCTTCAGTTCAGAACCACACGTGACCATGCGGCAGACATCACCAGAATGTTGCCCACGATCTAACCCAAATCACCTGCATATAGAGAACAATAGTGGTCCTGTCACACTTCCCCGGGGCACTCCATTACGATACCATTGTTTATGATGAACACTTGCATTCTAGGACAACATACTGGGTTCAGCCGGCCACTGTGTCGAACTGTTCAAGGCGCTTCAGTTCGGAATCACACGTGACCACGGGGCAAACAATACCAGAATGCTGCCCACGATCTAAGCCAAATCACCCGCATATAGAGAACAATAGTGTTCCTGTCGCACTTCCCTGGGCACTCCATTACGATACCATTATTTACGATGAACACTCGCATTCGAGGACAACATACTGGGTTCAGCCGGCTACTGTGTCGAGCTGTTCAAGGCGCTTCAGTTCGGAACCACACGTGACCCCGCAGCAAACAACATCAGAATGCTGACGCTGATCTAAGCCAAATCACCCGCAAATGGAGAACAATAGTGGTCCTGTCACACTTCCCTGGGGCACTCCATTACGATACCATTACTTATGATGAACACTCGCTTTCGAAGACAACATACTGGGTTCATCATGCCACTGTGTCGAGCTGTTCAAGCCGCTTCAGTTCGGATCCACACGTGACCACACGGCAAACAACACCAGAATGCTGGCCACGATCTAAGCCAAATCACCCGCATATAGAGAACAATAGTGGTCCTGTCACACTTCCATGGGCCACTCCATTACGATACTATTATTTATGATGAACACTCGCATTCGAAGACAACATACTGGGTTCAACCGGCCACTGCGTCGAGCTGTTCAAGGCGCTACAGTTCGGAACCACACGTGACCATGCGGCAAACAACACCAGAATGCTGTCCACGATCTAAGACAAATCACCTGCATATAGAGAATAACAGTGTTCCTGTTACACTTCCCCGGGGCACTCCGTTACGATACCATTGTTTAAGATGAACACTTGCATTCGAGGACAACATCCTGGGTTCAGCGGGCCACTGTGTCAGGCTGTTCAACGCGGTTCAGTTCAGAATCACACATGACCACGCGGCAAACAACACCAGAATGATGCCCACGATCTAAGCCAAATCACCCGCATATAGAGAACAATAGTGGTCCTGTCACACTTCCCTGGTGCACTCCATTACGATACCATTATTTATGATGAACACTCGCATTCGAAGACAACATACTGGGTTCAACCGGCCACTGTGTCGAGCTGTTCAAGGAGCTTCAGTTCAGAACCACACGTGACCACGCGGCAAACATCACCAGAATGTTGCCCACGATCTAAGCCAAATCACCTGCATATAGAGAACAATAGTGGTACTGTCACACTTCCCTGGGGCACTCCATTACGATACCATTATTTATGATGAACACTCGCTTTCGAAGACAACATACTGGGTTCAACATGCCACTTTGTCGAGCTGTTCAAGCCCCTTCAGTTCGGAACCACACGTGACCACACGGCAAACAACACCAGAATGCTGCCCATGATCTAAGCCAAATCACCCGCATAAAGAGATCAATAGTGGTCCTCTCACACTTCCCCGGGGCACTCCATTACAATACCATTGTTTTTGATGAACACTTCCATTCGAGGAAAACATACTGGGTTCAGCCGGCCACTGTGTCGAGCTGTTCAAGGCGCTTCAGTTCGGAATCACGCGTGACCACGCGGCAAACAAAACCAGAATGCTGCCCACGATCTAAGCCAAATCACCCACATATAGAGAACAATAGTGGTCCTGTCACACTTCCCCGGGGCACTCCATTACGATACCATTATTTACGATGAACACTCCCATTCGAAGACAACATACCGGGTTCAAACGGCCACTGTAAGAGCTGATCAAGCCGCTTCAGTTCAGAATCACACGTGACCACGCGGCAAACAACACCAGAATGCTGCCCACGATCTAAACCAAATCACCCGCATATAGAGAACAATAGTGGTCCTGTCACACTTCCCCGGGGCACTCCATTACAATACCATTGTTTACGATGAACACTCGCATTCGAGGAAAACATACTGGGTTCAGTCGGCCACTGTGTCGAGCTGTTCAAGGCACTTCAGTTCGGAAACACGCGTGACCACGCGGCAAAGAAAACCGGAATGCTGCCCACGATCTAAGCCAAATCACCCGTATATAGAGAACAATAGTGGTCCTGTCACACTTCCCCGGGGCACTCCATTACAGTACCATTGTTTACGATGAACACTCGCATTCGAAGACAACATACTGTGTTCAGCCGGCCACTGTGACGAGGTGTTCAAGCCGCTTCAGTTCGGAACCACACGTGACCATGCGGCAAACAACACCAGAATGCTGCCAACGATCTAATCAAAATCACCCGCATATAGATAACAATAGTGGTCCTTTCACACTTCCCTGGGGCACTCCATTACGATACCATTGTTTATGATGAACACTTGCATTCGAGGACAACATCCTGGGTTCAGCCGGATACTGTGTCGAGCTGTTCGAGGCGGTTCAGTTCGGAATCACGCGTGACCACGCGGCAAACAACACCAGAATGCTGCCCACGATCTAAGCCAAATCACCCGCATATAGAGAACAATAGTGGTCCTGTCATACTTCCCTGGGGCACTCCATTACGATACCAGTATTTATGATGAACACTCGTGTTCGAAGACAACATACTGGGTTCAACCGGCCACTGTGTCGAGCTGTTCAAGGCGCTTCAGTTCGGAACCACACGTGACCACGTGGCAAACAACACCAGAATGCTGCCCATGATCTAAGACAAATCACCTGCATATAGAGAACAATAGTGTTCCTGTCACACTTCCCTGGGGCACTCCATTACAACGCCATTGTTTACGATGAACACTCGCATTCGAAGACAACATACTGGGTTCAGCCGGCCACTGTGTCGAGCTGTTCAAGGAGCTACAGTTCGGAATCACGCGTGACCACGCGGCAAACAAAACCAGAATGCTGCCCACGATCTAAGCCAAATCACCTGCATATAGAGAACAATAGTGGTCATGTCACACTTCCCCGGGGAACTCCATTACGATACCATTGTTTATGATGAACACTTCATTCGAGGACAACATACTGGGTTTAGGCGGCCACTGTGTCGAGCTGTTCAAGGCCCTTCAGTTAGGAATCACACGTGACCACGCGGCAAAGAACACCAGAATGCTGCCCACGATCTAAGCCATTTAACCCGCATATAGAGAACAATAGTGTTCCTGTCGCACTTCCCTGGGGCACTCCATTACGATACCATTATTTACGATGAACACTCGCATTCGAGGACAACATACTGGGTTTAGCCGGCCACTGTGTCAAGCTGTTCAAGACGCTTCAGTTCGGAACCACACGTGCCCACACGGCAAACACACCAGAATGCTGCCCATGATCTAAGCCAAATCACCCGCATATAGAGAACAATAGTGTTCCTGTCACACTTCCCAGGGCACTTCATTACGATACCATTATTTATGATGAACACTCGCATTCGAAGACAACATACTGGTTTCAACATGCCACTTTGTCGAGCTGTTCAAGCCCCTTCAGTTCGGAACCACACGTGACCACACGGCAAACAACACCAGAATGCTGCCCATGATCTAAGCCAAATCACCCGCATAAAGAGATCAATAGTGGTCCTCTCACACTTCCCCGGGGCACTCCATTACAATACCATTGTTTATGATGAACACTTGCATTCGAGGAAAACATACTGGGTTCAGCCGGCCACTGTGTCGAGCTGTTCAAGGCGCTTCAGTTCGGAATCACGCGTGACCACGCGGCAAACAAAACCAGAATGCTGCCCACGATCTAAGCCAAATCACCCACATATAGAGAACAATAGTGGTCCTGTCACACTTCCCCGGGGCACTCCATTACGATACCATTATTTACGATGAACACTCCCATTCGAAGACAACATACCGGGTTCAAACGGCCACTGTAAGTGCTGATCAAGCCGCTTCAGTTCAGAATCACACGTGACCACGCGGCAAACAACACCAGAATGCTGCCCACGATCTAAACCAAATCACCCGCATATAGAGAACAATAGTGGTCCTGTCACACTTCCCCGGGGCACTCCATTACAATACCATTGTTTACGATGAACACTCGCATTCGAGGAAAACATACTGGGTTCAGTCGGCCACTGTGTCGAGCTGTTCAAGGCACTTCAGTTCGGAAACACGCGTGACCACGCGGCAAAGAAAACCGGAATGCTGCCCACGATCTAAGCCAAATCACCCGTATATAGAGAACAATAGTGGTCCTGTCACACTTCCCCGGGGCACTCCATTACAGTACCATTGTTTACGATGAACACTCGCATTCGAAGACAACATACTGTGTTCAGCCGGCCACTGTGACGAGCTGTTCAAGCCGCTTCAGTTCGGAACCACACGTGACCATGCGGCAAACAACACCAGAATGCTGCCAACGATCTAATCAAAATCACCCGCATATAGATAACAATAGTGGTCCTTTCACACTTCCCTGGGGCACTCCATTACGATACCATTGTTTATGATGAACAATTGCATTCGAGGACAACATCCTGGGTTCAGCCGGATACTGTGTCGAGCTGTTCGAGGCGGTTCAGTTCGGAATCACGCGTGACCACGCGGCAAACAACACCAGAATGCTGCCCACGATCTAAGCCAAATCACCCGCATATAGAGAACAATAGTGGTCCTGTCATACTTCCCTGGGGCACTCCATTACGATACCAGTATTTATGATGAACACTCGTGTTCGAAGACAACATACTGGGTTCAGCCGGCCACTGTGTCGAGCTGTTCAAGGAGCTTCAGTTCGGAATCACGCGTGACCACGCGGCAAACAAAACCAGAATGCTGCCCACGATCTAAGCCAAATCACCTGCATATAGAGAACAATAGTGGTCATGTCACACTTCCCCGGGGAACTCCATTACGATACCATTGTTTATGATGAACACTTCATTCGAGGACAACATACTGGGTTTAGGCGGCCACTGTGTCGAGCTGTTCAAGGCCCTTCAGTTAGGAATCACACGTGACCACGCGGCAAAGAACACCAGAATGCTGCCCACGATCTAAGCCATTTAACCCGCATATAGAGAACAATAGTGTTCCTGTCGCACTTCCCTGGGGCACTCCATTACGATACCATTATTTACGATGAACACTCGCATTTGAGGACAACATACTGGGTTCAGCCGGCCACTGTGTCAAGCTGTTCAAGACGCTTCAGTTCGGAACCACACGTGCCCACACGGCAAACACACCAGAATGCTGCCCATGATCTAAGCCAAATCACCCGCATATAGAGAACAATAGTGGTCCTGTCTCACTTCCCTGGGGCACTCCATTACGATACTACTATTTATGATGAACACTCGCATTCAAAGACAACATACTGGTTTCAACCTGACACTGTGTCGAGCTGTTCAAGCCGCTTCAGTTCAGAACCACACGTGACCACGCGGCAAACAACACCAGAATGCTGCCCACGATCTAAGCCAAATCACCCGCATATAGAGAACAATAGTGGTCCTGTCATACTTCCCTGGGGCACTCCATTACGATACCATTTATTATGATGAACACTCGCATTCGAAGACACCATACTGGGTTCAGAAGGCCACTGTGTCGAGCTGTGCAAGGCGCTTCAGTTCGGAATCATGCGTGACCACGCGGCAAACAAAACCAGAATGCTGCCCACGATCTAAGCCAAATCACCCACATATAGAGAACAATAGTGGTCCTGTCACACTTCCCTGGGCACTCCATTACGATACCATTATTTATGATGAACACTCGCAGTCGAAGACCACATACTGGGTTCAAACGGCCACTGTGTAGAGCTGTTCAAGCCGCTTCTGTTCAGAATCACACGTGACCACGCGGCAAACAACACCAGAATGCTGCCCACGATCTAAGCCCAATCACCCGGATTTAGAGAACAATAGTGTTCCTGTCACACTTCCCAGGGCACTCCATTACGATACCATTATTTATGATGAACACTCGCATTCGAAGACAACATACTGGGTTCAGCCGGCCACTGTGTCGAGCTGTTCAAGCCGCTTCAGTTCGGAACCACATGTGACCTGCGGCAAACAACACCAGAATGCTGCCCACGATCTAAGCCAAATCACCCGCATAATGAGAACAATAGTGTTCCTGTCACACTTCCCTGGGACACTCCATTGCAATACCATTGTTTACGATGAACACTCGCATTCGAAGACAACATGCTGGGTTCAGCCGGCCACTGTGTTGAGCTGTTCAAGTCGCTACAGTTCGGAACCACACCTGACCATGCGGCAAACAACACCAGAATGCTGCCCACGATCTGAGCCAAATCACCCGCATATAGAGAACAATAGTGGTCCTGTCTCACTTCCCTGGGGCACTCCATTACGATACCACTATTTATGATGAACACTCGCATTCAAAGACAACATACTGGTTTCAACCTGACACTGTGTCGAGCTGTTCAAGCCGCTTCAGTTCAGAACCACACGTGACCACGCGGCAAACAACACCAGAATGCTGCCCACGATCTAAAACCAAATCACCCGCATATAGAGAACAATAGTGGTCCTGTCACACTTCCCCGGGGCACTCCTTTACAATACCATTGTTTACGATTAACACTCGCATTCGAGGAAAACATACTGGGTTCAGTCGGCCACTGTGTCGAGCTGCTCAAGGCACTTCAGTTCGGAAACACGCGTGACCACGCGGCAAAGAAAACCAGAATGCTGCCCACGATCTAAGCCAAATCACCCACATATAGAGAACAATAGTGGTCCTGTCACACTTCCCCGGGGCACTCCATTACAGTACCATTGTTTACGATGAACACTCGCATTCGAAGACAACATACTGTGTTCAGCCGGCAACTGTGACGAGGTGTTCAAGCCGCTTCCGTTCGGAACCACACGTGACCATGCGGCAAACAACACCAGAATGCTGCCCACGATCTAAGTCAAATCACCCGCATATAGAGAACAATAGTGGTCCTGTCACACTTCCCTAGGGCACTCCATTACGATACCATTGTTTATGATGAACACTTGCATTCGAGGACAACATCCCGGGTTCAGCCGGCCACGGTATCGAGCTGTTCAAGGCGCTTCAGTGCGGAATCACGCGTGACCACACGGCAAACAACACCAGAATGCTGCCCACAATCTAGGCCAAATAACTCACATATAGGGAACAATAAAGGTCCTGTCATAATTCCCCGGGGCACTCTGTTACGATACCATTGTTTATGACGAATACTTGCATTCGAGGACAACATACTGAGTTCAGCCGGCCACTGTGTCGATCTGTTCGAGGCGGTTCAGTTCGGAATCACGCGTGACCACGCGGCAAACAACACCAGAATGCTGCCCACGATCTAAGCCAAATCACCCGCATATAGAGAACAATAGTGGTCCTGTCTCACTTCCCTGGGGCACTCCATTACGATACCATTATTTATGATGAACACTCGCATTCGAAGACAACATACTGGGTTCAACCGGCCACTGTGTCGAGCTGTTCAAGGCGCTTCAGTTCGGAACCACACGTGACCACGCAGCAAACAACACCAGAATGCTGCCCATGATCTAAGACTAATCACCTGCATATAGAGAACAATAGTGTTCCGGTCACACTTCCCTGGGGTACTCCATTACAACGCCATTGTTTACGATGAACACTCGCATTCGAAGAAAACATACTGGGTTCAGCCGGCCACTGTGTCGAGCTTTTCAAGGCGCTTCAGTTCGGAATCACACGTGACCACGCGGCAAAGAACACCAGAATGCTGCTCACGATCTAAGCCAAATCACCCGCATATAGAGAACAATAGTGTTCCTGTCGCACTTAACTGGGGCACTCCATTACGATACCATTATTTACGATGAACACTCGCATTCGAGGACAACATACTGGGTTCAGCCGGCCACGGTGTCGAGCTGTTCAAGGCGGTTCACTTCGGAACCACAGGTGACCACACGGAAAACACACCAGAATGCTGCCCATGATCTAAGCCAAATCACCCGCATATAGAGAACAATAGTGTTCCTGTCACACTTCCCTGGGGCACTCCATTACGATACCATTATTTATGATGAACACTCGCATTCGAAGACAACATACTGGGTTCAGCCGGCCACTGTGTCGAGCTGTTCAAGCCGCTTCAGTTCGGAACCACACGTGACCATGCGGCAAACAACAGCAGAATGCTGCCCACGATCAAAGCGAAATCACCGGCATAAAGAGAAAAATAGTGTTCCTGTCACACTTCCCTGGGGCACTCCATTACAATACCATTGTTTACGATGAACACTCGCATTCGAAGACAACATACTGGGTTCAGCCGGCCACTGTGTTGAGCTGTTCAAGTCGCTTCAGTTCGGAACCACATGTGACCATGCGGCAAACAACACCAGAATGCTGCCCACGATCTAAGCCAAATCACCCGCATATAGAGAACAATAGTGGTCCTGTCTCACTTCCCTGGGGCACTCCATTACGATACCATTATTTATGATGAACACTCGCATTCAAAGACAACATACTGGTTTCAACCGGCCACTGTGTCGAGCTGTTCAAGCCGCTTCAGTTCAGAACCACACGTGACCACGCGGCAAACAACACCAGAATGCTGCCCACGATCTAAACCAAATCACTCGCATATAGAGAACAATAGTGGTCCTGTCACACTTCCCTGGGGCACTCCATTACAATACCATTGTTTACGATGAACACTCGCATTCGAGGAAAAGATACTGGGTTCAGCCGGCCACTGTGTCGAGCTGTTCAAGGCGCTTCAGTTCGGAATCACGCGTGACCACACGGCAAACAACACCAGAATGCTGCCCACAATCTAAGCCAAATCACCCACATATAGTGAACAATAGTGGTCCTGTCATACTTCCCCGGGGCACTCTGTTACGATACCATTGTTTATGATGAACACTTGCATTCGAGGACAACATACTGGGTTCAGCCGGCCACTGTGTCGAGCTGTTCGAGGCGGTTCAGTTCGGAATCACGCGTGACCACGCGGCAAACAACACCAGAATGCTGCCCACGATCTAAGCCAAATCACCCGCATATAGAGAACAATAGTGGTCCTGTCATACTTCCCTGGGGCACTCCATTACGATACCATTATTTATGATGAACACTCGCATTCGAAGACAACATACTGGGTTCAACCGGCCACTGTGTCGAGCTGTTCAAGGCGCCTCAGTTCGGAACCACACGTGACCACGCGGCAAACAACACCAGAATGCTGCCAATGATCTAAGACAAATCACCTGCATATAGAGAACAATAGTGTTCCTGTCACACTTCCCTGGGGCACTCCATTACAATACCATTGTTTACGATGAACACTCGCATTCGAAGACAACATACTGGGTTCAGCCGGCCACTGTGTCGAGCTGTTCAAGGAGCTTCAGTTGAAAACCACACGTGACCACGCGGCAAACAACACCAGAATGTTGCCCACGATCTAAGCCAAATCACCTGCATATAGCAACAATAGTAGTCATGTCACACTTCCCCGGGGCACTCCATTGCGATACCATTGTTTATGATGAACACTTGCATTCGAGGACAACATACTGGGTTCAGGCGGCCACTGTGTCGAGCTGTTCAAGGCGCTTCAGTTCGGAATCACACGTGACCACGCGGCAAAGAACACCAGAATGCTGCCCACGATCTAAGACAAATCACCCGCATATAGAGAACAATAGTGTTCCTGTCGCACTTCCCTGGGGCACTCCATTACGATACCATTGTTTACGATGAACACTCGCATTCGAGGACAACATACCGGGTTCAGCCGGCCGCTGTGTCGAGCTGTTCAAGGCGCTTCAGTTCGGAACCACACGTGACCGACCGGCAAACACACCAGAATGCTGCCCATGATCTAAGCCAAATCACCCACATATAGAGAACAATAGTAGTCCTCTCACACTTCCCTGGGGCACTCCATTACGATACCATTATTTATGATGAACACTCGCATTCGAAGACAACATACTGGGTTCGAACGCCCACTGTGTACAGCTGTTCAAGCCGCTTCAGTTCAGAATCACACGTGACCACGCGGCAAAGAACACCAGAATGCTGCCCACGATCTAAGCCCAATCACCCTAATTCAGAGAACAATAGTGTTCCTGTCACACTTCCCTGGGGCACTCCATTACGATACCATTATTTATGATGAACACTCGCATTCGAAGGCAACATACTGGGTTCAACCGGCCACTGTGTCGAGCTGTTCAAGCCGCTTCAGTTCAGAACCACACGTGACCATGTGGCAAACAACAGCAGAAAGCTGCCCACGATCAAAGCGAAATCACCCGCATGAAGAGAACAATAGTGTTCCTGTCACACTTCCCTGGGGCACTCCATTACAACACCATTGTTTACGATGAACACTCGCATTCGAAGACAACATAATGGATTCAGCCGGCCACTGTGTTGAGCTGTTCAAGTCGCTTCAGTTCGGAACCACACGTGACCATGCGGCAAACAACACCAGAATGCTGCCCACGATCTAAGCCAAATCACCCGCATATAGAGAACAATAGTGGTCCTGTCTCACTTCCCTGGGGCACTCCATTACGATACCATTATTTATGAAGAATACTCGCTTTCAAAGAGAACATCCTGTTTTCAACCGGCCACTGTGTCGAGCTGTTCAAGCCGCTTCAGTTCAGAACCACATGTGACCACGCGGCAAACAACAACAGAATGCTGCCCACGATCTAAGCCAAATCACCCGCATAAAGAGAAAAATAGTGTTCCTGTCACACTTCCCTGGGGCACTCCATTACAATACCATTGCTTACGATGAACACTCGCATTCGAAGACAACATACTGGGTTCAGCCGGCCACTGTGTTGAGCTGTTCAAGTCGCTTCAGTTCGGAACCACACGTGACCATGCGGCAAACAACACCAGAATGCTGCCCACGATCTAAGCCAAATCACCCGCATATAGAGAACAATAGTGGTCCTGTCTCACTTCCCTGGGGCACTCCATTACGATACCATTATTTATGATGAACACTCGCATTCAAAGACAACATACTGGTTTCAACCGGCCACTGTGTCGAGCTGTTCAAGCCGCTTCAGTTCAGAACCACACGTGACCACGCGGCAAACAACGCCAGAATGCTGCCCACGATCTAAACCAAATCACCCGCATATAGAGAACAATAGTGGTCCTGTGACACATCCCCGGGGCACTCCATTACAATACCATTGTTTACGATGAACACTCGCATTCGAGGAAAACATACTGGGTTCAGCCGGCCACTGTGTCGAGCTGTTCAAGGCGCTTCAGTTCGGAATCACGCGTGTCCACACGGCAAACAACACCAGAATGCTGACCACAATCTAAGCCAAATCACCCACATATAGAGAACAATAGTGGTCCTGTCATACTTCCCCGGGGCACTCCGTTACGATACCATTGTTTATGATGAACACTTGTATTCGAGGACAACATACTGGGTTCAGCCGGCCACTGTGTCGAGCTGTTCGAGGCGGTTCAGTTCGGAATCACGCGTGACCATGCGGCAAACAAAACCAGAATGCTGCCCACGATCTAAGCCAAATCACCCACATATAGAGAACAATAGTGTTCCTGTCACACTTCCCTGGGGCTCTCCATTACAATACCATTGTTTAAGATGAACACTCGCATTCGAAGACAACATACTGGGTTCAGCCGGCCACTGTGTTGAGCTGTTAAAGTCGCTTCAGTTCGGAACCACACGTGACCAAGCGGCAAACAACACCAGAATGCTGCCCACGATCTAAGCCAAATCACCCGCATATAGAGAACAATAGTGGTCCTGTCTCACTTCCCTGGGGCACTCCATTACGATACCATTATTTATGATGAACACTCGCATTCAAAGACAACATACTGGTTTCAACCGGCCACTGTGTCGAGCTGTTCAAGCCGCTTCAGTTCAGAACCACACGTGACCACGCGGCAAACAACACCAGAATGTTGCCCACGATCTAAGCCAAATCACCTGCATATAGGAACAATAGTAGTCATGTCACACTTCCCCGGGGCACTCCATTACGAAACCATTGTTTATGATTAACACTTGCATTCGAGGACAACATACTGGGTTCAGGCGGCCACTGTGTCGAGCTGTTCAAGGCGCTTCAGTTCGGAACCACACGTGACCACACGGCAAACACACCAGAATGCTGCCCATGATCTAAGCCAAATCACCATCATATAGAGAACAATAGTAGTCCTCTCACACTTCCCTGGGGCACTCCATAACGATACCATTATTTATGATGAACACTCGCATTCGAAGACAACATACTGGGTTCAGATGGCCACTGTGTCGAGCTGTTCAAGGCGCTTTAGTTCGGAATCACGCGTGACCATGCGGCAAACAAAACCAGAATGCTGCCCACGATCTAAGCCAAATCACCCACATATAGAGAACAATACTGGTCCTGTCACACTTCCCTGGGGCACTCCATTACGATACCATTATTTATGATGAACACTCGCATTCGAAGACAACATACTGGGTTCAAACGCCCACTGTGTACAGCTGTTCAAGCCGCTTCAGTTCAGAATCACACGTGACCACGCGGCAAACAACACCAGAATGCTGCCCACGATCTTAGCCCAATCACCCTAATTTAGAGAACAATAGTGTTCCTGTCACACTTCCCTGGGGCACTCCATTACAATACCATTGTTTACGATGAACACTCGCATTCGAAGACAACA
Organism: Schistocerca gregaria; assembly: GCF_023897955.1. Lineage (NCBI taxonomy): Eukaryota > Metazoa > Arthropoda > Insecta > Orthoptera > Acrididae > Schistocerca > Schistocerca gregaria. Next base: position 121,686,327 of record NC_064929.1, read on the forward strand.
TACTGGGTTCAGCCGGCCACTGTGTCGAGCTGTTCAAGGCGCTTCAGTTCGGAATCACACGTGACCACGTGGCAAAGAACACCAGAATGCTGCTCACGATCTAAGCCAAATCACCCGCATATAGAGAACAATAGTGTTCCTGTCGCACTTAACTGGGGAACTCCATTACGATACCATTATTTACGATGAACACTCGCATTCGAGGACAACATACTGGGTTCAGCCGGCCACGGTGTCGAGCTGTTCAAGGCGGTTCACTTCGGAACCACAGGTGACCACACGGAAAACACACCAGAATGCTGCCCATGATCTAAGCCAAATCACCCGCATATAGAGAACAATAGTGTTCCTGTCACACTTCCCTGGGGCACTCCATTACGATACCATTATTTATGATGAACACTCGCATTCGAAGACAACATACTGGGTTCAGCCGGCCACTGTGTCGAGCTGTTCAAGCCGCTTCAGTTTGGAACCACACGTGACCATGCGGCAAACAACAGCAGAATGCTGCCCACGATCAAAGCGAAATCACCGGCATAAAGAGAAAAATAGTGTTCCTGTCACACTTCCCTGGGGCACTCCATTACAATACCATTGTTTACGATGAACACTCGCATTCGAAGACAACATACTGGGTTCAGCCGGCCACTGTGTTGAGCTGTTCAAGTCGCTTCAGTTCGGAACCACATGTGACCATGCGGCAAACAACACCAGAATGCTGCCCACGATCTAAGCCAAATCACCCGCATATAGAGAACAATAGTGGTCCTGTCTCACTTCCCTGGGGCACACCATTACGATACCATTATTTATGATGAACACTCGCATTCAAAGACAACATACTGGTTTCAACCGGCCACTGTGTCGAGCTGTTCAAGCCGCTTCAGTTCAGAACCACACGTGACCACGCGGCAAACAACACCAGAATGCTGCCCACGATCTAAACCAAATCACTCGCATATAGAGAACAATAGTGGTCCTGTCACACTTCCCTGGGGCACTCCATTACAATACCATTGTTTACGATGAACACTCGCATTCGAGGAAAAGATACTGGGTTCAGCCGGCCACTGTGTCGAGCTGTTCAAGGCGCTTCAGTTCGGAATCACGCGTGACCACACGGCAAACAACACCAGAATGCTGCCCACAATCTAAGCCAAATCACCCACATATAGAGAACAATAGTGGTCCTGTCATACTTCCCCGGGGCACTCTGTTACGATACCATTGTTTATGATGAACACTTGCATTCGAGGACAACATACTGGGTTCAGCCGGCCACTGTGTCGAGCTGTTCGAGGCGGTTCAGTTCGGAATCACGTGTGACCACGCGGCAAACAACACCAGAATGCTGCCCACGATCTAAGCCAAATCACCCGCATATAGAGAACAATAGTGGTCCTGTCATACTTCCCTGGGGCACTCCATTACGATACCATTATTTATGATGAACACTCGCATTCGAAGACAAGATACTGGGTTCAACCGGCCACTGTGTTGAGCTGTTCAAGGCGCCTCAGTTCGGAACCACACGTGACCACGCGGCAAACAACACCAGAATGCTGCCAATGATCTAAGACAAATCACCTGCATATAGAGAACAATAGTGTTCCTGTCACACTTCCCTGGGGCACTCCATTACAATACCATTGTTTACGATGAACACTCGCATTCGAAGACAACATACTGGGTTCAGCCGGCCACTGTGTCGAGCTGTTCAAGGAGCTTCAGTTGAAAACCACACGTGACCACGCGGCAAACAACACCAGAATGTTGCCCACGATCTAAGCCAAATCACCTGCATATAGCAACAATAGTAGTCATGTCACACTTCCCCGGGGCACTCCATTGCGATACCATTGTTTATGATGAACACTTGCATTCGAGGACAACATACTGGGTTCAGGCGGCCACTGTGTCGAGCTGTTCAAGGCGCTTCAGTTCGGAATCACACGTGACCACGCGGCAAAGAACACCAGAATGCTGCCCACGATCTAAGACAAATCACCCGCATATAGAGAACAATAGTGTTCCTGTCGCTCTTCCCTGGGGCACTCCATTACGATACCATTATTTACGATGAACACTCGCATTCGAGGACAACATACCGGGTTCAGCCGGCCGCTGTGTCGAGCTGTTCAAGGCGCTTCAGTTCGGAACCACACGTGACCGACCGGCAAACACACCAGAATGCTGCCCACGATCTAAGCCAAATCACCCACATATAGAGAACAATAGTAGTCCTCTCACACTTCCCTGGGGCACTCCATTACGATACCATTATTTATGATGAACACTCGCATTCGAAGACAACATACTGGGTTCAAACGCCCACTGTGTACAGCTGTTCAAGCCGCTTCAGTTCAGAATCACACGTGACCACGCGGCAAAGAACACCAGAATGCTGCCCACGATCTAAGCCCAATCACCCTAATTCAGAGAACAATAGTGTTCCTGTCACACTTCCCTGGGGCACTCCATTACGATACCATTATTTATGATGAACACTCGCATTCGAAGGCAACATACTGGGTTCAACCGGCCACTGTGTCGAGCTGTTCAAGCCGCTTCAGTTCAGAACCACACGTGACCATGTGGCAAACAACAGCAGAAAGCTGCCCACGATCAAAGCGAAATCACCCGCATGAAGAGAACAATAGTGTTCCTGTCAAACTTCCCTGGGGCACTCCATTACAATACCATTGTTTACGATGAACACTCGCATTCGAAGACAACATAATGGATTCAGCCGGCCACTGTGTTGAGCTGTTCAAGTCGCTTCAGTTCCGAACCACACGTGACCATGCGGCAAACAACACCAGAATGCTGCCCACGATCTAAGCCAAATCACCCGCATATAGAGAACAATAGTGGTCCTGTCTCACTTCCCTGGGGCACTCCATTACGATACCATTATTTATGATGAACACTCGCTTTCAAAGAGAACATCCTGTTTTCAACCGGCCACTGTGTCGAGCTGTTCAAGCCGCTTCAGTTCAGAACCACATGTGACCACGCGGCAAACAACAACAGAATGCTGCCCACGATCTAAGCCAAATCACCCGTATAAAGAGAAAAATAGTGTTCCTGTCACACTTCCCTGGGGCACTCCATTACAATACCATTGCTTACGATGAACACTCGCATTCGAAGACAACATACTGGGTTCAGCCGGCCACTGTGTTGAGCTGTTCAAGTCGCTTCAGTTCGGAACCACACGTGACCATGCGGCAAACAACACCAGAATGCTGCCCACGATCTAAGCCAAATCACCCGCATATAGAGAACAATAGTGGTCCTGTCTCACTTCCCTGGGGCACTCCATTACGATACCATTATTTATGATGAACACTCGCATTCAAAGACAACATACTGGTTTCAACCGGCCACTGTGTCGAGCTGTTCAAGCCGCTTCAGTTCAGAACCACACGTGACCACGCGGCAAACAACGCCAGAATGCTGCCCACGATCTAAACCAAATCACCCGCATATAGAGAACAATAGTGGTCCTGTGACACATCCCCGGGGCACTCCATTACAATACCATTGTTTACGATGAACACTCGCATTCGAGGAAATCATACTGGGTTCAGCCGGCCACTGTGTCGAGCTGTTCAAGGCGCTTCAGTTCGGAATCACGCGTGTCCACACGGCAAACAACACCAGAATGCTGACCACAATCTAAGCCAAATCACCCACATATAGAGAACAATAGTGGTCCTGTCATACTTCCCCGGGGCACTCCGTTACGATACCATTGTTTATGATGAACACTTGTATTCGAGGACAACATACTGGGTTCAGCCGGCCACTGTGTCGAGCTGTTCGAGGCGGTTCAGTTCGGAATCACGCGTGACCATGCGGCAAACAAAACCAGAATGCTGCCCACGATCTAAGCCAAATCACCCACATATAGAGAACAATAGTGTTCCTGTCACACTTCCCTGGGGCTCTCCATTACAATACCATTGTTTAAGATGAACACTCGCATTCGAAGACAACATACTGGGTTCAGCCGGCCACTGTGTTGAGCTGTTAAAGTCGCTTCAGTTCGGAACCACACGTGACCAAGCGGCAAACAACACCAGAATGCTGCCCACGATCTAAGCCAAATCACCCGCATATAGAGAACAATAGTGGTCCTGTCTCACTTCCCTGGGGCACTCCATTACGATACCATTATTTATGATGAACACTCGCATTCAAAGACAACATACTGGTTTCAACCGGCCACTGTGTCGAGCTGTTCAAGCCGCTTCAGTTCAGAACCACACGTGACCACGCGGCAAACAACACCAGAATGTTGCCCACGATCTAAGCCAAATCACCTGCATATAGCAACAATAGTAGTCATGTCACACTTCCCCGGGGCACTCCATTACGAAACCATTGTTTATGATTAACACTTGCATTCGAGGACAACATACTGGGTTCAGGCGGCCACTGTGTCGAGCTGTTCAAGGCGCTTCAGTTCGGAACCACACGTGACCACACGGCAAACACACCAGAATGCTGCCCATGATCTAAGCCAAATCACCATCATATAGAGAACAATAGTAGTCCTCTCACACTTCCCTGGGGCACTCCATAACGATACCATTATTTATGATGAACACTCGCATTCGAAGACAACATACTGGGTTCAGATGGCCACTGTGTCGAGCTGTTCAAGGCGCTTTAGTTCGGAATCACGCGTGACCATGCGGCAAACAAAACCAGAATGCTGCCCACGATCTAAGCCAAATCACCCACATATAGAGAACAATACTGGTCCTGTCACACTTCCCTGGGGCACTCCATTACGATACCATTATTTATGATGAACACTCGCATTCGAAGACAACATACTGGGTTCAAACGCCCACTGTGTACAGCTGTTCAAGCCGCTTCAGTTCAGAATCACACGTGACCACGCGGCAAACAACACCAGAATGCTGCCCACGATCTTAGCCCAATCACCCTAATTTAGAGAACAATAGTGTTCCTGTCACACTTCCCTGGGGCACTCCATTACAATACCATTGTTTACGATGAACACTCGCATTCGAAGACAACATACTGGGTTCAGCCGGCCACTGTGTCGAGCTGTTCAAGGAGCTTCAGTTCAAAACCACACGTGACCACGCGGCAAACAACACCAGAATGTTGCCCACGATCTAAGCCAAATCACCTGCATATAGCAACAATAGTAGTCATGTCACACTTCCCCGGGGCACTCCATTGCGATACCATTGTTTATGATGAACACTTGCATTCGAGGAGAACATACTGGGTTCAGGCGGCCACTGTGTCGAGCTGTTCAAGGCGCTTCAGTTCGGAATCACACGTGACCACGCGGCAAAGAACACCAGAATGCTGCCCACGATCTAAGACAAATCACCCGCATATAGAGAACAATAGTGTTCCTGTCGCACTTCCCTGGGGCACTCCATTACGATACCATTATTTATGATGAACACTCGCATTCAAAGACATCCTGGTTTCAACCGGCCACTGTGTCGAGCTGTTCCACCCGCTTCAGTTCAGAACCACACGTGACCCCGCGGCAAACAACAACAGAATGCTGCCCACGATCTAAACCAAATCACCCGCATATAGAGAACAATAGTGGTCCTGTCACACTTCCCCGGGGCACTCCATTACAATACCATTGTTTACGATGAACAGTCGCATTCGAGGAAAACATACTGGGTTCAGTCGGCCACTGTGTCGAGCTGTTCAAGGCACTTCAGTTCGGAAACACGGGTGACCACGCGGCAAACAACACCAGAATGCCGCCCACGATCTAAGCCAAATCACCCACATATAGAGAACAATAGTGTTCCCTTCACACTTGCCTGGGGCACTCCATTACGATACCATTATTTATGATGAACACTCGCTTTCGAAGGCAACATACTGGGTTCAACCGGCCTCTGTGTCGACCTGTTCAAGGCGCTTCAGTTCGAAACCACACGTGACCACGCGGCAAACAACACCAGAATGCTGTCCACGATCTAAGACAAATCACCTGCATATAGGGAACAATAGTGTTCCTGTCACACTTCCCTGGGGCACTCCATTACAACACCATTGTTTACGATGAACACTCGCATTCGAAGACAACATACTGGGATCAGCCGGCCACTGTGTCGAGCTGTTCAAGGAGCTAAAGTTCAGAACCACACGTGACCACGCGGCAAACAACACCAGAATGTTGCCCACGATCTAAGCCAAATCACCTGCATATAGAGAACAATAGTGATCCTGTCACACTTCCCTGGGGCACTCCATTACGATACCATTGTTTATGATGAACAGTTGCATTCGAGGACAACATACTGGGTTCAGCGGGCCACTGTGTCGAGCTGTTCAAGGCGCTTCAGTTCGGAATCACACGTGACCACGCGGCAAACAACACCAGAATGCTGCCCATGATCTACGCCAAATCACCCGCATATAGAGAACAATAGTGTTCCTGTCGCACTTCCCTGGGGCACTCCATTACGATACCATTATTTACGATGAACACTCGCATTCGAAGACAACATACTTGGTTCAGCCGGACACTGTGTCGAGCTGTTCATGGCGCTTCAGTTCGGAACCACACGTGACCCCGCAGCAATCAACACCAGAATGCTGGCCCCGATCTAAGCCAAATCACCCGCACATAAAGAACATTAGTGGTCCTGTCACACTTCCCTGGGGCACTCCATTACAATACCATTGTTTACGATGAACACTCGCATTCGAGGACAACATACTGGGTTCAACAGGCCACTGTGTCGAACTGTTCAAGGTGCTTCAGTTCGGAAACACACGTGACCACACGGCAAACAACACCAGAATGCTGCCCACGATCTAAGCCAAATCACCCGTATATAGAGAACAATAGTGGTCCTGTCACATTTCCCTGGGGCACTCCATTACAATACCATTGTTTACGATGAACACTTGCATTCGAGGACAACATACTGGCTTCAGCCGGCCACTGTGTCGAGCTGTTCAAGGCGCTTCAGTTCGGAATCAGGAGTGACCACACGGCAAACAACACCAGAATGATGCCCACAATCTAAGCCAAATCACCCACATATAGAGAACAATAGTGGTCCTGTCATACTTCCCCGGGGCATTCCGTTACGATACCATTGTTTATGATGAACACTTGAATTCGAGGACAATATACTGGGTTCAGCCGGCCACTGTGTCGAGCTGTTCGAGGCGGTTCAGTTCGGAATCACGCGTGACCACGCGGCAAACAACACCAGAATGCTGCCCACGATCTAAGCCAAATCACCCGCATATAGAGAACAATAGTGGTCCTGTCATACTTCCCTGGGGCACTCCATTACGATACCATTTTTTATGATGAACACTCGCATTCGAAGACAACATACTGGGTTCAACCGGCCACTGTGTCGAGCTGTTCAAGGCGCTTTAGTTCGGAACCACACGTGACCACGCGGCAAACAACACCAAAATGCTGCCCATGATCTAAGACAAATCACCTGCATATAGAGAACAATAGTAGTCCTGTCACACTTCCCCGGGGCACTCCATTACGATACCATTGTTTATGAAGGAACACTTGCATTCGAGGACAACATACTGTGTTCAGCCGGCCACTGTGTCGAGCTTTTCAAGCCGCTTCGGTTCGGAATCACACGTGACCTCGCGGCAAAGAACACCAGAATGCTGAACACAATCTAAGCCAAATCACCCGCATATAGAGAACAGTAGTGTTCCTGTCGCACTTCCCTGGGGCACTCCATTACGATACCATTATTTACAATGAACACTCGCATTCGAGGACAACATACTGGGTTCAGCCGGCCACTAATGTCGAGCTGTTCAAGGCGCTTCAGTTCGGAACCACACGTGACCACACGGCAAACACACCAGAATTCTGCCCATGATCTAAGCCAAATCACACGTATATAGAGAACAATAGTGGTCCTCTCACACTTCCCTGGGGCACTCCATTACGATACCATTATTTATGATGAACACTCGTATTCGAAGACAACATACTGGGTTCAACCGGCCACTGTGTAAAGCTCCTCAAGCCGCTTCAGTTCAGAATCACACGTGACCACGCGGCAAACAACACCAGAATGCTGCCCACGATCTAAGCCCAATCACCCGCATTTAGAGAACAATAGTGTTCCTGTCACACTTCCCTGGGGTACTGGGTTCAGCCGGCCACTGTGTCGAGCTGTTCAAGCCGCTTCAGTTCGGAATCACACGTGACCACGCGGCAAAGAACACCAGAATGCTGCCCACAATCTAAGCCTAATCACCCGCATATAGAGAACAATAGTGTTCCTGTCACACTTCCCTGGGGCACTCCATTACGATACCATTATTTACGATGAACACTCGCACTCGAGGACAACATACTGGGTTCAACATGCCACTGTGTCGAGCTGTTCAATCCACTTCAGTTCGGAACCACACGTGACCACACGGCAAACAACACCAGAATGCTGCCCATGATCTAAGCCAAATCACCCGCATATAGAGATTAATAGTGGTCCTCTCACTCTTCCCCGGGGCACTCCATTACGATACCATTGTTTATGATGAACACTTGCATTCGAGGAAAACATACGGGGTTCAACCGGCCACTGTGTCGAGCTGTTCATGGCGCTTCAGTTCGGAATCACGCGTGACCACGCGGCAAACAAAACCAGAATGCTGCCCACGATCTAAGCCAAATCACCCACATATAGAGAACAATTGTGGTCCTGTCACACTTCCCTGGGGCACTCCATTACGATACCATTATTTATGATGAACACTCGCATTCGAAGACAACATACTGAGTTCAACCGGCCACTGTGTAGAGCTGTTCAAGCCGCTTCAGTTCAGAATCACACGTGACCACGCGGCAAACAACACCAGAATGCTGCCCACGAACTAAGCCCAATCACCCGCATTTAGAGAACAATAGTGTTCCTGTCACACTTCCCTGGGGCACTCCATTACGATACCATTATTTATGATGGACACTCGCATTCGAAGACAACATACTTGGTTCCGCCGGCCACTGTGTCGAGCTGTTCAAGCCGCTTCAGTTTGGAACCACACGTGACCATGCGGCAAACAACAGCAGAATGCTGCCCACGATCAAAGCGAAATCACCCGCATAAAGAGAACAATAGTGTTCCTGTCACACTTCCCTGGGCACTCCATTACAATACCATTGTTTACGATGAACACTCGCATTCGAAGACAACATACTGGGTTCAGCCGGCCACTGTGTTGAGCTGTTCAAGTCGCTTCAGTTCGGAACCACACGTGACCATGAGGCAAACAACACCAGAATGCTGCCCACGATCTAAGCCAAATCACCCGCATATAGAGAACAATAGTGGTCCTGTCTCACTTCCCTGGGGCACTCCACACGATACTATTATTTATGATGAACACTCGCATTCGAAGACGACATACTGGTTTCAACCGGCCACTGTGTCGAGCTGTTCAAGCCGCTTCAGTTCAGAACCACACGTGACCACGCGGCAAACAACACCAGAATGGTGCCCACGATCTAAGCCAAATCACCCGCATATAGAGAACAATAGTGTTCCTGTCACACTTCCCTGGGGCACTCCATTACAATACCATTGTTTCGGTGAACACTCGCATTTGAAGACAACATACTGGTTTCAACCGGCCACTGTGTCGAGCTGTTCAAGCCGCTTCAGTTCAGAACCACACGTGACCACGCAGCAAACAACAACAGAATGCTGCCCACGATCTAAACCAAATCACCCGCATATAGAGAACAATAGTGGTCCTGTCACACTTCCCCGGGGCACTCCATTACAATACCATTGTTTACGATGAACAGTCGCATTCGAGGAAAACATACTGGGTTCAGTCGGCCACTGTGTCGAGCTGTTCAAGGCTCTTCAGTTCGGAAACACGGGTGACCACACGGCAAAGAAAACAAGAATGCCGCCCACGATCTAAGCCAAATCACCCACATATAGAGAACAATAGTGTTCCCTTCACACTTGCCTGGGGCACTCCATTACGATACCATTATTTATGATGAACACTCGCATTCGAAGGCAACATACTGGGTTCAACCGGCCACTGTGTAGAGCTGTTCAAGCCGCTTCAGTTCAGAATCACACGTGACCACGCGGCAAACAACACCAGAATGCTGCCCACGATCTAAGCCCAATCACCCGCATTTAGAGAACAATAGAGTTCCTGTCACACTTCCCTGGGGCACTCCATTACGATATCATTATTTATGATGAACACTCGCATTCGATGACAACATACTGGGTTCAGCCGGCCACTGTGTCTAGCTGTTCAACGCGCTTAAGTTCGGAATCACGCGTGACCACACGGCAAACAACACCAGAATGCTGCCCACGATCTAAGCTAAATCACCCACATATAGAGAACAATAGTGGTCAAGTCACACTTCCCCGGGGCACTCCGTTACGATACCATTGTTTATGATGAACACTTGCATTCGAGGACAACATACTCGGTTCAGCCGGACACTGTGTTGAGCTGTTCAAGGCGGTTCAGTTCGGAATCAAGCGTGACCACGCGGCAAACAACACCAGAATGCTGCCCACGATGTAAGCCAAATCACCCGCATATAGAGAACAATAGTGGTCCTGTCACACTTCCCTGGGGCACTCCATTACGATACCATTATTTATGATGAACACTCGCATTCGAAGACAACATACTGGGTTCAACCGGCCACTGTGTCGACCTGTTCAAGGCGCTTCAGTTCGAAACCACACGTGAGCACGCGGCAAACAACACCAGAATGCTGTCCACGATCTAAGACAAATCACCTGCATATAGGGAACAATAGTGTTCCTGTCACACTTCCCTGGGGCACTCCATTACAACGCCATTGTGTACGATGAACACTCGCATTCGAAGACAACATACTGGGATCAGCCGGCCACTGTGTCGAGCTGTTCAAGGAGCTAAAGTTCAGAACCACACGTGACCACGCGGCAAACAACACCAGAATGTTGCCCACGATCTAAGCCAAATCACCTGCATATAGAGAACAATAGTGATCCTGTCACACTTCCCTGGGGCACTCCATTACGATACCATTGTTTATGATGAACAGTTGCATTCGAGGACAACATACTGGGTTCAGCGGGCCACTGTGTCGAGCTGTTCAAGGCGCTTCAGTTCGGAATCACACGTGACCACGCGGCAAACAACACCAGAATGCTGCCCATGATCTAAGCCAAATCACCCGCATATAGAGAACAATAGTGTTCCTGTCGCACTTCCCTGGGGCACTCCATTACGATACCATTATTTACGATGAACACTCGCATTCGAAGACAACATACTTGGTTCAGCCGGACACTGTGTCGAGCTGTTCATGGTGCTTCGGTTCGGAACCACACGTGACCCCGCAGCAATCAACACCAGAATGCTGGCCCCGATCTAAGCCAAATCACCCGCATATAAAGAACATTAGTGGTCCTGTCACACTTTCCTGGGGCACTCCATTACAATACCATTGTTTACGATGAACACTCGCATTAGAGGACAACATACTGGGTTCAACCGGCCACTGTGTCGAACTGTTCAAGGTGCTTCAGTTCGGAAACACACGTGACCACACGGCAAGCAACACCAGAATGCTGCCCACGATCTAAGCCAAATCACCCGTATATAGAGAACAATAGTGGTCCTGTCACATTTCCTTGGGGCACTCCATTACAATACAATTGTTTACGATGAACACTTGCATTCGAGGACAACATACTGGCTTCAGCCGGCCACTGTGTCGAGCTGTTCAAGGCGCTTCAGTTCGGAATCACGAGTGACCACACGGCAAACAACACCAGAATGCTGCCCACAATCTAAGCCAAATCACCCACATATAGAGAACAATAGTGGTCCTGTCATACTTCCCCGGGGCATTCCGTTACGATACCATTGTTTATGATGAACACTTGCATTCGAGGACAATATACTGGGTTCAGCCGGCCACTGTGTCGAGCTGTTCGAGGCGGTTCAGTTCGGAATCACGCGTGACCACGCGGCAAACAACACCAGAATGCTGCCCACGATCTAAGCCAAATCACCCGCATATAGAGAACAATAGTGGTCCTGTCATACTTCCCTGGGGCACTCCATTACGATACCATTTTTTATGATGAACACTCGCATTCGAAGACAACATACTGGGTTCAACCGGCCACTGTGTCGAGCTGTTCAAGGCGCTTTAGTTCGGAACCACACGTGACCACGCGGCAAACAACACCAAAATGCTGCCCATGATCTAAAACAAATCACCTGCATATAGAGAACAATAGTAGTCCTGTCACACTTCCCCGGGGCACTCCATTACGATACCATTGTTTATGAAAGAACACTTGCATTCGAGGACAACATACTGTGTTCAGCCGGCCACTGTGTCGAGCTTTTCAAGCCGCTTCGGTTCGGAATCACACGTGACCTCGCGGCAAAGAACACCAGAATGCTGAACACAATCTAAGCCAAATCACCCGCATATAGAGAACAGTAGTGTTCCTGTCGCACTTCCCTGGGGCACTCCATTACGATACCATTATTTACAATGAACACTCGCATTCGAGGACAACATACTGGGTTCAGCCGGCCACTAATGTCGAGCTGTTCAAGGCGCTTCAGTTCGGAACCACACGTGACCACACGGCAAACACACCAGAATTCTGCCCATGATCTAAGCCAAATCACCCGTATATAGAGAACAATAGTGGTCCTCTCACACTTCCCTGGGGCACTCCATTACGATACCATTATTTATGATGAACACTCGTATTCGAAGACAACATACTGGGTTCAACCGGCCACTGTGTAGAGCTGCTCAAGCCGCTTCAGTTCAGAATCACACGTGACCACGCGGCAAACAACACCAGAATGCTGCCCACGATCTAAGCCCAATCACCCGCATTTAGAGAACAATAGTGTTCCTGTCACACTTCCCTGGGGCACTGGGTTCAGCCGGCCACTGTGTCGAGCTGTTCAAGCCGCTTCAGTTCGGAACACACGTGACCACGCGGCAAAGAACACCAGAATGCTGCCCACAATCTAAGCCAAATCACCCGCATATAGAGAACAATAGTGTTCCTGTCGCACTTCCCTGGGGCACTCCATTACGATACCATTATTTACGATGAACACTCGCACTCGAGGACAACATACTGGGTTCAACATGCCACTGTGTCGAGCTGTTCAATCCGCTTCAGTTCGGAACCACACGTGACCACACGGCAAACAACACCAGAATGCTGCCCATGATCTAAGCCAAATCACCCGCATATAGAGATTAATAGTGGTCCTCTCACACTTCCCCGGGGCACTCCATTACGGTACCGTTGTTTATGATGAACACTTGCATTCGAGGAAAACATACGGGGTTCAGCCGGCCACTGTGTCGAGCTGTTCAAGGCGCTTCATTTCGGAATCACGCGTGACCACGCGGCAAACAAAACCAGAATGCTGCCCACGATCTAAGCCAAATCACCCACATATAGAGAACAATTGTGGTCCTGTCACACTTCCCTGGGGCACTCCATTACGATACCATTATTTATGATGAACACTCGCATTCGAAGACAACATACTGGGTTCAAACGGCCACTGTGTAGAGCTGTTCAAGCCGCTTCAGTTCAGAATCACACGTGACCACGCGGCAAACAACACCAGAATGCTGCCCACGATCTAAGCCCAATCACCCGCATTTAGAGAACAATAGTGTTCCTGTCACACTTCCCTGGGGCACTCCATTACGATACCATTATTTATGATGGACACTCGCATTCGAAGACAACATACTTGGTTCCGCCGGCCACTGTGTCGAGCTGTTCAAGCCGCTTCAGTTTGGAACCACACGTGACCATGCGGCAAACAACAGCAGAATGCTGCCCACGATCAAAGCGAAATCACCCGCATAAAGAGAACAATAGTGTTCCTGTCACACTTCCCTGGGCACTCCATTACAATACCATGGTTTACGATGAACACTCGCATTCGAAGACAACATACTGGGTTCAGCCGGCCACTGTGTTGAGCTGTTCAAGTCGCTTCAGTTCGGAACCACACGTGACCATGAGGCAAACAACACCAGAATGCTGCCCACGATCTAAGCCAAATGACCCGCATATAGAGAACAATAGTGGTCCTGTCTCACTTCCCTGGGGCACTCCATTACGATACCATTATTTATGATGAACACTCGCATTCGAAGACGACATACTGGTTTCAACCGGCCACTGTGTCGAGCTGTTCAAGCCGCTTCAGTTCAGAACCACACGTGACCACGCGGCAAACAACACCAGAATGGTGCCCACGATCTAAGCCAAATCACCCGCATATAGAGAACAATAGTGTTCCTGTCACACTTTCCTGGGGCACTCCATTACAATACCATTGTTTCGGTGAACACTCGCATTTGAAGACAACATACTGGGTTCAACCGGCCACTGTGTCGAGCTGTTCAAGCCGCTTCAGTTCGGAACCACACGTGACCATGCGGCAAACAACACCAGAATGCTGCCCACGATCTAAGCCAAATCACCCACATATAGAGAACAATAGTGGTCCTGTCACACTTCCCTGGGGAACTCCATTACGATACCATTATTTATGATGAACACTCGCATTCGAAGACAACATACTGGGTTCAACCGGCCACTGTGTCGAGCTGTTCAAGGCGCTTCAGTTCAGAACCACACGTGACCACGCAGCAAACAACACCAGAATGCTGCCCACGATCTAAGCCAAATCACCCACATATAGAGAACAATAGTGGTCCTGTCACACTTCCCTGGGGCACTCCATTACGATACCATTATTTACTATGAACACTCGCATTCGAGGACAACATACTGGGTTCAGCCGGACACTGTGTCGAGCTGTTCATGGCGCTTCAGTTCGGAACCACACGTGGCCCCGCAGCAAGCAACACCAGAATGCTGGCCCCGATCTAAGCCAAATCACCCGCATATAAAGAACAATAGTGGTCCTGTCACACTTCCCTGGGGCACACCATTACAATACCATTGTTTACGATGAACACTCGCATTCGAGGACAACATACTGGGTTCAACCGGCCACTGTGTCGAGCTGTTCGAGGTGCTTCATTTCGGAAACACACGTGACCACACGGCAAACAACACCAGAATGCTGCCCACGATCTAAGCCAAATCACCCGTATATAGAGAACAATAGTGGTCCTGTCACACTTCCCTGGTGCACTCCATTACAATACCATTGTTTACGATGAACACTTGCATTCGAGGACAACATACTGGCTTCAGCCGGCCACTGTGTCGAGCTGTTCAAGGCGCTTCAGTTCGGAATCACGCGTGACCACGCGGCAAACAAAACCAGAATGCTGCCCACGATCTAAGGCAAATCACCCGTGTATAGAGAACGATAGTGGTCCTGTAACACTTCCCCGGGGCACTCCATTACAGTACCATTGTTTACGATGAACACTCGCATTCGAAGACAACATACTGTGTTCAGCCGTCCACTGTGACGAGGTGTTCAAGCCCCTTCAGTTCGGTACCACACGTGACCATGCGGCAAACAACACCAGAATGCTGCCCACGATCTAAGCCAAATCACCCGCATATAGAGAACAATAGTGGTCCTGTCACACTTCCCTGGGGCACTCCATTACGATACCATTCTTTATGATGAACACTTGCATTCGAGGACAACATCCTGGGTTCAGCCGGCCACTGTGTCAAGCTGTTCAAGGTGCTTCAGTTCGGAATCACGCGGGACCACACGGCAAACAACACCAGAATGCTGCCCACAATCTAAGCCAAATCACCCACATACAGAGAACAATAGTGGTCCTGTCATACTTCCCCGGGGCACTCCGTTACGTTACCATTGTTTATGATGAACACTTGCATTCGAGGACAACATACTGGATTCAGCCGGCCATTGTGTCGAGCTGTTCGAGGCGGTTCAGTTCGGAATCACGCGTGACCACGCGGCAAACAACACCAGAATGCTGCCCACGATCTAAGCCAAATCACCCGCATATAGAGAACAATAGTGGTCCTGTCATACTTCCCTGGGGCACTCCATTACGATACCGTTATTTATGATGAACACTCGCATTCGAAGACAACATACTGGGTTCAACCGGCCACTGTGTCGAGCTGTTCAAGGCGCTTCAGTTCGGAACCACACGTGACCACGCGGCAAACAACACCACAATGCTGCCCATGATCTAAGACAAATCACCTGCATATAGAGAACAATAGTGTTGCTGTCACACTTCCCTGGGGCACTCCATTACAACGCCATTGTTTACGATGAACACTCGCATTCGAAGACAACTTACTGGGTTCAGCCGGCCACTGTGTCGAGCCGTTCAAGGAGCTTCAGTGCAGAACCACACTTGACCACGGGGCAAACAACACCAGAATGTTGCCCACGATCTAAGCCAAATCACCTGCATATAGAGAACAATAGTGGTCCTGTCACACTTCCCTGGGGCACTCCATTACGATACCATTGTTTATGATGAACAGTTGCATTCGAGGACAACATACTGGGTTCAGCCGGCCACTGTGTCGAGCTCTTCAAGACGTTTCAGTTCGGAATCACACGTGACCACGCGGCAAACAACACCAGAATGCTGCCCACGATCTAAGCCCAATCACCCGCATTTAGAGAACAATAGTGTTCCTGTCAGACTTCCCTGGGGCACTGGGTTCAGCCGGCCACTGTGTCGAGCTGTTCAAGCCGCTTCCATTCGGAATCACACGTGACCACGCGGCAAAGAACACCAGAATGCTGCCCACAATCTAAGCCAAATCACCCGCATATAGAGAACAATAGTGGTCCTGTCATACTTCCCTGACGCACTCCATTACGATACCATTATTTATGATGAACACTCGCATTCGAAGACAACATACTGGGTTCAGCCGGCCACTGTGTCGAGCTGTTCAAGGCGCTTTAGTTCGGAACCACACGTGACCACACTTCAAACACACCAGAATGCTGCCCATGATCTAAGCCAAATCACCCGCATATAGAGAACAATAGTGGTCCTCTCACACTTCCCTGGGGCACTCCATTACGATACCATTATTTATGATGAACACTCGCATTCGAAGACAACATACTGGGTTCAACCGGACACGGTGTAGAGTTGCTCAAGCCGCTTCAGTTCAGAATCAGAGGTGACCACGCGGCAAACAACACCAGAATGCTGCCCACGATCTAAGCCCAATCACCCGCATTTAGAGAACAATAGTGTTCCTGTCACACTTCCCTGGGGCACTCCATTACGATACCATTATTTACGATGAACACTCGCATTCGAGGACAACATACTGGGTTCAGCCGGCTAATGTGTCGAGCTGTTCAAGGCGCTTCAGATCGGAACCACACGTGACCCCACAGCAAACAACACCAGAAAGCTGACCCTGATCTAAGCCAAATCACCCGCATATAGAGAACAATAGTGGTCCTGTCACACTTCCCTGGGGCACTCCATTACGATACCATTATTTATGATGAACACTCGCTTTCGAAGACAACATACTGGGTTCAACATGCCACTGTGTCGTGCTGTTCAAGCCGCTTCAGTTCGGAACCACACGTGACCACACGGCAAACAACAACAGAATGCTGCCCATGATCTAAGCCAAATCACCCGCATATAGAGATTAATAGTGGTCCTCTCACACTTCCCCAGTTCACTCCATTACGATACCATTGTTTATGATGAACACTTGCATTCGAGGAAAACATACTGGGTTCAGCCGGCCACTGTGTCGAGCTGTTCAAGGCACTTCAGTTCGGAATCACGCGTGACCACGCGGCAAACAAAACCAGAATGCTGCCCACGATCTAAGCCAAATCACCCACATATAGAGAACAATAGTGGTCCTGTCACACTTCCCTGGGGCACTCCATTACGATACCATTATTTATGATGAACACTTGCATTCGAAGACAACATACTGGGTTCAACCGGCCACTGTGTAGAGCTGTTCAAGCCGCTTCAGTTCAGAATCACACGTGACCACGTGGCAAACAACACCAGAATGCTGCCCACGATCTAAGCCCAATCACCCGCATTTAGAGAACAATAGTGTTCCTGTCACACTTCCCTGGGGCACTCCATTACGATACCATTATTTATGATGAACACTCGCATTCGAAGACAACATACTGGCTTCAGCAGGCCACTGTGTCGAGCTGTTCAAGCCGCTTCAGTTCGGAACCACACGTGACCATGCGGCAAACAACAGCGGAATGCTGCCCACGATCAAAGCGAAATCACCCGCATAAAGAGAACAATAGTGTTCCTGTCACACTTCCCTGAGCACTCCATTACAATACCATTGTTTACGATGAACACTCGCATTCGAAGACAACATACTGGGTTCAGCCGGCCACTGTGTTGAGCTGTTCAAGTCGCTTCAGTTCGGAACCACACGTGACCATGCGGCAAACAACACTAGAATGCTGCCCACGATCTAAGCCAAATCACCCGCATATAGTGGTCCTGTCTCACTTCCCTGGGGCACTCCATTACGATACCATTATTTATGATGAACACTCGCATTCGAAGACAACATACTGGTTTCAACCGGCCACTGTGTCGAGCTGTTCAGGGCGCTTCAGTTTGGAACCACACGTGACCACGCGGCAAACAACACCAGAATGCTGCCCACAATCTAAGCCAAATCACCCGCATATAGAGAACAATAGTGTACCTGTCACACTTCCCTGGGGCACTCCATTACAATACCATTGTTTACGATGAACACTCGCATTCGAAGACAACGTACTGTGTTCATCCAGCGACTGTGTCGAGCTGTTCAAGCCGTTTCAGTTCGGAACCACACGTGACCAAGCGGCAAACAACACCAGAATGTTGCCCACGATGTAAGCCAAATCACCAGCATATAGAGAACAATAGTGGTCCTGTCACACTTCCCTGGGGCACTCCTTTACGATACCATTATTTATGATGAACACTCGCATTCGAGGACAACATACTGAGTTCAGCCGGCCACTGAGGTCGAGCGGTTCAAGGCGCTTCAGTTCGGAACCACTGTCGCATGTTCAAGTCCTGCCTTGCGCATGGATGTGTGGTGTCCTTAGGTTAATTAGGTTTAAGTTCTAGGGGACTAATGACCTTTAGATGTTACGTTTAAATGGTTCAAATGGTTCTGAGCACTATGTGTCGTAACTTCTGAGGTCATGAGACTCAGATGTTAAGTCCCATAGTGTTTAGACCCATTTGAATCATACTGAGTTTTATTACTTAAGTAGTCTTCGAGCTACTCCCATACTTGAGAACTTAATCCATGTACTCGTACCCTGGTTAACAGCCTGCAATGAGGAATGATTTCAGGGAATTTAGAAATATGAAATCTGCGAGTTGACCTTCACCCATAGTTCTCAGTATATCAAATGAGAAAAGGGCAAGCTGAGTTTCGAACATAAGTTCCTTGGTTTGAAGAAAGTTTATTATATTCGAACTGATAATGTGTTAAAGGATTCTGCAGCAGACAGATTTAGGATATTGGTTTCTAATTTTGCAGGTACGTTCTTTTATCTTTCTTATATACTGCAGTCACTAACACGAATTCTTTACAGACAAATGAAAAACTGGTAGAAGCCGACCTCGGGCAAGGTCAGTTTGCAATCCGTAGAAATATTGCAAACCGTGAGGCAATACTGACCCTGCGACTTATCTTAAAACATAGATTAAGGCGGGGTCAGGGACTTTCTCTGCCTCGTGATGGCTGGGTGTTGTGTGTTGTCCTTAGGTTAGTTAGGTTTAAGTAGTTCTAAGTTCCAGGGGCCTGATGACCATAGATGTTAAGTCCCATAGTGCTCACAGCCATTTGAACCATTTGAACCATAGATTAAGGAAAGGCAAACCTACGTGTCTAGCATTTGTAGACTTAGAGAAAGCTTTTCACAATGTTGACTGGAATACTCTCTTTCAAATTCTGAAAATGGCAGGGGTAAAATAGAGGGAGCGAAAGGCTATTTACAATTTCTACAAAAACCAGAAGGCAATTATAAGAGTCGACGGTCATGAAAGGGAAGCACTGGTTGTGAACGGATGTTATTTAATCTGTGTATTGAGCTGTTCGGCAAATTTTGAAGACACCAAAGTGGAAGTGCTACATCCCACGTTTGTTACACGCAATGAACGAGGACGATCCAGATCGTAGAATGGAGTACTGCGAGTGGTTTTCTAACGTTGTGCGCAACGATGAAGAGTTTGCAGAGATGACTGTGTGGTCTGATGAGGCACAGTTCAAACTCAGTGGTACAGTAAATCGCCACAATGGCATCTACTGGGCCGCCGAAGATCCGAACGTCCATGTAGACAAAGCCGTGAATTGGCCAGGAGTAAATTTGTGGTGTGGGTTGTCTTACCGGGGCTTGACTGGGCCACTCTTTTTTAACGGCACAGTTACCGGTGAGGTGTACCTTCAAAAGCTTCAGACATCCATTTTACCTGCCATCCCAGACTTGTATGGAGACGGAAGAGTTTACTTTCAACAAGATGGTGCCCCAGCCCACTACCACAATCGTGTTAGGGCGTGTCTCGACGAGAATCTACCAGGAAAATGGATAGGCCGTAGAGGTGCTGTGGAGTATCATACACGGTCCCCAGGCCTAACTCCTCTGGACGTGGTTTATCGACAAAAGCCACGGACTTAGGATGAACTTCGAGAATTCATCGTACATTTATGTGCAAATCTCCAACTTGACACGCAGTCAGAAGTTCGTGCTGCAGTTGGTCGGTATCTTTTGTATGTGGATGTCAATGGTGACCATTTCGAACACCTGCAGTGATATCTTCAAGTTGGACTTTAAGCTACACTTTCACCAAAAATGAGACAACCCCGTCAATTATTTGGCAAGTTATGGACTTTTAAACAGTGGATGCATTTTTTTGGACCCCTCTGTATAGTGTAGAGTGTCTAAAGTTTATGGTGAAGGTTGTCTGAATGGTGCAAATGTTTACAAGTTGATAGACAGAGGAAAAACGGTCGCGACTCAGTGAGTGACGAACACCGCTCTGGCCGACGAGTTGCAGTTTCAACTCCCTCACTTGAAAGTCGAATTGATGATACTACTGATGCCGACCACCAAGTGACAGTGGAAATGATAGTTCATAAGGTTGAAGTTAGTTCTGGTACGGTTTATAACACTATCTGTAACAAAGGTCGAGAGTGTGCACAGAGCTAAAGGAACGTTATGAAAGAGAAGGTGAACTCTTCCTCGACAAAATTTTAACTTGTGATGAAACTTGAGGTCACTGTTCGCATGCGCCAGAATCGAAAAGACAAAGCATGGAGTGGGAGCACACCAACTCATCTGTCAAGAAAAAATTCAAAACCCAAGCATCAGCAGGAATAGCCATGTTGACGGTGTTTTTGGATGCTGACGGTCCAGTTTTTTGTGATTATCTCGAAGAGCAGACTACAATAAACAGCCAATACCACTCGGATTTTTTTTTTAAACAAGGTGAAGCCAACCATGAGAGAGAGACGTCGTGGATCTCAGAGGAGAGGTGTGATTCTCCAGCAAAACAACGCACGTCCTCGTATTGCTCAACTAACCCACGAAACATCGACAAAATGGGGTGGGAAGTACTGCCTCATCCCCCTCACAGTCATGATTTAGCACCTAGTGATTTTCATTTGTTTGGTGCACTGAAGGAAGCATTACGTGGAAAGAGGTTCCAGGAGAACAAGGACGTGAAAATGTTTGGCGGGATATTGGTTCATACATTAAGATAAAGACTTATTTGCAGCCGGAATAAAAAATCTTGTAGCGCGTTGGAACAAATGCACAAATGTTCAAAGTGATTATGTTGAAAAGTAGAAAAAGTATTGTTTTGTAAAAATAAACGCTTTTTTCTCCAGACCGGTTTGCCTGTTTAATTACTGAATGATTCTCATGAATCCTTTGGACGCCGTCTGGATCGCTATCGGGAGACATCACCGCCTATGCAATTCTGCAGCCAGATATTTACGCGAATTAAGTGAGCCGTGCGTAGACATGTAATGCCTCATACTTCTTCAAATCGACCAGCAAACTGTCGGATTCCTAATGCGTAGAATCCGTGATGTAATCCGTTCTAAAGACGAAAAAACAAGCTGTTAAAGTAGGTGGTCATAATGTTTCGGCTCATCAGTGTATGGTCACGTGCTACAGTAATGGACTTGTAGCAAGCGAGTAGAGGATGAATTGGGCGATTGGTACTCAAGCAGTGAATGTCAACAGCTTGGGGTTCTTTCAAATCTATCGGACTTAACATCTGAGGTCATCAGACCCCCAGAAATGAGAACTACATAAACCTAACTAACCTAAGGACATCACACACATCCATGCCCGAGGCAGGATTCGAACCTATGATCGTAGCAGTCACGCGGTTCCACACTGAAGCGCCTAGAACCACTCGGCAACACTGGCCGGCGGGGTTCTTTCAAAGTAACTTGTTCTAAAGCACTCTCAATTTCATGCAATGCATAGTCTCGTTGTTGTTGTTGTTGTTGTTGCTGTGGTTGTGGTCTTAAGTCCTGAGACGTGTTTGATGCAGCTCGCCATGCTACTCTATCCTGTGCAAGCTTCTTCATCTCCCAGTACGTACTGCAGCCTACATTCTTCTGAATCTGCTTAGTGTGTTCATCTCTTGGTCTCCCTCTACGATTTCTACCCTCCACGCTGCCTTCTAATGCTAAACTGGGGATCCCTTGATGTCTCAGAACGTGTCCTACCAACCGATCCCTTCATCTAGTCACGTTGTACCACAAACTCCTCTTCCCCCCAATCCTACTCAATACTTACTCATTAGTTATGTGATCTACCCATCTAATCTTCAGCATTGTCCTATAGCAACACATTTCGAAAGCTTCTATTTTCTTCGAGTTAGTATTTTGCAGCCGTGACTTATGAAACTGATAATTCGGTAATTTTAACATCTCTCAGCACCTGCTTTCTTTGGGATTGGAATTATTATATTATTCTTGAAGTCTGATGGTATTTCGCCAGTCTCATACATTTGCTCGCCAGATGGTAGAGTTTTATCAGGACTAGCTCTCCCAAGGCCGTCAGTAATTCTGATGGAATGTTGTCTACTCCCGGGGCCTTGTTTCGACTCAGGTCTTTCAGTGCTCTTCCAAACTCCTTTATATACTCCTTCCATCTTTCTGCTTTCCCTTCTTTGCTTAGAACTGGGTTTCCATCTGAGCTCTTGATATTCATACAAGTGGCTCTCCTTTCTCCAAAGATCTCTTTAATTTTCCTGTAGGCAGTATCTATCTTGCCTACAGGAAAATTAAAGAGATCTTTGGAGAAAAGAGAGCCACTTGTATGAATATCAAGAGCTAGTGAGATAAGCCTTTACATCCTTACATTTGTCCTCTAGCCATGCCTGCTTAGCCATTTTGCACTTCCTGTCGATCTCATTTTCGACACGTTTGTATTCCTTTTTGCCTGCTGCATTTACTGCATTTTTATATTTTCTCCTGTCATCAATTAAATTCAGTATTTCTTCTATCACCCAAGGTTTTCTACTAGCCCTCGTCTTTTTACCTACTTGATCCTCTGCTGCCTTCACTACTTCATCCCTCAAAGCTACCCATTCTTCTTCTACTGTATTTCTTTTCCCCATTCCTGTCATTTGTTCCCTTGCGCTCTCCCTGAAACTTTGCACAACCTCTGGTTTAGTCAGTTTATCCAGGTCCCATCTCCTTAAATTCCCACCTTTTTGCAGTTTCTTCAGTTTTAATCTACAGTTCATAAGCAACAGTTTGTGGTCAGAGTCCACACCTGCCCCTGGAAATATCCTACGACTTAAAACCTGCTTTCTAAATATCTTTCTTGCCAGTGTATAATCTGTCTGAAATCTGTCAGTATCTCCAGGCTTTTTCCATGTATCCTATCTTCTTTTATGATTCTTGAACCAAGTGTTAGCTGTGATACCTGTCCTTAACAATCTTTAATGTACGTAGGAATAAAGAGCCTATAATAAAACGCACATTACACATGTTCTTAACAATGTGTAATGTGCGTTTTATTATAGGCTGTTTATTCCTACGGTTGGTGGCAACAGTTGAAAAAACGGGAAGTCTGCAGTGAACGTATGGCAACTTGTGCTCCTATTCCTCTGATAGCCGAGTGCATGCCCCATTGATGGAACAACTGAAATTATCAACATCTTCGAATGAATACGTTACCAATTAGCCATAACAGAGTTATCGTTTCCGTAGTTCACCATCTGTTTCTGCAAGGATAGATTCAGCTCTAGTATACTTCAGTTCAATCAGACATAAAAATCTTTCTCTCGCCGGCCGGGGTGGCCGAGCGGTTCTAGGCGCTACAGAATGGAACCGCGCGACGGCTACGGTCGCAGGTTCGAATCCTGCCTCGGGAATGGATGTTTTTGATGTTCTTAGGTTAGTTAGGTTTAAGTAGTTCTAAATTATACGGGACTGATGACCTCAGAATTTAAGTCCCATAGTGACCAGAGCCATCTTTCCCTCACTTCGAAAGACGGCACAACAAACGGACTATAGTATATTCTTCATAAGAACAGTCCTGATGGAAAAATTACGCTGTGTATCCTCCCAAGTCTGCTATTACCGCACACGATTTCATTCCCCACGGAATTTTACTGTGCGTTGTCTGTTACTACAGTAAACCCCCGTTTTATGCGCTTTGCCGCAATACACAGCGAAGATAATGCAATGGACAATGCTTTGACGGCACTTTCAAAAGAGCAAGGCTGGTCCATTGATCCCGCAATGATGCGAACAACTGCAGATAATCGCGTGGAAGCTCATTTGTTTCTGTTCGATAACTGAACGTTAATAACGTTTCGCGTAATATGTTTCCAATTGCTTTATTTTAACACTTCACACAGGTTGGTGTCTCAAAATGCTCTAAAGCTGAAATCATCGACGTTAAAAGCATTGAAATAAAACATTCAGAATCAGTTTACGCCAAACGTTACACCTGCAGATAATTAATGAAATCGACAAACAGCAGACAAATAACTTGAAAAAGCCATTTAAAGTTTAAAAGGGATAAATTAATATACAGTGTGATCAAAAAGGACATTATCACTTGGGAATGATGTAGAAACTGATTGAGATAGTTTGAAACAACCTCAAATCTTATATTAAAGTGCCAAGTGTCATTTTGGTTCGATGTGACTACCTTTTGTCATACGGCAAACGCCCCACCAGTAAGCAATTCGTTCCCACACTCGTTGCAGCAAATCTGGCGTAACTTGTGAAACGGCAGAGTAGTTTTGATTTTTCACGTCAGACGAATCGTTTTGTAGGGGAGGAACTTAACACTGTCTCTAATGAAACCCTAGAGAAAGAAATCCAATGATGTAAAGTCTGGGGAGCGAGGTGACCATGCGATTTGCCTTGCACTGCCAATCCACCGAGATGGTAAGCGATTATCGAGCAAACCACGAACTTCCGTGAGGAAATGGGGTGGTGCACCGTCTTTACGGTAGTAAACCATCCCATCTCGGCCACCTTCACCTAGCTGTGGAATTCAAAAGACTTTTCGAAGCCAAGACACACAGCAAGCAGTGAAAGTTGCCATTTTAACTGTGTTAGCTAGCGCTCGTGGTGGCGGAATTGGGTACTGATGCACTACGTGAATCAAACTTGGAGTTCTTTCCTACAAAATGACACATCTACCGATGCTATAAATGTCTATATCATCCAATAGTTGTAAAATCCTTTTTGACTCACCCTGTGCAGTAATACTCCGGTAATACGCTTAAGGCATCAAGTGGAAAGCATATTTTACTCAGAAAAAAGAGCACAAAAATACTGGCATAAACACAGTATAATTTAACTGTGAGAGCAACATGTGATACGAAGAGTGTATTGTAGAGATTTAGCAGTATAATGAAGTACTGAAGTCATTTAATGTACTACTCACCTCAGTGATGTGATAAACTCTGAACTCCATCCGTCTCTGAATCTGAATCTCAAGAGTTCATTTCATCTGTTGAACTGCCATCTTCAACATTGGTGAGTTTCAACACAACCTGTGAAACAATGCAAGTGCCAAATTATCTCTCCTTTTTCATAATATATAGTTCTGCAACTCATCACTATTTGTCAGCAACGTTTCGTGCATCAACTCTAGCACATCTGGTGGCTCAAATGTATTAATTATTGTGACATATCCTTTAACTCATCTGCAAATAAGTTATAAGAGGTTCACACTTCAGTGGTGTGGCGGTAAACTAACAACAACGTCGCTCACAGATTGCACTGTTTCGTCAATAATGTCCTGATCTACAATTTAAGCCTCAAGCAGTGTTGCTAAATCAGCTTCTTTTAGAGAAAATTCTGGCTTTTTATTAATACCATTTAGCTAGAAAATGAGTGATTTAACTGGGGTTCGGAGGAATAGCTTTTTTTAATGAACATTTGGTTCCTTTCTACCTTTCTGTCAACAGAGGAAAGCATCAAAATCCATACTGGAACGAGGAAAATTGTTTGAATTGAACTAATATTTCAAAACACACTTTAGCATTCCTTGAACATGTATTATTAAAATAAATTAGAAATCCCAAAAAACCAGTCTAAAATTGTTAGTGTGTGCTTCAGGCATATCAACATACACATTCACAAGACTAGAAATATAGCTATGAAATCTAAACAGTTGAGAATCTTACTAGAAAAACTGTTACAGCGTAGCTGACATCAGAAAAGTTTCTCAATTCCACAGCGATGAAGGAATCTCTTCGAAGTAAAGCGGTCTTTGATATATGCGAGATTAATCAGAAGTCATATATTTCATAGTTTCAGTAGACAATGTGGCAGAGACTTATCTGAGCAGACAAAAATCGAACTTCTATTCAGTGCAGTAGTTTCCACGTACTGCAATACAACAGTACAGATATTGTGAAATTTGTTCTATAAGTACCTAGAAGAAGCATTATTGCATTTAGGTTGTGACAAAATAAATATTATGCAGAAGAAATTGTTATGAATATGTTTATTTGAAGACATTTTTGCATCAAAACATCAAGATTTTAAAAATGGACTGATACTTTATATGCATATCATAGAAATACAGTATCAATATATTTGCATTTGAGGTACAAGTGCATCCAAACATCATTTCTCTAATGAAGCACAAGGCACGCTTCTAAACTTTTATACCATTACTGCGTTTTCGAAGATTTCCATTTTGATATATCTATAAATTTTGTCACTGGCTATTAAAGCCATAGAAAAACACATATTGGATATGAAGTAAAATCTGTGGAACAGTTATATCCTAAAGTTGATTTTGACTGTTTTATCTACTTCATTTGAGTAAATCAGAGTAAATTACTTTTCAGGAACTTGAATCCAAAGAAAAGAAAAAAGCCCTATCAAAATAATATCAGCGTTGTTTACATTTTGGTTTGTCTGTGTATAAAGTGTGAGCAAACTGTTCTTCATAGAGTTCACGTTATCTAACAATATCTACCTTATTACATTTTTGTACAAGCCCCCCCCTCCTCAAATACGTTACACAGTACAAGTATTACTAATGTAGAACTACAGAAGATTACACAAAATTTATTTCAGCTCTTTTCTGGATTTTTTCTGACAAATTTAACTTATTTGGTTTTGGATAGTTGGCAACACTAACACATTTCAGTATTTCAAGTTTCATCCAGTGGTATCAAACGTAATGTACTCCGGTTCCCATCAAACAACTTACAATGTCTTTCTTCCTCGAAGATTTTTGTGGCGTCCACTCAACCTTAATTTTATGTGTAGCATTATCCATAATTATAGCACTGTTGGGTTCTTATTAGAATATCATTGAACCATTTTAGGAATACTTAATCAATATTATCTTCACGACAATCTCCAAATTTTTGATTAAAGAATCAATTCAACACCTTCCACAAATCCACAGTTGCATCCTATCTGCGCCATAATAAAAGGTCCACTTCCTTTTCCCTTAGCCGGCCGCGGTGGTCTCGCGGTTCTAGGCGCGCAGTCCGGAACCGTGCGACTGCTACGGTCGCAGGTTCGAATCCTGCCTCGGGCATGGATGTGTGTGATGTCCTTAGGTTAGTTAGGTTTAAGTAGTTCTAAGTTCTAGGGGACTAATGACCACAGCAGTTGAGTCCCATAGTGCTCAGAGCCATTTGAACCAACCTTTTCCCTTCAGATTTTTTAAGCCCTGTGGTAGACCTGCAATAAAAATGTTGTGTACATAGTTCTGCAGAGTCAGAGTGTACACAACTTTCCCACTAGAGCGCGCCCCGTTAACCACAGCAGCGCCGGCGTATCGCTCATCTGTCTCCGCAGTACAAGATGGCGCTGTCTTAGAGACGGACCAAATTCTGCTTTCGCCGATCCGCGTATTAATATGTGACGCAGCCAATGAGATTGCTGCTAATGTAGAACCTTCTCTCCCCGCGGATCACACTCACGCAGTAATACATGAACGCTCGAGGTATTATAACAAGTGTACAGACCTGCGATTAGTTAGTCTGCATTTGTCTGCACCAGTCGGTACAAGTCTGTGTTAATCTGTACCAGTCTATAGTCAAGTTTCAGTCTGCGCATAATTAGATTATCATATTCCTGTACATAGCCATGAAGAGAAATGTATAGACACTTTGTCAAGTATCAGAGCTATGTCAGAATAAGATTAACGTACCAAGACCAAAGGAATTTCAGATTTTCAATTGTAAACAGCATCCAGAATCAAGTTAAGTAATGTCTGCGCATTTATTATTTTAATGAAAGTGTGTGAAAATTAATCAAGTTCTCTTTAAAGTTGAGCACCGTATATCTGCTACTATAGAGTGCAAGTGGCATTTCTATCGTCTGACCTAACAGCAGAAGATAAACACGTCACGATAAGACCACAAGACATATTGCTGACACTCGCCTACTTCGTTAGAGCGACAAGTCAAATAATCTGATGGTGTGTGTACCGAAAGTCTTACAGTATGCACACCACAAAAACTTGTCTGTTATCAGTCACTGTTTTGTCAGTCCACACATTTTGTGTCACTTATCCTGCGTCAACCCACGTTTCGTCAAAGTAATAAATCATTAGTTTCTTGCGTCTGAACTGTTGAATGTGCCGGAGAAAACGCCTCCTCCAGAAGGCAATACCCTCTCTATCACTGCACTCTGTTCTTCATAAGAATAAACCTGATGTAAACAATATACCATGTATTCTTCCGCGTTTTCTTTAATCTCATTGGATTTCGTTTCACGTGGAGCGGAAGACAAGAATCAAGCACGATCGTAAGGATACGTTTTACGCTGTGTTACACGCAAATAGACTGAGCGATAATACGGGACAACAGTTATTTCGCTCCCCAAATAGCAAAACTCCTTAACTACTTTAAGTGTGTCATTTCCTAATCTAATTCCCTCAGCAACACCCGACTTAATTCGACTACATTCCATTATCATCGTTTTGCTTTTGTTGAGGTTCATGTTATATCCTCCTTTCAAGACACTATCCATTCCATTCAACTGCTCTTCTAAGTCCTTTGCTGTCTCTGACAGAATTACAATGTCTAAATTGCGCGGTAATGAGCAAATTTGCCTGTAAGCATGTAATGTAAAAGGGATGACACTCAGTCGACGGTAGTAACACACCAGTCATGTAAAGCATGCCTACGAGCAGAAGGTCAGAGAATCAGCAAGAAAAAAACGTTTTGATTTGGAAGCAATTGTGAGGAGAGGAGAAGGCCACACCACAGCGGGTACAACGGAAAGCACTTAGGGCGCGTCCCAAGGCAGGTGTCAACGACCGACCGACCAGGTGGCTCGAACCCTATCGGTCGAAAAAAGCCGTGACATGGGGAATGAATGAACCCAGTTCGGCTACGAGAAAGACAAGACGGAAATTTTCGAGGACTCTGACTAGGCATCAAGTACAGACTGGGGCGCAAAACCCTCTGCATGACGCAGACGAGATATCTGTGTGAACACTGCGTTCACAGTTGCTGACGTCCAGCTACGAATTAGTTCCTACAGTGGAGAAACGAACCACCAAGTTAGGTAATTGTTCTTGAGAGCACTGAGACGGCATTACAATATGCACGCTACTGCAGCCATGAGCGTGTATATTGGCGTATTTCAAGACTAGGGATGAGTATATATTTTCTCGCGTAACGAGAAACATAGGGAATAATTCAGCTTTTATAGGAATTCCAGGGTAAGACAGATACTGCCTACAGGAAAATTATAGAGACTTTTGGAGAAAAGGGAAGAATCTGCATGAGTATCAAGAGCTCAGATGGAAACCCAGTTCTAAGTAAAGAGGGGAAAGCAGAAAGGTGGAAGGAGTGTGTAGAGGGTCTATACAAGAGCGATGTACTTGAGGATAATATATGGAAATGGAAGAGGATGTAGATGAAGATGAAATGGGAGGTACGATACTGCGTGAAGAGTTTGACGGAGCACTGAAAGACCTGAGTCGAAACAAGGCCCCGGGAATAGACAAAATTCCATCTGAATTACTCACGGCGTTGGGAGCGCCAGTCCTGACAAAACTCTACCATCTGGTGAGCAAGATGTATACCTCCATACCTTCATACCTTCATACCTCAACTAAAATATAATAATTCCAATCTCAAAAAAAAGCAGGTGTTTACAGATATGAAAATTAGCGAACAATCAGTTTAATAAGTCACAGCTGCAAAATACTAACATGAATTCTTTACAGACGAATGGAAAAAGTGGTAGAAGCCGACCTCGGGGAAGATCAGTTTGGATTCCGTAGAAATGTCGGAACACGAGAGGCAATATTGACCCCACGAGTTATCTTAGAAGAAAGATTAAGGAAAGGCAAATCTACGGTTCTAGCATTTGTAGACTTAGGTGAAAGCTTTTGACAATGTTGACTGGAATACTCTCTTTCAAATTCAGAAGGGGACAGGGGTAAAATACCGGGAGCGAAAGGCTATTTACAATTTGTATAGAAAGCAGATGGCAGTTACAAGAGTCGAGGGGCACGAAAGGGAAGCAGTGGTTGGGAAGGGAGTGAGACAGGGTTGTAGCCTCTCCCCGATGCTATCCAATCTGAATATTGAGCAAACAGTAAAGGAAACAAAATAAAAGTTCGGAGTAGGTATTAAAATGTTCTGAGGCATCAAGGGATTACCACTTTAGTATTGGAGGGCAGCGTAGAGGGTAAAAATCGTAGAGGGAGACCAAGAGATGAATACACTGAGCAAATTCAGAAGGATGTAGGTTGCAGTAGGTACTGGGAGATGAAGAAGCTTGCACAGGATAGAGTAGCATGGAGAGCTGCATCAAACCATTCTCTGGACTGAAGAGCACAACAAGAACAACAACAACAGGAATTTCAGAGGCAGAGAGCGGCCATGCATATGATAGCTCATCACAGCAAAGGTAAATACCGCGTGCTGAGGAATAAACTTGTTGTTTCACCAGCTTGTGTCCACTGTAAATTCGAGCGGCCTTGTGTAATGTTTTGCTCAACTTGTCACAAAACTAACCATCCTTCATAGACTTGATTATCATCCTAAATAGAACCGAACTTTGAAACGGAATCGCATAATTTATCGTAGTACTAACCAACATCATAACGTAATTGTGAGAATAATTTTGTAAAGAACCCTATGGTTAAAATTTAATATTGTTGTCTTTAGGATTAGTTAAGTTTAAGAGGGCAAGACGCGTCATTTTCACAACTGTCTTAACATTGTCTCATTGTAAACTGTGTAAAAGCGTGTGTATCTCTTAAAAGTTTGCAACATGAAACAAATGTCATTACACCATACAGAGTTGTGTCCCCAGTCACAGAATAAACTACCACCATCTCACATCTTACAAATTTTTTCGATATTATTAAAACCAAAAACACCTATGGCCAGCTTTAGTAAAAAAATACAACAATAAAGTGTTATTTTTCAGTACAAAATATTTAAATAATGCAGGTTTTTGCAGAAAATATTTTACCTCCTTATAGTCGAATGACGTCTTTAAATAATGACCTCAATTTTTATGTTTTCAAGCAGTCGTATTCCTATCATTAGTTATCGATTAAACATAATAGCGCTAATCCTACATAATTAAACTAATAACTACTAGTAAAAAATCTCAGTAAAATGAAGGAAGTGTTATTTAAAATTAAGAAGATGTGACTCTTACCAATTGTTTTGTGTTGTCGAAATTGTAGTCTCTAGATGAACATGGTTGTGACGATTCCAGTTCTATAGCGCAAGCTTCATATTCCTTACGAGAGTTTTTGGCCCTACGTTCAAGTTTGCCAAAATAATCCGTTAGCTTGCGATTCACTGCAGCAACGTCTTTTAAACGCTCACTCCAGTCTCTAATACACTTTCATTTCAGGAAAAAATTGATACTTCACGACGCATGATTCGGTCACACTACTCAGTTACACACATCAGTAATATCAACAATCGTACTCAGAAAACAAGTGTTCGCTGACAGCACGTGGAAGAGTTGGAAGGACAACTGACTGATTTAACAATCTATTGGTCAGTCGATTGTTTTTTCGTGCAGTCGGCTTCTTCACTCGGTTGCAGCCGTTGTATGAATTTTACATTCAGTTTCCGGGTTTGAGTTATTTTATTTACTTTCTCTTCCGTACTTTTCGGTTATCATATCAATTTTTGGTTGGTTTTTAAAATTTAATATCAAATGCTGCCCTTTAAGTTTATGTATATATAAATGAACCATCACCTTTTAACTCGTTTCTGAAATATATATGATCAAAGTTATATAGATCATTTTGGAACACCCTGTATTTTCCTTACTTCTTTATTGAGATAATGAGAAGCCGCCAACAATCGCCGAGCGTATACATCGCGACGTTGCCCCGCTCACCAGACAGCTGAATAATTTAAATATCATTTGCCTTCTACTCATTGAGGTGTATCAAAACAGTCTTCATTTACGTCCATATTCCTTACTACAAACGCGTACTATGTTTCAACATGAGCGTCTGTATAACGCGCTTTCACAAATTCCTGTAACTCTTATGTGTAGTTTATATCTACTGGTCGATAGGTGGTGAGCACCCGCTGGCGTTGACAGCACTACAACCCGTCTACACAATGACCCAGATGTCCGGCGATTTTGAAGTTTTTGTCTCGGGTTAGAAATTTAAGTGTTGGTTGGCACACCTGGCATATTTAGCTTTCACGATTATTGTAAGTGGTACATTAATATACTAGATACTAGAAGATACCAGATAGATTATATAATGGTAAGACAGAGATTTAGGAAGCAGGTTTTCAATTGTAAGACATTTCCAGGGGCAGATGTGGACACTGACCATAATATATTGGTTATGAACTGAAGATTAAAACTGAAGAAACTACAAAAAGGTGGGAATTTAAGGAGAAGGGACCTGGATAAACTGAAAGAACCAGAGGTTGCACAGGGTTTCAGGGACAGCATAAGGAAACAATTGACAAGAATGGGGGAAAGAAATACAGTAGAAAAAGAATGGGTAGCTTTGAGGGATGAAATAGTGAAGGCAGCCGAGGATCAACTAGGTAAAAAGAGAAGGGCTAATAGAAACACTTGGGTAAGAGAAGAAATATTGAATTTAACTGATGAAAGGAGAAAATATAAAAATGCAGTAAATGAAGCAGGCAAAAAGGAATACAAACGTCTCAAAAATTAGATCGAGAGTAAGTGCAAAATGGCTAAGCAGTGATGGCTACAGGAAAAATGTAAGGATGTGGAGGCTTATCTCACTAGTGGTAAGATAGATACTGCCTACAGGCAGACCTTTGGAGGAAGGAGAACCACTTGCATGAATATCAAGAGCTTTGATGGAAACCAAGTTCTAAGCAAAGAAGGGAAAGCAGAAAGATGGAAGGAGTATATAGAGGGTCTATACAAAGGTGATGTACTTGAAGACAATATTATGGAAATGGAAGAGGATGTAGATGAAGATGAAGTAGGAGATATGATACTGGATGAAGGGATTGACAGAGCACTGAAAGATCTGAGTTGAAACAAGGCCCCCAGAGTAGACAACATTCCATTAGAACTACTGACAGCCTTGGGAGAGCCAGTCCATGGAGATGAAATAGAAACTTTGAGGTTCGCCGATGACATTGCAATTCTGTCAGAGACAGTTCAAATGGTTCAAATGGCTCTGAGCACTATGGGACTTAACATCTATGGTCATCAGTCCCCTAGAACTTAGAACTACTGACACCGAACTAACCTAAGGACATCACACATCACCCAGCCATCACGAGGCAGAGAAAAAAAGGAGGGTATAAGATGAACCTCAACAGAATAAAAACGAGGATAAATGGATGGTGAGGGAATTAGATTAGGAAATGAGACACTTAAAGTAATAAAGGAATTTTAGTATTTGGGGAGCAAAATAACTGATGATGGTCGAAGTAGAGAGGATATAAAATGTAGACTGGCAATGGCAAGGAAAGCGTTTCTGAAGAAGAAAAATTTGTTAACATCGAGTATAGATTTAAATGTCAGGAAGTGGTTTCTGAAAGTGTTTGTATGGAGTGTGGCCACGTATGGAAGTGAAACATGGACGATAAACAGTTTGGACAAGGAGAGAATAGAAGATTTCGAAATGTGGTGCTACAGAAGAATGCTGAAGATTAGATGGGTAGATCACATAACTAATGAGGAGGTATTGAATAGAATTAGGGAGAAGAGGAGTTTGTGGCACAACTTGGCCAGAAGAAGGGACCGGTTGGTAGGACATGTTTTGAGGCATCAAAGGATCACAAATTTAGTATTGGAGGGCAGCGTGGAGGGTAAAAATCGTAGAGGGAGACCAAGAGACAAATACACTAAGCGGATTCAGAAGGATGTAGGCTGCAGTAGGTACTGGGAGATGAAGAAGCTTGCACAGGATAGAGTAGCATGGAGAGCTGTATCAAACCAGTCTCAAGACTGAAGACAGCAACAACAACAACATTAATAAACATCCAGAGTATGTTAATATATAATAAGACGCCCGTTTTAAGTTAAATGATATTTAT
This sequence comes from Schistocerca gregaria, assembly GCF_023897955.1. NCBI lineage: Eukaryota > Metazoa > Arthropoda > Insecta > Orthoptera > Acrididae > Schistocerca > Schistocerca gregaria. Next base: position 121,721,359 of record NC_064929.1, read on the forward strand.
TGGTTTAGATAGTAAGCTGTTTGCCGCTCTTATTCTTTTGTTAAAATGTGTTTGAAGTACATTGCAACTCATATTGCTACATAATTACAAAAAAAAATGCTTGAATCTGTTGAAGTAATATCTTCGCTGATTTCAGAAGTGATTTTATCCAGTATACAATGGTACTCCATTAAGGAGGGGGGGAGGGTTGCTGTTGCCCCCATAGCTCCCCCCCTCTTGCCCCCGCCCTGCTGACGTACTTACAAATCCCGAGGGCGCCTGCACAACTTTGGACATCGCCAGGCGTAGTACAACGCAGCCTTAGCGTCTGTAAGCGCCGGGAATCGTAAGGCGCATCCGTACCTTGCAGCCACTTACGGATCACACTAACGGAATTTAAGTCGTGAGGCAAATGTTTAGCCGGGTTCCACACGCGTGTTTCAAAACGGAACAGGCTACAGCTTCAGTCATTTTCATACTGCGCATCGTGAGACAATCGGAGAACAACAGTGCTGTGCCCATGACTGTAAACGAATTTCGAAATTAAAACTAGATAGCTATAGCGTGACTGTGTCAAACGTTGACGGCTGTTAATAAATTTGAATAACTTAAAGTTCCATTTAACATAACTTCGTACACTACTGGCCATTAAAATTGCTACACCAAAAAAGAAATGCAGATGATAAACGGGTATTCATTGGACAAATCTATTATACTACAACTGACATGTCAGTACATTTTCACGCAATTTGGGCGCATAGATCCTGAGAAATCAGTGCCCCGAACAACCACCTCTGGCCGTAATGACAGCTTAGATACGCCTGAGGATTGAGTCATAGCTTGGATAGCGTGCACAGGTAGCTTCAACACGATAGCATAGTTTGTCAAGAATAGTGACTGGCGTACTGTGACAAGCCAGTTGCATTGAGTGAATGGCGTGTACAGGTACAGGTACAGCTGCCCATGCAGCTTCAACACGATACCACAGTTCATCAAGAGTAGTGACTGGCGTATTGTGACGAGGCAGTTTCTCGGCCACCATTGACCAGACGTTTTCAGTTGGTGAGAGATCTGGAGAACGTGCTGGTCAGGGCAGCAGTCAAACATTCTGTATCCCGAAAGGACCTTACAGGACCTGTAACATGCGGTCGTGCATTATCCTGCTGAAATGTAGGGTTTCACAGTGATCGAATGAAGGGTAGAAAAATGGTTCAAATGGCTCTGAGCACTATGCGACTTATCTTCTAAGGTCATCAGTCCCCTAGAACCTAGAACTACTTAAACCTAACTAACCTAAGGACATCACACACATCCATGCCCGAGGCAGGATTCGAACCTGCTATCGTAGCGGTCGCTCGGTTCCAGACTGTAGCGCCTAGAACCGTTCGGCCACCACGGGTGCCTGAAGAGTAGAGCCACGGGTCGTAACACATCTGAAATGTAACGTCCACTTTCAAAGTGCCGTCAATGCGAACAAGAGGTGATCGAGACGTGTAACCAATTGCATAACACAGCATCGTCTTCCTGTCGGTTAAGTTTCGCGTCATTAGCACGTCATCTTCGTGGTGTACCAATTTTCATGGCCAGTAGTGTATGTAAACAAAGATCACATCATCTCAGATTCAAGAGAAGTAAAGACCTAGGTAAGAAACAAGAGCTGAACGAAGCAAAAATGAGCGTAAGGATGGCAATGTGAAAAGCGTTCAGTGATTTAGAAAGTAAGACGTTGTCAGTCGACTTCAGGAAAAAAAGAAATGTTCGTCGTATGTAAAATCAGTAAGTGGGTCAAAATCATCTATCCATTCTCTCAGCGAACACACCGGCACCGAACTGGAAGATAACAGTAGGCCGAAACACTGAACTCGGTCTTCCGAAGTTGTTTCACTGCGGAAGATCGTTAACACTGTCCCTCCTTTCAATAATCGTACTAACGTCGAAATGGTAGATATCGAGATGACCGACCTTGGAACTGAAAAGCAGCTGCAATGGCTTAGTAGTGGTAAGTAGTTAGGACCAGATGAGATAGCTATAAGATTCTATAACTTCCTCCCCGTCTAGCTGTAATTTATCGTAGACCGCTTGAGCAATGAAAGGTACATAACGACTGGAAAAAAAGCGCAGGTCGTTCCCAAGAAAGGCCGTAAGACAGACCCACACAATTATAGACCTATATCATTGACGTCAATCTGTAGTAGAATTATGGAACATGCTCAAGAATTATGACGTTTTTGTAAAATGAACATCTCCTCTACAAAGACCAACATGGATTCCGCAAACGGAGGTGCTGCGAAACTCAGCTCGCTCTGTTCCTCCATGAGATCCACAGCGCAGTGGACAACGGCTCTCAGGTTGATGCCGTGTTGCTTGATTTCAATACGGAATTTGACACCGTCCCGCACTGCCGTTTAATGAAAATAATACGAGCATACGGAGTAGCGGAACACACTTCCGATTTGACTCAAAACTTTATTACTGTGTCAGAACATTCGAACTGCTCGGGGACCATGATGGGAATTAGTATACACTATATGGTTTGGTTTAACGACGAATCCCAATTTCATTTGGTTGGCTTGGTCAGTAAGCAAAATTGGAGCATTTGGGGACTGTTAGCTGAGACCCCGCATTTCCAGACGGAGAAGTATCTTCACCCTCAAATGGTGACTGTGAGGTGTGCAATGTCCAGACACGGAACGATCGGTGCGATATTCCTCGACAACTACCGAATGGTACTTGAAGGGTTTAGAAGATGAATTCATACCTATAATAGAAAGTGGCCCTGATATCGACAAGATGTGTTTTATGCAAGATGGAGTTCGACCCCATCGAAGCAGGAGAGTGATGTCCTGGAGGGGCACTTTGGAGAGCGTATTCTGGTTCTGGGGTTCCCAGAGGCCACTGGCATGGATCTCTATTGGCCGCCATATTCTCCGGATCTGAACATAAGTGACTCCTTTTCGCGCGGCTGCATTAAGGACACGGTGTACGGCAATAGCTGTCCTCCATAGCGATCGACCACAATGTAAAAAAAATATTGAAGACTGACTAGTAACAGTACTTACGTGGAAAATCCCACTTAATAACTTTGTTAAGCTGCTGCTCTGTATTCACGAAATAGTACAGGGTACATGCAGTGCTTTCATGATTTGCATAAAAAACAATACGCACAGCAACACACATACACTAAAACGTTTTTGCCACGTGGGAAATGTGTTTGTGTAGATTGCCCATGTAGTTACGTACACATCATGATAGTGTGGCGTACGAGGTGCATTCAAGTTCTAAGGCCTGTGATTTTATTTCTAATTAACTACTCACCCGAAATCGATGCAACAGACGTTACTTCTCGACGCAATCGCCCTGCAGACGTACACATTTTTCACAACGCTGTCGCCATGATTCCATGGAAGCGGCGAAGGCTTCCTTAGGAGTCTGTTTTGACCACTGGAAAATCGCTGAGGCAATAGCAGCACGGCTGGTGAATGAGCGGCCACGGAGAGTGTCATTCATTGTTGGAAAAAGCCAAACGTCACTACGAGCCAGGTCAGGTGAGTAGAGAGCATGAGGAAACTGTTGCGTAACGTTAGCTCGATGTGCGGGTGCGTTGTCTTGGTGAAACAGCACACACACAGCCCTTCCCAGACGTTTTTGTTGCATTGCAGGAAGGAATTTGTTCTTCAAAACATTTTCGTATGATGCACCTGTTACCATAGAGCCCTTTGGAAATCAATGGGTAAGGATTACACCCTCGCTGTCCCAAAACATGGACACCATCATTTGTTCAGAAATTTTTAGTTGGCGGTGAATCTGTGTGCTTCCGTTGAGCTGACTGGTGCTTTTGTTTCTGGATTGAACAATGGCATCCACGTCTCATCCATTGTCACAACCGACGAAAAGAAAGTCCCATTCGTGCTGTCGTTGCGCGTCAACATTGCTTGGCAACATGCCACACGGGCAGCTGTGTGGTCGTCCATCAGCATTCGTGGCACCCACGTGGATGACACTTTTCGCATTTTCAGGTCATCATGCAGGATTGTGTGCACAGAACCCACAGAAATGCCAGCTCTGGAGGCGATCTGTTCAACAGTCATTCGGCGACCCCCCAAAACAGTTCTCTCCACTTTCTCGATCATGTCGTCAGACCGGCTTGTGCGAGGCCAAGGTTGTTTCGGTTTGTTGTCACACGATGTTCTGCTTTCATTAAACTGTCGCACCCGCGAATGCACTTTCGACACATCCATAACTCCACCACCACATGTCTCCTTCAACTGTCAATGAATTTCAATTGGGTTCACACCACGCAAATTCAGAAAACGAATGATTGCACACTGTTCAAGTAAGGAAAACGTCGCCATTTTAAGTATTTAAAACAGTTCTAATTCTCGCCGCTGGCGGTTAAATTCCTTTCTGCCGTAAGGTGCTGCCATCTCTGGGACGTATTGACAATGAAAGCGGCCTCGTTTTAAAACAGTGCGCACGTTTCTATATCTTTCCAGTCCGGAGAAAAAAACATCGGAGGCCTTAGAACTTGAATGCACCTCGTATGCCCGGAAGTGCGTTAGAAAATAGTTATGACAAACGTGTAAGAATGGAGAGCTCGCTGTGTGTGATAAGCATGTGTGGACCGCGTATAAATAGGTTGCGTCTTGCGGTTCCTCGATTGCAGTGCATTACACAGGGTGAGTCACTAACTATTGCCACCTAGAATAACATCTAAAGTATAGTAGGAGCTGAAAAGTTTGTGGAACAAAAGTTGCATGGGACAACGAGAGCCATACTATAACGCTGGTTTCTTGTCACTAGGTAAGGTCGCTTCAGAGATATGAAGGTAGTATAATCTACGTTGTTTCTTTGAATACAGGGCAACAACATGCCAACAAATTTATGCGGTATTTTAGATGTGGGTCGTAAGTACTATTACTACTAAGTCTCAAACATTATTTATAGATTATTTCCAACATTTTTTTTTTTTTTTTTTTTTGTTGTAGGGCACCACCAGCCCAAGAATCTTTCACCTCAAGAAGTAATAAAAAGCGAACAAATTATGTACACTTCAAGTATGCGTCCATCATACCACCTGAAGATGAACCTGTCGTTTCAAAATGGATTACGTCACTTTTTTCTAAAATAAACATCATTATCAGTAGTATTTGGAAGCTATGTTTTTGCTTGAAGAAATCAACCTGTATTTTGTACCGAGCAAGGTAGTGCAATGATTAGCATACTGAACTCTCATTCGGGAGGACGGCGGTTGAAACCCGTGTCCGGCTGTCCTGAGTTAGGTTTCCCGTGATTATCCTAAATCACTTCAGGCAAATGCCGTCTAACATTCATGGTGGTGTGTGTGTGTTCTATATCGTGTCTGGACACAAGTCCAGAGATTGTGCTGACCAGGGAACACGCTGCACATCTTCTAGAGTACATTCAGTTTCACAGGCACTGAGTGGGCGAGCATTTTCATCTTGCAACCACACATAAGCTCCATGTTACAAGGACGGCGAAAGAATGGGCCTGACAACATTCTGCAAGTACTGAGAGCTGGTTAGCATGACCTCCTGAAACACCAAAAGTAAATGAGAGTTGCAGCTCATGGCACCCAAGACTATAGGGCTTGGGATGGGAGTACTGTGTCTTGCACGATTGGGCTCTGCCAGACGACGCTCACCAGGTACAGATCACACGTGAAAACGACCATCACTTCCACACATCAAGAATCTGCTTTCATTACTGAGTACCACGGCACGCCATTCCAAATGCTTCCCTGGCAGTACCAGTCATGCCACACATGTCGATGGTGGGAAATGGGCTAGAGCTGTGCGTACCAGTCGTCCCATTGCTCATAACTGGGTTCACAACAGTTCAGCCCAGACACATCTGGGCTCATAAGCTCACTTGTTGCGGTAGCTGTACGACCTTCTGAACATACATGGTGGTGTCTGTTTGTTCTATATCGTGTCTCCCTACCACTTTCGCGCAACGACGCTCTGAGCGTGTTTTTTGGGGAACTGACTAGTTTGAACCTGGGACTTGTAGCTGGTAAGGAGACGCCAGACCACACATGACATGTAGAGTTCAGAAGAGTTCAGTGAGACTAGCGATGATATAACCAAATACTTAATGATCTCAGCGTCAGCTACACTGCTCTCCCTGTAAATGAATCTTAATACCAACAAAATTTAGTGGAAGGGGTTCAAGACTTACGTATTTTTAGTTAGGTGGTAAAATAACGTCGAAAAAGCAGTTAAGTTTACCGTTGGAAATTTTATTCTACTCACAAAACATTGTTTATAAATTGCACTATTGATAAAAGGAAGTGTTTTAATACAGGATGGTAAAAACCAACTGTGTTCAACAAAAATGTGAACGAATATTCCCTGAATGGGTTTCCAAGTTCTACAATGGATCGAAGGATGACCTATACCGTATCACATCTACAGGGTGTTACAAAAAGGTACGGCCAAACTTTCAGGAAACATTCCTCACACACAAATAAAGAAAAGATGTTATGTGGACATGTGTCCGGAAACGCTTAATTTCCATGTTAGAGCTCATTTTAGTTTCGTCAGTACGTTCTTCCACCTACGCTCAATGGAGCATGTTATCATGATTTTATAAAGGATACTCTACCTGTGCTGCTACAACATGTGCCTTTACAAGTACGACACAACATGTGGTTCATGCACGATGGAGATCCTGCACATTTCAGTCGAAGTGTTCGTACGCTTCTCAACAACAGATTCGGTGACCGATGGATTGGTAGAGGCGGACCAATTCCATGGCCACCACGCTCTCCTGACCTCAACCCTCTTGACCTTCATTCATGGGGGCATTTGAAAGCTCTTGTCTACGCAACCCCGGTACCAAATGTAGAGACTCTTCGTTCTCGTATTGTGGACGGCTGTGATACAATACGCCATTCTCCAGGGCTGCATCAGTGCATCAGGGATTCCACGCGACGGACGGTGGATGCATGTATCCTCGCTAACGGAGGACATTTTGAAAACTTCCTGTAACAAAGTGTTTGAAGTCACGTTTTTACGTTCTGTTGCTGTGCGTTTCCATTCCATGATTAATGTGATTTGAAGAGAAGTAATAAAATGAGCTCTAACATGGAAAGTAAGCGTTTACAGACACATGTCCACATAACATATTTTCTTTCTTTGTGTGTGAGGAATGTTTCCTGAAACTTTGGCCGTACCTTTTTGTAACACCCTGTTTAATCTAGGTTTAAATTAAGTTTCATAAAAGAGAAAAACTATCAAAATGGTATACTGTGACCATTATCCTTAATTACTTATCTAACTTGTTGTAAATTACAGTGGCTGATGTGGCTTCTCAATAACTATATAACAGAAACATCATCGTGTTTCAGATTTTTACTTCAAGTGGCAAATGTGAACACCATGAGCTTTAATTGACGATCGATACTAGTATTACGCAAAAAGGAGGTGTAACAAATGAGACTTCTGCATGTTCTGAGTGAAGCTTTATGTGCTGTTATGCGGCATCGAGTGTGTTCATTACCTACTTGGTGTTTGTCAGGGGCCGGCGCGCAGCACAGCTCCACTCACCTCGCCGTCTCCGAAGTAACTCCCGTGTCCTGACTTCTCCTTACTGCCATTTACCGAAGTTGGTTAAAAAAAAACTGTCTGGCTGTGTTTTCATCTGACCAGTCAGGGTCTCAATGTTAACCTTAAGCTCCGCCTACAAGAATTCTGTCTATCCAATGAGAAATGTTATACTTTTCGTGGTGCGGCAATGTTTTTAAAGTCTGCAAGGTAACAGAGACGCGAAGAAGTCTCACGCTAAAACCTACGGGTGGTGTGGCCCTTTTTGTGTTATCGTAAGATCTATAGTGTTTTTCTGGATTGCTCTAACTTTTAACAGGGGCTGGGGGGTGGTCCTTGACGTAACAGAGACGCAAAAAAGTGTCACGCTAAAACTTGCGGGTGATGTGGCCCTAGTGGTTAGCTGGCGACGTGGGTGTCCAGTCCGTCCCTTATCGTAGGGCCTTCTAGCTTACCACGGTTCTGCTCTCGGTTTCTATTCTTCTTTCTCCCCTCGGAACTGCGTCTGTCTCACGTTGGGAAGGTATGACATGCATTTAGGCATTCTTGTGTTAGTCTGTGGTATTCCATTTGCTCACTCGTTACTCGTATTACTTTGGTTAATTTAATGTCACGACTTATTCGGAGCTGTGCGACATACTACTGGATTTGCTTGTCATGTCAGGGTTTTCATGGAAGGTGTTGGATTTGCCTGACACCGTACAGCCGAGATGGTTCCCTTGAAAGGACACGCTGAGTTCCTTTCCTAAACCGATGGGACCGATGACCTCGCTGTTTGGACCCATTACACCCCCTCCTCCACCACCCTGAATAAAGAAACTTATGTTTGGAATGAGCCACGGTCTCAAAATGTCACTTTTTCACTTTTTTTTTCTCTCGCAACCAGATATCCATGACGACCAGGAGGCACATACTTAGGTAGCTAATTCTCATGATACAGGATGACACTTATTGAACTATATGAATTCAAATCGTCATAACTTCTGAACTGTTTATTGCATTGTACGTTGTAGTTCAAACGGCTCTAAGCACTATGAGACTAACTTCTGAGACCATCAGTCCCCTAAAACTTAGAACTACTTAAACGTAACTAACCTAAGGACAACAGACAAATGCATGCCGGAGGCAGGATTCGAACCTCCGGCCATAGCGCTCGCGCGGTTCCAGACTGTAGCGCCTAGAACCGCTCGGCCACCCCCCCCCCCCCCCCTTGTGGAATACCAAAGGGACGTGTGATAGGAACTTTGCTGTTTACAATATATATAAATGATCTAGTAGAAAGCGTCGGATGCTGTTAAAGGCTATTCGGAAATGATACAGCCGTCTATACCAAAGTAGCAACGCCAGGAGATAGTAAGAATTTGCATGACGACCTGCAGAGAATTCATCAGGCTCTCGAAGTTGATCCTGAACGCAAATAAATGTAACATACTGCGCATACACAGGAAAAGAAATCTTCTACTCTACAGCTACATTATTGATATCAAAGAGATGAAGACAGCGTCTGCCGTAATATATCTAGGCATAACTATCCAGAGCGACCTTAAGTGGAATGACCACATGAAACAGATAGTGGGAGAAGCAGCCACCAGACTCGTATTCATCGGAAAAATCTTAACCAAATGTAACTCATCCACGACAAAAGTGGTTTATAAGGCGCTTGTTCGCCCGATTCTGAGTATTGTTCAACTATCTGGGATCTCTATCAGATAGAACTGATGAGAGAGAAGGTCCAACGAAGAGCAGAGCGTTGTCTCACGCGATCTTTAAGCTTGCGTGAGTGCGTTGTGGAAATGCTAAAAAAACTCCACTGGCAGACGGGACAAGAGAGGCGATGTGCGTCACGGAGTGATTTACTATTCTGGACAGGGCGAGTCGACAAACATGTTACCTCTCGCCACTTACACCTCACGAATTATTGACCACCAAGAGAAAATTTGAACAATCAGAGCCAATACAGAGGCTTACCGACAATCATTCATCCAACGCACCTTTCTGAACAGGGTGGCTTGCGGAGTGTGATGTAGATTTGGATGTACAGGAAGATCGCCACTTACAAACTGAGAGATGGTGAGCGATGCATTGTCGCGTACAAAAGCCGTACATTTCTTCTTCCCTCAGAACCGCGTCTTGCAGCTGTCTGGGAAATTACTTGTGTGCAATTACTAGTGTGAGCTTTAGTGGTGTATATTCACGAGATATCGATTTGTTTATTCGATCTGCGTTTCAAAAAAAAAAAAAAAAAGGGGGGGGCATTCCTATTTTAAAAACGTTGTTGATATCCGTTTGGCCTATGGCAGTGCCACCTAGCGGGCTAACCATAGCGCCATCTGGTTTCCCCGGTCAAGCTAGACGAGTTTCGTTCGTTGTAGTATTTTCGTTTGATGCTTATTTCCTGAGATATTTGGCCCGATTACTATCAATGGACCACCCTGTATATTGTAAGCACCAACGGTCCTATCACACTATCTTGTGGTAGTCCAGATATTACCTTTATATCTGTCGATTTAGTTCTGTTAATACAATTTCACGTAACTACACTCCTGGCCATTGAAATTGCTACACCAAGGAGAAATGCAGATGATACACGGGTATATATGGGACAAATATATTATACTAGAACTGACATGTGATTACATTTTCACGCAATTTGGGTGCATAGATCCTGAGAAATCAGTACCCACAACAACCACCTCTGGCCGTAATAACGGCCTTGATACGCCTGAATCAAACAGAGCTTGGATGGCGTGTACAGGTACAGACGCCCATGCAGCTTCAACACGATACCACAGTTCATCAAGAGTAGTGACTGGCGTATTGTGACAAGCCAGTTGCTCGACCACCATTGACCAGATGTTTTCAATTGGTGAGGGATCTGGAGAATGTGCTGGCCAGGGCAGCAGTCGAACATTTTCTGTATCCAGAAAGGCCCGTACAGGACCTGCCACATGCGGTCGTGCATTATCCTGCTGAAATGTAGGTTTTCGCAGGGACTGAATGAGGGGTATAGCCACGGGTCATAAAAGATCTGAAATGTAACGTACACTGTTCAAATTGCCGTCAATGCGAGCGAGAGGTGACCGAGGCGTGTAACCAATGGCACCCCATACCATCACGCCGGGTTATACGCCAATATGGTGATGACGAATGCTGGCTTCCAATGTGCATTCACGGTGATGTCACCAAACACGGATCTCAAGACTCAAGAGTTCGTGTATGCACACTGGAGAATCATAGGCGTACTACTTTCAAATTTTTTGACCAGGCTCACCATACATGCTCCCCTTAATGTGTAGCTATTGTCCCACCAGGCAACCTTTCCGATACTAAAACGGTGTCCCCGTCTGTGTTTCAGCTTCCCATTCCCAGACCAAGACCTCGACCAGCGTCAGACGTGGCCGCCTCTGCTCCAGCACCAACCGCACCACCTGCTCCAGATGCTACAGGTAAGCCGTACGTGTTGTGAGCGTGGGGTTGATCTGCTATTCTGTTATTCTGCGCAACGGATTAAGCTGAGATGTACCCTTTACCCTGTGCCTCCTGCAAGATGCAGTTTCCACCCCACACTACCACACCTAACGTTCTCAAGATAAATGCCTGAAAAACTTTCAGCAATAAATATCTTCTGGAGTCGTCCGCTGTGAGGAAATGACACAAAAATTCACAATATTTCTTACGTAACTAGTGGGATACTTGGCTACTGGATTAGTGCTAGTTAGTGTAACAAAAACATGAAACTAATAAAAATTATTATTTATGTTGCAAAAATTCTGAGAAATTACAATGGCACTTTTAGTTATGAACTGAACAAATTATATCATGGTTCTTTTCGGAATGTGTAGTTACCTTTCAAGGATAATATTCGCTAATGAAATTTCTATTCAACGTTTAAGGTGCTTGTTGGCAGAATGGCTGAGAGGCGCGCCTACTCAACTTGAATAATTATCCTTTAGAATGTTGCTAGGTACGGTCGAGTCTGTCACGTGTGAAATGCAGTGAAGTGTACTGTTGTGGAGGAAATATAGGTCTCGTAATAGCTGTAGCGCACAATACCGTAAGCTGCGATATCTGTTGTCTGCGCCGCTCGCAGCTGAAAAATAAAATAACTCTCATTATGTCTGGATTGACCGTCGCCAATCAAACTCTCCCTATGCCTTGATGAAGTCGAGGATTCCTATTCGCCCCTAGTCTAACTATTGGCATGGTACACCGATTAGATAATCAGTCCACCACAATGCCGCTAAAAAATTCGCTCTCAGGAGTTTAATTATAACTCTGTCCGTTCACACCGCATGATAAGTGTGGCGGCCAACACAGTGAACAACGCTTAGTCGCAAGGATTCAATATAGAGAGTCACACTTCGATTCGCTCTCGACAGAGGTGCTCTCACAGTGAAGTACTGAGGAGAGACTTGTTCCTCGCTCCAAGAGCGACAGCAGAACGGCGCCTCTCCACGCCAGATGTGAAGAGATATATCTTTCGGTCTCTTCCATTACTCCTTCAGCTCAAGGCGTCAGAAATATCGTCTGCCAATCAGCATTGCTCTTCTAAAACGGGAGAATGACGTATCGTTTAAGGCGACCAATTTGAAAATCTGTAATATCGGCGTTTGGCGTTTGCTGTCTCCCTGTGAAAATCTCTGAAGCTATGTGCTATGTGTAAAGAATGCGTAGGCTGGCCGCTCCCACACAATGTAGCGGAATTTGCTTTTAAGTCGAACACGGGGTCATTCCTCCTTTTCCTCGGGCACACGCTGTCTGCTCCACAGGCGTCCATCAGCCGACATAGATGGGTTGGGACCGGCCTCCTGGCGTGCGGTTGACTCTCTCGAACTAAAAGCTCCTGTGATTGTCGTGTGTGGTGTGTGTGTGTACGCCAGCCTCGAGTATACCACGGTGCGCACTTGTGATTGATTAATTATTTGCATATCGTTTACATGAATTCATATACTGTTCACTTCACCTTATCGAGTTTGGGTTCGAATGAAGTGTCTTGATGTGCAGAATATGATTGTGTGGGCGGAATATGTAAGTAATGAAGGTCAGGAGACCACGATGTCTTACAACGTTTTATCCTCAAGAATTATGACGTTTTTGGAAAATTAACATCTCCCCTATAAAAACAACCATTGATACCGGCAAGCAGAGATCCGGAGAAACTCAGCTCGCTCTGTGCCTCCATGAGATCCAGAGTGCAGTGAACCCCGGCACTGCCGCAAAGGATTAGCCAAAGGGTCATGGGCGCTGCAGTCACTGGCTGTGCGGCTGGTTCCGGCGAAGGTTCGAGTCCTCCCTCAGGCATGGGTGTGTGTGTTTGTCCTTAGGTTAATTTAGGTTAAGTAGTGTGTAGACTGATGATCTTGGCAGTGGGGTCCCATAAGATTTCACACACACAACAACTGGGATGAGATCGATGCCGTGTCCCTTGACTTCAAATAGTTCAAATGGCTCTGAGCACTTTGCTACTTAACTTCTGAGGTTATCAGTCCCCTAGAACTTAGAACTAGATAAATCTAACTAACATAAGGACATCACACACATCCATGCCCGAGGCATAATTCGAACCTGCGACCGTAAGGTTCGCTCTGCTCCAGACTGTAGCGCCTAGACCCGCACGGGCACTCCTGCCAGCCATTGACTTCAGTAAGGAGTTTGACACCGTTCCGCAATGCCGTTCCCGCGCCCGGGTTCGATTCCCGGCGGGGTCAGGGATTTTCTCTGCCTCGTAATAACTGGATGTTGTGTGATGTCCTTAGGTTAGTTAGGTTTCAGTAGTTCTAAGATCTAGAGGACTGATGACCATAGATGTTAAGTCCCAGAGTGCTCAGAGCCAGTTGAACCGCAATGCCGTGTAATGAAAAAAACACGAACTTACGGAGTATCGGAGCACACCTGCGATTGCATTCAAGACTTTCTTCCAGACAGAACTCAACGCGTCGCTCTTAAAGGAACTAAAATAGATATAAAGGTAATGTCTGGACTACCACAGGAAAGTGTGATAGGACCGTTGCTGCTTACAATATACAGGGTGGTCCATTGTTAGTAACCAGGTCAAATATCTCACGAAATAAGCTTCAAACGAAAATACTACAAAGAACGAAACTCGTCTAGCTTGAACTGGGAAACCAGATGGCGCTATGGCTGGCCCACTAGGTGGATCTGCCATAGGTCAAACGGATATCAACTGAGTTTTTAAAATAGGAACCCCCTTTTCCTTTACATATATATGAATTTTTTAGTTGGATCACTTTGTGACAGATGGCACTGTGAATCGTCCCCGTTGAAAAATTATAAATGACTGTGCCTAAACTGAGACACAATATTTTAGCTCAACGCAATCTGACTTTCAAAAATCCCTACAGAAGAATGGCCCTAACTAACACTAACCTATACGTTTCACAAATCATGTACCTCACCAAAATCTTCGTTACTCGAACTACTGCAATACAGCTGGTGCCAATACTGGCAGCTAAATAGAAGATTCAGGCTACTGAAGGCACTAACTACTGATAGGCATAGTTAGCAAATGAAAGATTTTGATAGAGAACAAACAATGTATTTACCTTCATAGTGTTCAAAAGTCATCATATATATATATATATATATATATATATATATATATATATATATATATATATATATATGATGACTTTTGAACACTATGAAGGTAAATACAATGTTTCATGACATCCAGTCTTACAATTTTACTTATTTATTTAACCTGGCAAGATTAGGGCCATCGGGTCCTCTCTTACATCTAAGCAGGCGTTCTACTTATTTTATATTCAAATGTTTTAGTAGGCATGTTAAATTACATCTAGTGCAAAAAGTGAAATAAACAATTAGAAAGGTACACCTGGAAAAATACATACATATAGAGTTTATATTCGTAGATCATAAGTACTGTTATAATTAGATATTACTGAAGAGACAGATTTTAGATAGGAGTGCTGGCAGCAGGGAGTATGAGGGAGACTCATGGTGAAGGGAGGAGAAGAATAGAGAGACATGATGAAACATAATTAAGGAAATATAAAGGAAAAGAATACTGCATCGCTAATAGAGATAGTTGAAGAGAAAGGCATCTCAGGAGCAAGATAGGAGACGCTAGCTTTGCTATTTGACAGATGAGGGGATTGGCCTTGCACATAAATTTCGTGGAGAACTTTATAAGGATGATAGTAGGAAATGCTTCAGCTTCCTCTTAAAAGCAGCAGGAGATTGAATTTTGCGCAAGGTAAGGGGCAGTTTGTTCCAGAGGCGGGCAGCGGCAACTGAGAAGGAGTTTGCAAAAGTTTTTGTTTTGTGAGTGGGTACAGTTAGGATACCAAATAAGAATGACCTCGTGTTTCGATTATGATGGCATGACAGGTTTTTAATCTCTGAAGCTAGGTACTGGGGTGCTTGCTCCGCCCAGTTGAGATGCTCATCCATAGTTACACCCAAGTTCCTAACTGTTTTCTGAAATGGTATCTGAACTTATTAATTTCTGATGGGCTATTAAGATTGCTTGCGTCTTTTTTGCATTTAGTTTAAGCCCCAGGTTTTCGCCCCTGTCACTACTGAAGACAGATCATCATTCATCTGAGCGGTTGCAGTGTTTACATCTTCAGGTCTGACGCTTAGGTAGAGGTGGAGATCGTTGGCATAGAAATGATATTTACAGGAGGACAGAACCGACGAAATATCGTTGACATATAAAGAAAACAAAAGGGGTCCTAAGACTGATCCTTGTGGCACTCCCGAGGAAACATGTTTCCAGGAAGATTTTTCATTTATGCAGACAACACATTTCTGTCTGTCTTTTAAGAAGCATTCAAACCATCTCATTGCACTATCACGGAAATTAAGCTGTTGCATTTTTCTGAGCAATATGTCAAAGTTAACAGTGTTAAAAGCTTTGCTGAAGTCCAGTAGCGTCAATATTGTTGCCTTTCGATTGTCGATGGCATATTTCAGGTCATCACTTACTTTAATTAGAGCAGTGTTTGTGCTGTGATGTTTACGGAAACCGGATTGAAATTTGTCATACAGGCTGTCTCTGATGGACACACGTCCAGATCATCCGCTCTCGAAACTCCGCCATCTCTCTCCCCATATCTACCACTGCTGGCGGCTCACCTCCAACTGCGCAACGCTACGCTCTGTTCACATCCAACTGCCCAACACTACAATAGCATATACCCCAAAATGCAAACCAACCACAGCCTTCACAAAGCACAGTCAGTGAATTTCATATAGACGTTACGTGGCGTTAGCAACATAAAGACCTAAACAGCCTACTTACGACTGTAATAGTCACAAACAGATGGCTCACAACTTTAGACGAAAAGTTGGTAGCAGGTACGTTTTAAATTAAAATACAGAACGTAGGTACGTTTGAACATTTTATTTCGATTGTTCCAATGTGATACATGTACCTATCTGAACTTATCATTCCTGAGGACGCATGCTGCTGCAGCATGATTACCTGTAAATACCACATTAATGCAATAAATGCTGCCTGCCGAGGTGGCCGAACGGTTCTAGGCGCTACAGTCTGGAACCCCGCGACTGCTACTGGCGCAGGTTCGAATCGTGCCTCGGGCAGTGATGTGTGTGATGTCTTTAGGTTATTTAGGTTTAAATAGTTTTAAGTTATAGGGGACTGATGACCTCAGAGGTTAGGTAGAATAGTGCTCAGAGCCATTTGAACCAGTAAATGCCCAAAATGATGTCCGTCAACCTCAATGCATTTGGCAATACGTGTAACGACATTCCTCTCAACAGCGAGTAGTTCGCCTTCCTTAATGTTTGCAATTGCAATGACAATGCGCTGACGTATGTTGTCAGGCGTTGTCGGCGGATTACGATAGCAAATATCCTTCAACTTTACCCACAGAAAGAAATCCGGGGACGTTAGATCCGGTGAACGTGCGGGCCATGGCATGGTGCTTCGACGACCAATCCACCTCTCTTGAAATATGCTATTGAATGCCGCTTCAACCGCACGTGAGCTATGTGCCGGACATCCATTATGTTGGAAGTACATCGCCATTCTGTGATGTAGTGAAACATCTTGCAGTAACATCGGTAGAACATTACGTGGGAAATCAGCGTACATTCCACCATTTAGATTGCCATCGATAAAATGGGGTCAACTATCCTTCCTCCCATAATGCCGGATCATACATCAACCCGCCAAGGTCGCTGATGTTCCAGTTGTTGCAGCCATCGTGGATTTTCCGTTGCCCAATAGTGCATATTATGACGGTTTACGTTACCGCTGTCGCTGAATGACGCTTCGCCGCTAGATAGAACGCGTGCAAAAAATCTGTCATCGTCCCGTAATTTCTGTCGTGGCCAGTGGCAGAACTGTACACGACGTTCAAAGTCGTCGGCACGCAATTCGTGGTGCATAGAAATATGGTACGGGTGCTGTCGTTGTTGATGTAGCATTCTCAACACCGACGTTTTTGCGATTCCCCATTCTCGGGAAACTTGTCTGCTACTGATGTGCGGATTAGCCGCGACAGCAGCTAAAACACCTACTTGGAGATCATCATTTCTTGCAGGTCGTGGTTGAGGTTTCACATGTGGCTGAACACTTCATGTTTCCTTAAATAACGTAACTATCTGGCGAACGGTCTGGACACTTGGATGATGTCGTCCAGGATACCGAGCAGCATACATAGCACATTCCCTTTGGGTGTTTTCATTACAATAGCCATTCATCAACACGATATCGATTTTTTGCGCAATTGGTAAGCGGTCCATTTTACCACGGGTAATGTATCACGAAGCAAATGCCGTCCGCACTGGCGGAATGTTACGTGATACCACGTACTTATACTTTTTTGGCTGTTAAGCGCAATCTATCATGAATCGAAAAGAGTGGTCCAATTAATTAATTCATATTTATGTACTTACTACACGAATATGTAATACAAATGGGGTTCCTATTTTTTTTAAAACGCAGTTGATGTCTGTTTCATCAATGGCAGCGCCATCTAGCGAGCCAACGATAACGCCATCTGGTTTTCCCCTTCAAGCTATATGAGTTTTTTTCTTTGTAGTTTTTTCATTCGATGCTTATTTCGTGATATATGCACTCCTGGAAATTGAAATAAGAACACCGTGAATTCATTGTCTCAGGAAGGGGAAACTTTATTGACACATTCCTGGAGTCAGATACATCACATGATCACACTGACACAATCACAGGCACATAGACACAGGCAACAGAGCATGCACAATGTCGGCACTAGTACAGTGTATATCCACCTTTCGCAGCAATACAGGCTGCTATTCTCCCATGGAGACGATCGTAGAGATGCTGGATGTAGTCCTGTGGAACGGCTTGCCATGCCATTTACACCTGGCGCCTCAGTTGGACCAGCGTTCGTGCTGCACGTGCAGACCGCGTGAGACGACGCTTCATCCAGTCCCAAACATGCTCAATGGGGGACAGATCCGGAGATCTTGCTGGCCAGGGTAGTTGACTTACAGCTTCTAGAGCACGTTGGGTGGCACGGGATACATGCGGACGTGCATTGTCCTGTTGGAACAGCAAGTTCCCTTGCCGGTCTAGGAATGGTAGAACGATGGGTTCGATGACGGTTTGGATGTACCGTGCACTATTCAGTGTTCCCTCGCCGATCACTAGAGGTGTACGGCCAGTGTAGAAGGTCGCTCCTCACACCATGATGCCGGGTGTTGGCCCTGTGTGCCTCGGTCGTATGCAGTCTTGACTGTGGCGCTCACCTGCACGGCGCCAAACACGCATACGACCATCATTGGCACCAAGGCAGAAGCGACTCTCATCGCTGAAGACGACACGTCTCCATTCGTCCCTCCATTCACGCCTGTCGCGACACCACTGGAGGCGGGCTGCACGATGTTGGGGCGTGAGCGGAAGACGGCCTAACGATGTGCGGGACCGTAGCCCAGCTTCATGGAGACGGTTGCGAATGGTCCTCGCCGATACCCCAGGAGCAACGGTGTCCCTAATTTGCTGGGAAGTGGCGGTGCGGTCCCCTACGGCACTGCGTAGGATCCTACGGTCTTGGCATGCATCCGTGCGTCGCTGCGGTCCGGTCCCAGGTCGACGGCCACGTGCAGCTTCCGCCGACCAATGGCGACAACATCGATGTACTGTGGAGACCTCACGCCCCACGTGTTGAGCAATTCGGCGGTACGTCCACCCGGCCTCCCGCATGCCCACTATACGCCCTCGCTCAAAGTCTGTCAACTGCACATACGTTTCACGTCCACGCTGTCGCGGCATGCTACCAGTGTTAAAGACTGCGATGGAGCTCCGTATGCCACGGCAAACTGGCTGACACTGACGGCGGCGGTGCACAAATGCTGCGCAGCTAGCGCCATTCGACGGCCAACACCACGTTTCCTGGTGTGTCCGCTGTGCCGTGCGTGTGATCATTGCTTGTACAGCCCTCTCGCAGTGTCCGGAGCAAGTATGGTGGGTCTGACACACCGGTGTCAATGTGTTCTTTTTTCCATTTCCAGGAGTATATATATATATATATATATATATATATATATATATATATACTAATCCATACATCAAATGGGCATCTGTCAACTCCACATTTGTAAACATTGCACTGACTGCAAAACCACATTCGTTATGAACACTAACCTGTTGATGCTACGTACTGATGTGCTTGATGCTGGTACTGTAGAGCAATGACTCGCATGTCAACACAGGCACTGAAGTCAACATTACCTTCCTTCAATTGGGCCAATTTGTGGTGAATCGAGGAAGTACAGTACATACTGACGAAACTAAAATGAGCTGTAACATGGAAAGTATGCGTTTCTGGACACATGTCCACATAACAACTTTTCTTTATTTGTGTGTGAGGAATGTTTCCTGAAAGTTTGGCTGTACCTTTTTGTAACACCCTGTATATACAGCTGGTTAAGACTGTGTTACTGATTGTGTCATAAATAAACAAAAAATTCATAATAAGTCAATGACCAATTTCCAAAATGTCCTTTTTCTCCAGAGGTAGCTGATGTTTTGGAGGAATAACTGCTTGCTCTCAGATTAGATGATTGTAATTTACTATGATGATGGAATATAAAGAAATAAGGTTTGTGCTACAGCTGGGGTTTAACTCAGACCTCCTTGTTTAATAGGCAATAATGCCAACTACTTTACCACCATACCACTGTGGGTGACATTGCTGCATGAAGTACCCATTTCCGATGCTCTCCCCAGCACAAACTTGAATTATTTTCTCCTTCTTAGAGCATCATTTTTAGCAGGAAGGGCAATCGCCGTGAGTAGTGTTATGTCTAGTGCTGTGCTGGTGTACGAGGTGCATTCAAGTTCTAAGGCCTCCGATTTTTTTTCTCCGGACTGGAAACAGATAGAAGCATGACCATTGTTTTGAATTGATGCTGCATTCATTGTCAATACGTCCCAGAGATGGCAGCACCGTACGGCAGATGGAATTTTACCGCCAGCGGCGAGAATGAGAACTGTTTTAAATACTTAAAATGGCGACGTTTTCCTTACTTGAACAGCGTGCAATCATTCGTTTTCTGAATTTGCGTGGTGTAAAACCAATTGAAATTCATCGACAGTTGAAGGAGACACGTGGTGATGGAGTTATGAATGTGTAGAAAGTGCGTTCGTGGGTGCGACAGTTTAATGAAGGCAGAACATCGTGTGACAACAAACCGAAACAACCTCGGGCTCGCACAAGCCGGTCTGACGACATGATCGAGAAAGTGGAGAGAATTGTTTTCGGAGATCGCGGAATGACTGTTGAACAGATCGCCTCCGGATTTGGCATTTCTGTGGGTTCTGTGCACACAATCCTGCATGACGACCTGAAAATGCGAAAAGTGTCATCCACGTGGGTGCCACGAATGCTGACGGACGACCACACGGCTGCCCGTGTGGCATGTTGCCAAGCAATGTTGACGCGCAACGACAGCACGAATGGGACTTTCTTTTCATCGGTTGTGACAATGGATGGGACGTGGATGCCATTGTTCAATCCAGAAACAAAACTCCAGTCAGCTCAATGGAGGCACACAGATTCACCGCCACCAAAAAAATTTCGGGTTAACCGCCAGTGCTGAAAAAATAATGGTGTCCATGTTCTGGGACAGCGATGGCGTAATCCTTACCCATTGCATTCCGAAGGGCACTACGGAAACATGTACATCCTACGAATATGTTTGAAGAACAAATTCCTTCCTGCACTCCTACAAAAACGTCCGGGAAGGGCTGCACGTGTGCTGTTTCACCAAGACAACGCACCCGCACATCGAGCTAACGTTACGCAACAGTTTCTTCGTGATAACAACTTTGAAGTGATTCCTCATGCTACCTACTCACCAGACCTGGCTCCTAGTGACTTTTGGCTTTTTCCAACAATGAAAGACACTCTCCGTGGCTACACATTCACCAGCCGTGTTGCTATTGCCCCAGCGATTTTCAAGCGGTCGAAACAGACTCCTAAAGAAGCCGTCGCCGCTGCCATGGAATCATGGCGTCAGCGTTTTGAAAAATGTGTACGTCTGCAGGGCGATTACGTCGAGAAGTAACGCCAGTTACATCGATTTCGGGTGAGTAGTTAATTAGAAAAAAAATCGGAGGCCATAGAACTTGAATGCACCTCGTAATGGTCGGCGTTCCTGCATAGTGAACAAGTGGACCTGGATTCAAGTCCTGGCTATGGGAAATTTTTCATTTCCTCAGATTCCATCATTATCATGGACAAAGACAAAAGTCTTGATGACAATTTCATTGTAATGTTGTAATTCACTGATCGTGATAGTTTGGCGCTAAAGTTTTACTTGCTGTATGTGTATGCGAGCAGAGTACTACTGGACGAAGACAAGGCTGGCCCACACAGAGCCTTCGGTGATGGTCAGCGACGGCTTCTACGCCGGGCGAGTGGTCGCTGGCAGGGACACCCTTCCCGCGATTTTGGAGACAAAGAAGCAGGTGGATCCCCGCTATGGAGTCCTGCTGGAACACTTCGTGGCGGCGCACTTCTTCTACAAGAACCAGGCCGGATCCACCGAGGACTTCGAGGTAATGCGCCTACCCTTCCTTCAAATAACTGCATTGTAAGGCGTCAGTCAAATCCAATACCTTCTAAGAAAACCCTGACATGATAAGCAAATCCTGTCGGATGTCACATAGCTCCGAATAAATCATGACATTAAATTAACCAAAGTAATACGAATAACGAGTGAGCAAATGGAATACCACAGACTAACACAAGAATGCCTAAATGCATGTTGTACCTTCCCACCATGAGACAGACGCAGTTCCGAGGGGAGAAACGAGAACAGAAGCCGAGAGCAGAACCGTGTTAAGCTAGAAGGCCCTACGATAAGGGACGGACTGGACACCCACGTCGCCAGCTAACCACTAGGGCCACATCACCCGCAAGTTTTAGTGTGAGACTTTTTCGCGTCTCTGTTACACTATGACCACCCCCCCACCAGTTCATGTTAAAAGCTACAGCCCTCCAGAAGAACAGTATAGATCTTGCGATGACACAAAAAGGGTCACTCCACCGGCAAGTTTTAGCCTGAGATTTTTTCGCGTCTCTGTTACGTTGCAAACTTCAAAAACATTGCCCCACCACGAAAAGTATAACGTTTCTCATTGGACAGACAGAATTTTTGTAGGCGGAGCATAAGGTTAACATTGAGACCTTGATTGGTCAGATGAAAACACAGCCAGATAGTTTTTTTTAAACTAACTTCGGTAAACTGTAGTTAGGAGGAGAGTTGCTTCCAAGACAGCGAGGTGAGCGGAGCTGTGCTGCCCGCCGCCCCCTGACGAACACCGACAAGGTAATGAACGCACGCGATGCCGCATAACAGCGCATAAGGCTTCACTCAGAACTGCAGAAGTCTCATCTGTTACACCCCCTTTTTGCGTAATACTAGTGTTGATCGTCAATTAAAGCTCATGGTGTTCACATTTGCTACTTGAAGTATAAATCTGAAACGTGATGGTTTTTCTGTTATATAGTTATTGAGAAGCAACATCAGCCACTGTAATTTACGACAAGTTAGATAAGTAATTAAAGATAATTGAGGGTCACTGTAGACCGTTTTGATAGTTTTCTCTCTTGTGAAACTTAATTTATACCTAGATTATAGATTTGATATGGCATAGGTAATCCTTCGATCCATTGTAGAACTTGGAAATCCATTCAGGGAATATTCGTTCACATTTTTGTTGAACGCAGTTGGCTTTTACCATCCTGTATTAAAACATATCCTTTTATCAATAGTGCAATTTATAAACGATGTTTTGTGAGTAGAATAAAATTTCCAATGGTAAACTTAAATGCTTTTTCGACGTTACTTTACCAGCTAACTAAAAATATGAAAGTCTTGAACCCCTTCCACTAAATTCAGTTAGTATTAAGATTCTTTTAGAGTACAGGGAGTGCAGTGCAGCTGACGCTGAAATCATTAAGTATTTGATCATATCATCGTTAGTCTCACTGAACTCTTCTGAACTCTACATGCCATGTGTGGTCTGGCGCCTCCTTACCAGCAACAGGTCCCAGGTTCAGACTAGTCAATTCCCTAAAAACACGCTCAGAGCGTCGTTGCGCGAAAGTGGTATGGAGACACGCTATACATAGAACAAACAGACACCACGCAGAATGTTAGAGCATTGTGTGAGGGGGACAGTTTTAGTGGGAATGGAATGGACTCACCTCCTACCTCTTCATCTACATGTGGAGTACACTATCGGATCAAAAGTATCTCGACATCCCTGTGTAATGCGGAATGGCCACTAGATGTCACGAGAGGCAAATCCCCCTCTTATGGTTGTTTGCACAGTCATCAGCGCACGTTCAAAGTCTCATTTTTTACACAGGCCAATTTTTACATCATCTTGAATGACCTGAGTCGAAACAAGGCCCCGGGAGTAGACAACATTCCATTAGAAGGCCTTGGGAGAGCCAGTTCTGACAAACCTCTACCATCTGGTGCGCAAGATGTATGAGACAGGCGAAATACCCTCAGACTTCAAGAAGAATATAATAATTCCAATTCCAAAGAAAGCAGGTGTTGACAGATGTGAAAATTTCCGAACTATCCGTCTGATAGGTCACAGCTGCAAAATACTAACGCGAATTCTTTACAGACGAATGAAAAAACTAGTAGAAGTCGTCCTCTGGGAAGATCAGTTTGGATTCCGTAGAAATATTGGAACACGTTTGGCTGTACTGACCTTACTATTTATCTTAGAAGAAAGATTAAGGAAAGGCAAATCCTACTTTTGTAGCATTTGTAGTCTTGGAACAAGCTTTTGATAATGTTGACTGAAATACTCTCTTTTAAATTCTAAAGGTGGCAGGGGTAAAATACAGGGAGCGAAAGGCTAAAGGCTATTTACAATTTGTACAGAAACCAGATGGCAGTTATAAGACTCGAAGGGCATGAAAGTGAAGCATTGGTTGGGAAGGGGGTGAGACAGGGTTGTAGCCTCTTCCTGATATTATTCAATCTGTATATTGAGCAAGCAGTAAAGGAAACGAAAGAAAAATTCGGAGTAGGTATTAAAATCCATGGAGAAGGAATAAAAACTTTGAGGTTCGCCGATTACATTGTAATTCTATCAGAGACAGCACAGGACTTGGAAGAGCAGTTGAACGGAATGGATAGTGTCTTGAAAGGAGGGTATAAGATGAACAACAACAAAAGCAAAACGAGGATAATAGAATGTAGTCGAATTAAGTCGGGTGATGCTGAGGGAATTAGATTAGGAAAAGAGGCACTTAAAGTAGTAAAGGAGACTTACACTAACTACCCGTTTAATATTTGCTTCTTGACCACGAAAAAATCGGTCTCTACTGAACTGTGATACGCACAGTCGCAATAGCAGAGAAATAATTCTAATGAAGACTTTGCCCTCTGACGAGTATTCAGAAAGGAGTTACGTAAGCTGTTGGAAAGATGCTCAACAAGCTGCCTCTCAACAGAAAGTGTGAAACTGGCAGTCCCTACCGGTTCAAAAGCAAATTAAAAACATACCAAATGGCTACTATTTCTACAAATTATCTGAGTGTGTAGACTGATGGACTGAAAATTTTGTGACCTCAGTGAGATCGTTTAGTTATTAAACTTAATAGTGAAACAAAATTACTTTCAGTTCAATGGAACGCAGGATCGCAGGCTTAGAAGCTTACATTTTTAAAAATTATTTTAGAAGTAAAATTCTTTCGCGCCAGAAAGAGAAAAACCACCAAAATCGTGTACTACTATAGATATTTTGATGAAACGCTGATGTTAATGGATGGAAATAGCGAAGACACCCAAACAATGCAGGATGTTCTCAACAATTTGCTCCCCAAAATAAAGCTCAGTACAGAATTACAAGATAACAAAACAATAAATTACCTGGATTTGACCATAGAAAACACCTATTATGCATACAAATTTGAGATTTATCTGAAACCGACCACAACAGGAAACAAAAGTAAAGCACATTCCTGTCACCCAAAATCTAAAATGAAAGTATATTTTGATGCTATCGCGATTAATTAATTTTTCTTTTGGAGCGAGACATCATACAAAAAGAATTACAAATTCTAAAACACGTTGCAGAACGAAATAGTTTTGATCCTAAAATTGCCGCATAACTTTATGATGCCCGCACTAAGCCTATACAATACTTCTTAGAAGAGAATCACCAACAAAACAACATACGTGCTACGCATCTACCTCACACAATTAGCGCAGTACTGAAGCAAACTAATACAAAATTTGTATAGAGACACCACTCAATATTCGAACACTACTACGCTCAGGACAAACAAAGCCAAAACAATATACAGGCATATATAAAATTCATTGTAAATATGTGAAAAATTCTGTATATGTCAGTCAGGACGGAATTTTAATATTTGATGCCGATAACACATTAATGAGAGTGACATTAAACCAGCAACTTTCTTCCATGATTTGACAACAGCGAGGTATACAACGGTCGAGATTTTACACACTGCACAAAAATAACCACTAATGAGTATTCTTAAAGAAATCGAGATATATTCACACACACACACAATCACCCCCAAGAAATTCTGAATGAACAGATCGATTTGAAACACAAATATTACATACAAAATATTAATTAAATTATTCTCTCAAACAAGAGATCAGTAAAAAAAAAAGGAATCCAGAGATCAAGTTACTTCTTTTTATTTCTCTTCTTGTTCTTCTTCTTGCAAACTTACTACGTCTGGAGCCGTTTATCCCCACCCTGTCGCCTTCTCCTTCTGTCTTGACTTTCCTGAACGTTCATAATCTTTGCTACCACTGCATCCTCCACATCATTTTACCATTTGCATCGTGGGCCATTTTGTCATTTGCGTCCGCTGAGATAGTATCCATCGTAGTACACTATTACGTACCCTGTCTCCATTCATCCTAGTCACAGGGCCGAACCGCATCCGCTGCTTTTGTAGGATGTCGTCACAGATACCACTATTCATTTTCATCCTTTGTCGGATAACATCCTTATCCTGTCCTGTAGTAAAGCCTGAGTATCGTATTTCATCTCAGTGGCAAGTAGTTTATGCTTCTTTTGCTAACATCCCAGATTTCTGCTCCATACAACTCTGCACTCTCGTTCTCTAATCTTTTTCCTCAAAGAACACAGACCATTGTCCTTGTTACAGTTCGTCGTTTATTAATCCTGCTAGTGATTTTATCATTGCTTGTGCCCTGTTTATTAAATAATACCTGAAGATGTTTTGCCCTTTCTACACCTAAAATTATTTCTCCATCGCCAACTACATTTATACTCTGCAAGCGACCCAACAGTGTCTGGCGTAGGGCACTTCTCGTGCCACTGTCATTACCTCCCATTTCTGTTCCAGTCGCGTATGGTTCGCGGGAAGTACGACTGTCTGAAAGCCTCCGTGCGCGCTCCAATCTCTCTAATTTTACATTCGTGATCTCCTCGGGAGGTATAAATAAGGGGAAGAAATAAATTCGATACCTCATCCAGGAACGAACCCTCTCGAAACCTGGACAGCAAGCTACACCGCGATGCAGAGCTCCTCTCTTGCAGAGTCTTGCCACTTGAGTTTGTTAAACATCTCCGTAACGCTATCACAGTTACCAAATAACCCTGTGACGAAACGCGCCGCTCTTCTTTGGATCTTCTCTACCTCCTCCGTCAACCCTATCTGGTATGGATCCCACACTGATGAGCAATACTCAAGTATAGGTCGAACGAGTGTTTTGTAAGCAACCTCCTTTGTTGATGGACTAAATTTTCTAAGGACTCTGCCAGTGAATCTCAACCTGGCACCCGCCTTACCAACAATTAATTTTATATGATCATTCCATTTCAAATCGTACCGCACGCATACTCCCAGATAATTTGCAGAAGTAACTGCTAACACTGTTTGTTCCGCTACCATATAATCATACAATAAAGGATCCTTCTTTCTATGTATTCGCGGTACATTACATTTGTCTATGTTAAGGGTCAGTTGCCACTCCCTGCACCAAGTGCCTATCCGCTGCAGATCTTCCTACATTTCACTACAGTATTCTAATGCTGCATCTTCTCTGTATACTACAGCATTATCCGCGAAATGCCGCATGGAACTTCCGACACTATCTACTAGTTCATATATATATATACCATTGCTTTTCACAATATATATATACATATACATATTGTGAAAAGCAATGGTCCCATAACACTTCCCTGTGACACGCCAGAGGTTACTTTAACGCCTGTAGACGTCTTTCTATTGTGAACAACATGCTGTGTTCAGTTTGTTAAAAACTCTTCAATCCAGCCACACAGCTGGTCTGATATTCCGTAGGCTCTTACTTTGTTTATCGGGCGACAGCGCGGAACTGTATCGAACGCCTTCTGGAAGTCAAGGAAAATAGCATATGCCTGGGAGTCTGTATCTAATATTTAATGGGTCCCATGAACAAATAAAGCGAGTTGGGTCTCACATGATCGCTGTTTCCGGAATCCATGTCGATTCCTACAGAGTAGATTCTGGGTTTCCCGAAACGACGTAACAGGCGAGCATAAAACATGTTCTAAAATTCTACAACAGATCGACGTGACAGATATAGGTTTATAGTTCTGCACATCTGGTCGACAACTCTTCTTGAAGACTGGGACTACCTGTGCTCTTTTCCAATCATTTGGAACCTTCTATTCCTCTAGAGACTTGCGGTAAACGGCTGTTAGAAGGGGGGGGGGGGGGGGGGCAAGTTCTTTCGCGTACTCTGTGTAGAATCGAATTGATATCCCGTCAGGACCAGTGGACTTTCCTCTGTTGAGTATTCCCAGTTGCTTTTCTATTCCTGGGACAGGCCAATTTTTCGGTTGTGCGAGGATTTAGAGAAGGAACTGCAGTGTGGTCTTCCTCTGTGAAACAGCTTTGGAAACAGGTGTTAAGCATTTTAGCTTTACGCGTGCCACCATCTGTTTCAATTCCATCATCATCCCAGAGTGTCTGGATATGATGTTTCGAGCCACTTACTGATTTAACGTAAGACCAGAACTTCCTAGGATTTTCAGTCAAGGCGGTACATAGAATTTTACTTTCGAATTCACTGAACGCTTCACGCATAGCCCTCCTTTCGCTAACTTTGACGCCGTTTAGGTTCTGTTTGTCTGAGAGGTTCTGGCTGTGTTTAAACTTGCAGTGAAGCTCTCTTTGCTTTCACAGTAGTTTCGTAACTTTGTTGCCGGCCGCGGTGGTCGAGCGGTTCTAGGCGCTTCAGTCCGGAACCGCGCGACTGCTAAGGTCGCAGGTTCGAATCATGCCTCGTGCATGGATGTGTCTGATGTCCTTTGGCTAGCTAGGTTCACGTAGTTCTTCGTTCTAGGGGACTGATGACCTCATATGTTAATTCCCACAATGCTCAGAGCCATTTGAACCATATTTTGAACCTAACTTTGTTGTTGAACCACGGTGGGTTTTTCCCGTCCCTCACACTTTTAGTCGGTACGTGCCTGTCTAAAACGCATTTTACGATTGCCTTCAACTTTTTTCCATAAACACTCAACATTGTCAGTGTCGGAATAGATATTTTCGTTTTGATCTGCTAGGTAGTCTGAAATCTGCCTTCTATTACTCTTGCTAAACAGATAAACCTTCCTTCATTTTTTTTAAATTCCTATTTACTTCCATATTGAGGGATGCTGCAACGGCCTTATGATCACTGATTCCCTGTTCTGCGGTTACAGAGTCGAAAAGTTCGGGTCTGTTTGTTATCATTAGGTCCAAGATGTTATCTCCACGAGTCGGTTCTCTGTTTAATTGCTCGAGGTAGTGCACTCAGTATAATGTCACTCGATGCTCTTTCCCGTACCACCCGACCTAAACAGCTGAGAGGCCCAGTCTATGTCTGGTAAACTGAAATCTCCACCTAACATTAAAACACGATGAGAAAATTTATGTGAAACGTATCCCAGATTTTCTCTCAGTTGTTCTACCACTAATGCTGCTGAGTCGAAAGGTCGGTAAAAGGAGCCAATTATTAACCTAGCTCGGTCTGTACCCAGCCAAGAACCCATACTTCTAAATGTTCATCTTATGGCCAATCATATTGTATTGTTTTTTAAGCTTTCTCGCCAGATAGCTCGAAGCGTCTTCATCTTCTCATAGTACAGTCTGATCATCTGTAAAATACATGCTAACTATCTTGCTGTCCTCTACTGTCGCTATCATAACATGTCTTTCTCTATGCCAAGTTTGCAGGATTGCTCCTAGATACAGGTTATAGAAGGTCGGTGACGACCCACATCTCTGGCGGAGACTCTCGCTCACCTCGAATTATTCTGTCCTACCATTCCCAATCTTTACTCTCACTTTCTTATTTTCACATAATTCCCTAACAGCCTTTAGAGAACTTTGATCTACATCTGTCTCTTAATAATTTTTTCCACAGTTTGTTGGTGGGTACATTATCAAATACTTTCTCTGCGTCAACCAATGCAACATGTCTCTCTAGTCAGTGTTGTTGTTGTTGTGGTTTTCAGTCCTGAGACTGGATTGATGCACCTCTCCATGCTACTCTATCCTGCGCAAGCTTCTTCATCTCACAGTACCTATTGCAACCTACATCCTTCTGAATCTGCTTAGTGTATTCATCTTTGGTCTCCCTCAATGATTTTTACCCTCCACGCTACCCTCCAATACTAAATTGGTGATCCCTTGATGCCTCAAAACATGTCCTACCAACCGATCCCTTTTTCTGGTCAAGTTGTGCCACAAACTTCTCTTCTCCCCTATCCTATTGGATACTTCCTCATTACCTATGTGATCTACCCATCCAATCTTCAACATTCTTCTGTAGCACCACATTTCGAAAGCTTCTATTCTCTTCTTGTCCAAACTATTTATCATCCAAGTTTCACTTCCATACATTATATATGTTTTTGGATAGGGTCCGCCTTTAGCAAAACACAGTTTTGTTTTATAACCCAAACATGTTTCACTGCAGTTGCAGCATCCTCAGTGGGCTTTTATTATCCATCTGTTAAAGATAAAGAACGTTCTTTGTTGTTTTGTATACATGTAGCTATTAGTTTTAAAAAAATGTAATTATAGATATTTGTAAAAACACATAAATTATGAAAATCCATACCTTTTTATCACCTGGTGTGGTTTTTCTGACGTCTTGTGTTTCTACAATGACTGACAGTTTGTCATCTGCAACCACTTATACCTTGAAGTAGATAAATTGTTTAAGCCAAAATTACGATTTGAAGAACTATGTTATTCTTATGCCTGAAATTATTTAATTCTATGTGTGTGTGTGTGTGTGTGTGTGTGTGTGTGTGTGTGTGTGTGTGTGTGTGTGTGTGTGTGTGAGTGTCTATTTACATGGTGTTTGCCGGCCGCGGTGGTCTCGCGGTTCTACGCCCTGCAGTCCGGAACCGCGGGACTGCTACGGTCGCAGGTTCGAATCCTGCCTCGGGCATGGATGTGTGTGATGTCCTTAGGTTAGTTAGGTTTAAGTAGTTCTAAGTTCTAGGGGACTGATGACCTAAGATGTTAAGTCCCATAGTGCTCAGAGCCATTTGAACCATTTTGAACATGGTGTTTCACTTACTCTTTTTTCGTCTTCATCACTGTCAAACACTGAATATTGAGTTGCCACTGCCACTGTCACTGTCACTCCCTGTTTCACTGTTTATCAGCTATAAAAACAAAACATGGCTGGCAGTGGAACAGCTGGAGGTGTAAAAACAAGATGGCTGACAGTGGAACAGTTGAAGGTGTTCCTGGCGGCCGTTCGTAGTACCAACACAGCGAGGACGTTTTGCTTATTGTTACAAGGCCAGATCAGTCAATCATCCAGACTGTTGCCCTTGCAACTACTGAAAAGGCTGCTGCCCCTCTTCAGGAACCACACGTTTGTCTGGCCTCTCAACAGATACCCTTCCGTTGTGGTTGTACCTACGGTACGGCTATCTGTGTCACTGAGGCACGCAAGCCTCCCCACCAACGGCAAGGTCCATGGTTCATGGTTCATGATTCATGTTTGTTCGATCCTCCTACGCCGAATCCTGCTTGGTCATCTAGCTGCTTGTGATTTGTTTCTTTCTCTGCCAGATATTACAATACCTTCGAGTAGAATCTCATAACGAAAGGGGTCACTGCCAATCCCCTATGGCTCATTACGTCCCCCTTTCTTATGCACTGCTGTTATGTAACATCTCGTCCATTCTGATGGAACAGCTCCATTTGATGCTATTTCGGATATCCTCCTTAGCGTCTCCAACAATTTCGGTGGAGTGGACCAAACATCACTATCTCTGGATTGCCTTCTTCATCTTACAGTTCCTCATAACCTTGTTGAAGAGATTTTATGCCGGCCGCGGTGGTCTCGCGGTTCTAGGCGCCCAGTCCGGAACCGTGCGACTGCTACGGTCGCAGGTTCCAATCCTGCCTCGGGCATGGATGTGTGTGATGTCAGGTTGGTTAGGTTTAAGTAGTTCTAAGTTCTAGGGGACTGATGAGCTAAGCAGTTGAGTTCCATAGTGCTCAGAGCCATTTGAACCATTTTTTGAAATTTTATGTCTATTCTCCATAACTTTTCTAATGGCGTCTTCACCTCACTACTATATGAAAATTCAGTCCGATGCTCCTGGAATAAATCCTTAAAATGCGTGACTAATGTTGTTATGCTGTAACTTGTCACTAGTTGACACTCGTACTGACTTGATTGTTTTCCATGTCTCAACACTAGGAGCGCAACCAGTCATCTTTTCTACATATTCACATCTTTTTTTCCCACGTCTTGTTTTTCCCTTTTAAGACTCCTCTTTTTAGTTCTGTATTTAATATAGTATATTTATCTGTTCTGTCACATTCATTCATATTCACGAACGCCAAATAAGCTTTTTTTCCTTTCAATCATCTAGGCTATTCCTGCATTCCACCAAACTGGCTTCATCTTCTCATATTCTCCAAGGGCTTCTTTTACTGCTTCATCTACGGCCTTCTTTATATGCTCATATTCCTCTTCTACTGCACTCTCCAGTTTGATTCCTACTGGCTACTATATTCCCTTAAACTTGAAACATACCCTTAGAAATTTTTTATAAATGACAGTGCTTGAAAACCTCTACGTTATTTGATTTTCAAACAGATGAGCAAAACTGAACGCACTGAGACATTCACTACACTGACACACAATATTCTTAGCGCAACGCAATCTGACTTTCAATAATCCCTACAAAAGCATGGCCCTGACTAACAATAACCTATACCATTCATGAATCACTTACCTTGCTAAAATCTCCCTTATTTGAACTACTGCAATACAGCGAGCGCCACTACTGCCAGCTAAATAAAAGATTCAAACTACTGAAGGCACTAACTACTGATCGGCATAATTAGCAAATGAAAGATTTTGATAGAGAACAAACAATGTATTTACCTTAATAATATTCAAAAGTCAATATATGATATCCAGTATTACAAATTTACTCTTTCTGATGGACACACGCCCAGATCGTCCGCTCTTAAAATTGTGCCATCTCTCTCCCCACATCCACCACTGCCGGCGGCTCACCTCCAACTGTGAAACGCTATGCGCTGTTCACATCCAACTGTCCAACACTACAATGGCGAATATTTCAACAATGCCAAGCTGCCACAGACAGCACACAGCACATCCAGTGATTTTCATATAGAGCGCTACGTGGCGTTAGCAACATAAAAACCTCAACAGCCTACTTACAAACTGTCCAAATTACACCTTAGGGTAGGCAAGTGAGTACGCTACGTCCTCTTCTGTTTGCCGCTACTCCAGAAAGTGTGAGGAACACTAATTTCACATTCTGCCAAATTCTGGCCACTTACAGAATGTGCTCCTCCAATTCTGATTTAGTGAATTTTTAAATTGGCCTTTTGCCTCTAGATTAGATGATCAATAATTGAATTCAACCCTATTGTATTGTTATACCATTTAAATTTATGTGTATCCTTGTGGGGAAAAAAAGTATTTTCTACTCGTAATTCATGCTGCTCAATGCTCCTCCACAAAACTTTCCCTGTTCTTATTCCTTACATACTCCCAAACATACACTCCTGGAAATGGAAAAAAGAACACATTGACACCGGTGTGTCAGTCCCACCATACTTGCTCCGGACACTGCGAGAGGGCTGTACAAGCAATGATCACACGCACGGCACAGCGGACACACCAGGAACCGCGGTGTTGGCCGTCGAATGGCGCTAGCTGCGCAGCATTTGTGCACCGCCACCGTCAGTGTCAGCCAGTTTGCCGTGGCATACGGAGCTCCATCGCAGTCTTTAACACCGGTAGCATGCCGCGACAGCGTGGACGTGAACCGTATGTGCAGTTGACGGATTTTGAGCGAGGGCGTATAGTGGGCATGTGGGAGGCCAGGTGGACGTACCGCCGAATTGACCAACACGTGGCGCGTGAGGTCTCCACAGTACATCGATGTTGTCGCCAGTGGTCGGCGGAACGTGCACGTGCCCGTCGACCTGGGACGGACCGCAGCGACGCACGGATGCACGCCAAGACCGTAGGATCCTACGCAGTGCCGTAGGGGACCGCACAGCCACTTCCCAGCAAATTAGGGACACTGTTGCTCCTGGGGTATCGGCGAGGACCATTCGCAACCGTCTCCATGAAGCTGGGCTACGGTCCCGCACACCGTTAGGCCGTCTTCCGCTCACGCCTCAACATCGTGGAGCCCGCCTCCAGTGGTGTCGCGACAGGCGTGAATGGAGGGACGAATGGAGACGTGTCGTCTTCAGCGATGAGAGTTGCTTCTGCCTTGGTGCCAATGATGGTCGTATGCGTGTTTGGCGCCGTGCAGGTGAGCGCCACAATCAAGATTGCATTCGACTGAGGCACACAGGGCCAAAACCCGGCATCATGGTGTCGGGAACGATCTCCTACACTGCCCGTACACATCTGGTGATCGTCGAGGGGACACTGAATAGTGCACGGTACATCCAAACCGTCATCGAACCCATCGTTCTACCATTCCTATACAGGCAAGGGAACTTGCTGTTCCAACAGGACAATGCACGTCTGCATGTATCCCGTGCCACCCAAGGTGCTCTAGAAAGTGTAAGTCAACTACCCTGGCCAGCAAGATCTCCGGATCTGTCCCCCATTGAGCATGTTTGGAACTGGATGAAGCATCGTCTCACGCGGTCTGCACGTCCAGCACGAACGCTGGTCCAACTGAGGCGGCAGGTGGAAATGGCATGGCAAGCCGTTCCACAGGACTACATCCAGCATCTCTACGATCGTCTCCATGGGAGAATAGCAGCCTGCATTGCTGCGAAAGGTGGATATACACTGTACTAGCGCCGACATTGTGCATGCTCTGTTGCCTGTGTCTATGTGCCTGTGGTTCTGTCAGTGTGATCATGTGATGTATCTGACCCCAGGAATGTGTCAATAAAGTTTGCCCTTCCTGGGACAATGAATTCACGGTGTTCTTATTTCAATTTCCAGGAGTGTATTAAAAAACGAGAAACCTGCCTCGATTGCGTAAGAAGCATCTAGTGTTAACCTGGGTTTTGGCGTAGATAACTACACCTTCTTCAGAACAATAAAACCCACAAGTGCCTAAGAAGACCTTTGTCAATTATTAAAAGAACACCATGCCTATACATTTATAAACGAAAAAAAGGGAAAACGCAAACAGTACATATGTACAAAGTCTAAACCGTTACTTAACTTAATGGTGTAACCTCCACCTCACACTGGCCTATGTTTGGTGGGCCATGACCCGCCATAAACTGCACCGAGCTTTTGATTAGTTGTCTGCTCAAGTCAGTATTCGTTTATACCTAAGCGAAATGTGTTTCCTCTCATCCATAAACAATACTTCTCCCCTCAAATTCTTCGTTTTTTAGCTTCTCCCTGTTGTGTACATAGTTCTGCGTAGTCAGTGCGTACACAACTTTCCCACTAGAGATCGCCCCGCTAAGCACAACAGCACAGATGCAGCGCTCGTCCGTCTCTGCACTAGGAGATGGCGCTTCCTCAGACATAGACCAAATTCTGCTTCCGCCAATCCGCGCATTAATATTAACGCAGCCAAAGAGATTGCTGCTAACGTAGAACCTTTTCTCCTTGCGGATCACACTTGCACAGTGATACCTGAACGCATGAGATGTTATAACGAGTGTACAGACCTCCAATTAGTTAATCTGCTACTCTATGCGTGCAAGTGGCATTTCTATCGTCTGACTTAACGGAAGAAGGTAAACACGCCAAGATAAGACCATGAGACATATTGCTGACATTCACGTACTTCGTTAGAGCGACAAGTCAAATAATCTGATGGTGTGTGTACCGAAGGTCTTACAGTATGCACACCACATTCCCCTTCTTCCAACCTCAGTTATATCATTGCTCGAATAGTTGTATGTTTCGATTTTATGTTATTTGCCTGTGATTTTCATGTTTGATTCTTCTCGTTTGATGCAAGGATATAAGTGCTTCCATCACATTTGAGCTCATTTCAAAATTTCTGATTGTACTGATCTGAAATGAAACGCATATCTTTTACTTCGTAATACGACCCTCTGAGTTCATCTATAGGGATCCATGGGATATGATTCGGGTGGTATGTAACGCATTATGTGTCTCTTCTGGCAATCTATTATTCTTGTAGCATTTAACTGCTATGAAGTACCCTATTTATGCCAGTAAAACGCCTGGGAGCTATTTAATTTAGGTAAAATTAATAACGTTACTTCAAAAACAAATAAATGCACTGACACTTAGAAAAAAAACAGAACACCTTGAACGACT
Organism: Schistocerca gregaria; assembly: GCF_023897955.1. Taxonomy (NCBI): domain Eukaryota; kingdom Metazoa; phylum Arthropoda; class Insecta; order Orthoptera; family Acrididae; genus Schistocerca; species Schistocerca gregaria. The sequence continues at coordinate 121,757,214 of NC_064929.1, forward strand.
ATAGATAGGATTTTTATATTTACAAGATATGTACATTAGTATGTTCCGCACAAATGATTAGCATTTGAAACATGTCAGTCCCCGGATTCTTTCTTTCACTTGCGCCTTTGTCCTGCAATGGTCGAAGGGTCGGCGTGGTTACAACGCAATTGGCAAGGTTAATTGAAAGGGGTGGCCGGATCCCCTTCCTGCCACCACCCCATCCCCCCCCCCCCCCCCCCCCGGACGGAATCTGTGTACCCCAGCTGTCTGCGTCTAGTGTAAACCATGAAATAGTGCGGAAGTGTTACAAATGTCTATGTGTCGTGTAATTGAGGCGGGATGTGGGGACAAGCCCGGTATTCACCTAGCACGATGTGGAAAACCGCCTAAAAACCACATCCAGGCTGGCCGACACACTTGCACACGTCGTTAATCCTTCGAGTCCAGGAAGCAGCACGTTAGTGCTCCCGGCTACTCTGGCGGGTTATAGCGGTAGAACACCACCTACTCGTAAAGATGTACCTGTGGCTCTCGCTGTCGCTGTAAACAGAAGGTGTTATACGGCAAGCGTGCAGGCTCATGCGCGGCTCGTACCGTCAAATCAGTGCGTTTGAAAGAGGGCGCATTATTGGGATACGAGTACGTGATGCATCCATCCGGGAAATTGTTCATTGTGTAGGCGAGGTGTTTCGGCAGAGTTGTGCGACTGGATTCGTGATTTCCCGTCAGGAAGGTTGCAGTTGGTAGTAATAGACGGCAAATCATCGAGTAAAACTGAAGTGATATCAGGTGTTCACCAAGGAAGCGTCCTGGGACATCTGCTGTTCCTGATCTATACAAATGACCTGGGTGACAATCTGAGCAGTTCTCTTAGGTTGTTCTCAGATGATGCTGTAATTTACCGTCTAGTAAGGTCATCCGTAGACCAGTATCAGTTGCAAAGCGATTTAGAAAAGATTTTCTGTATGTTGTGGCAGGTGGCAGTCGACGCTAAATAACGAAAAGTGTGAGGTGATCCACATGAGTTGCAAAAGAAATTTGTTGGAATTCGATTACTCGATAAATAGTACAATTGTCAAAGCTGTCAATTCAACTAAGTACCTGGGTGTTAAAATTACGAACTACTTCAGTTGGAAAGACCACATAGGCGAGCAAAAGGTTGCATTGGATTGGCAGGACACTTAGAAGATGCAAAAAGTCCACTAAAGAGACAGCTTACACTACACTCGTTCGTCCTCTGTTAGAATACTGCTGCGCGGTGTGGGATCCTTACCAGGTGGGACTGACGGAGGACATTGTAAGGGCGCAAAAAAGGGCAGCTCGTTGTTTCCCGCGCGCTCTTCGGGAGTGGAATTGTAGAGAGATAGTATGATTGTGGTTCGATGAACCCTCTGCCAAGCAGTTAAATGGCTATTGCGGAGTAATCATGCAGATATGTGGATGTAACGGATATGTGTAGAATGGTTCACGGAAGGCCATGAGAGGGCCTGAGAAGATCGGCACCTCATTCGAATGCCATTGAAGGACAAATGTGCGTCCTACTCGGCTCTGGCGCAACAGTGGAACACATCATACACTATCAGGGGTGACAGTGCCCCACCGTTCGTTACGGTACGGGTTACGTGCTCATCGTCCACTTCCTTGCCTATGTTTGGCAAACGTGCAGACATGCTAGAGGGCAATGATGTATGGAACAAAGTCACTGGGATCAGGAATGGGATTGGATAGTGTCTTCGGACGAATCCAGGTTCTAAATAATGGCCGAATTTTGGTTCGCCGCAGGCATGGGAGCCCCATCACAGTGACTGCATTCGCACGAGGGCCTTATGGTGTGGGGTGCCATTGGGTACAATCACAAATCACAGTTGCTGTTTGTCCAGCACACTGTTCCCAGTGTGGCATACGTGAAGAGATCCTGAGATCTGTAGCCGTACCCTTTCTGCACAACACCCCAGACGCCATTATTCAGCAAGACAACGTACAACCACAAGTTCCTTCGACTACCCTGTTGGCCGTGCGCTCTAACGCACTGCTTTCCGGGCGGGAAGGAGCGCCGGTCCCCGGCACGAATCCGCCCGGCGGATTTGTGCAGAGGTGCGGTGAGCCGGCCAGTCTGTGGGTGGTTTTTAGGCGGTTTTCCATCTGCCTCGGCGAATGCCGGCTGGTTCCCCTTATTCCGCCTCAGCTACACTATGTCGGCGATTGCTGTGCAAACAAGTTCTCCGTGTACGCGTGCACCAGCATTACTCTACCACGGAAACATAGGGGTTACACTCGTCTGGTGTGAGACGTTGCCTGGGAGGGGGGGGGGGGGGGAGTCCATCAGGGGCAGAACCGCACAATAACCCTGGGTTCGGTGTGGGGCGGGGAGGGGTGAGTGGACTGCGAAAGTCGTCGTGGGGTTCCGAACCACTGCAGCTGTGGCGGGGACGGAGCCTCTCCGTCGTTTCAAAACATAACATTACATAACATGTTCCTTCACGATCTAGAGCCTTCTTATTGCCACAGTATGTCAACCTTTTGCCGTGGCACACAAGATCACTTGACTTGTAGGCAATCGGAAGCGTGTGGGATATCGTGAAACGACGGGTGCAGCGCTGTTACCCAATGCCGACCACCACAGATGAACTTTGAGTGCAGCGTGGATGGCTGTACCATAGGACGCCATTCGCGCCTTATACCCGTCGATGCCATCACGTATGGAATAATTTATCAGGGCCCATGGCAGACCTTGTGCGTACACATGCTTAACCGACCCAGTGCTGATCATTTCTGCAGAACATACTGTCGTACACGTCCTGTGAATATGATCGTCCTGTCTCTAGACGTTCAATGTGTTTCTTTAGCCACACTGGATTAGCCGAGCGGTCTCAGGCGCTGCAGTCATGGACTGCTGATCCCGGCAGAGGTTCGAGTCTTCCCTTGGGCATGGGTGTGTGTGTTTTTCCTTAGGATAATTTAGGTTACGTAGTGTGTAAGCTTAGGGACTGGTGACCTTAGCAGTTAAGTCCCATAAGATTTCACACATATTTGAAAATTTTTTTGTTTTCCTTAACGTCAGTGTATATTTACCGTATTTTAACAAATAACTTATTGAACTTCAGATCATTGCCATTACTCCTGAATTTACAATGAAAGTGATTTAAGTTCCATTTGTTTTTTAACGGTAGCGGATGGTATCTAACCTGGAAGACAGCGTACCTAGCAACCGACGGCGTTGTCTGGGGGATATCGAACTATGGTGACCGATTTTGCAGTGACATGAAGGGATATGTACTAGAGAATTCCATGTCTTTCCCGACATTTTCTACGTTTTTTTTTTTACTATTGTTAGACATGAGGATGTATTTTCTGAAGCATTTGTGAGAAGGAGGGGATTGGTGTTCAACATCCCGTCGACAACTAGGTCATTAGAGACCTGCAGCACTTATGAACAGTTGTAGTTGTACGCTCCTAAATGGTGCAAAATATATTACAGCTACTTCGAAGATGACATTTTCACTCTGCAGCGGAATGTGCGCTGATATGAAACCTCCTGGAAGATTATGAAACTGTGTACCGAGACTCGAACTCGGGACCTATGCCTTTCCCGGGAATGTGCTCTATCAGCTGAGCTACCCAAGGCAAAGATCCCGTCTCGGTCCGGCACACAGTTTTTATTTCGAAGAAATTTTTAGTTCGTCACTTATTGAATTTTATGATGAGTAACATTTATGTATATTTATAACTTCTTACATAACGCGCGGACTGTTAAGTCAAGTTTGTCGCTGATGCACCGCATCGTATCTTAAAACAGAAATATGCCTTTCATCGTGGAACACGCGATACTCGCCACTGAACTGAATTTCTTTCATGCCTAGCAACTTTGCTTGTCTTCAAAACTGAAAGGATGTGTCTTCAGTAGGTTCTGTTTTAAAATATTGTTAACCTGTAACTAGTTTTAGATAATACCTTTGCATAGCTTCATTTGACTTGTCACTAATTATTTTGTGTGGTACAGTAATAGCGTCAGAGATGGACTATTAAGTGCAATGCTGACACGTTTTTCTCGATTACAGCTCTTTTACATCTGAAATATCTACAAACGTTTTTTTTTTTAATTTGGCAACACCTTAATTCCGGAAGAGGCTGCAGCAACAAAAACTGAATGCTGTCATTCAAAATGTCTCTCCGCAGTGCCGTATGACTGTTAGACACGCGTACCGTATGATTGTTCGCCTGCCTCGGTTACTTCCCTTCAGGTCGACTCTCCCGACATTCCACTGTTTCGTTTATCTCAGCCAGCGTCAGTAGTATCTTTGGTGTGTGTCGTTACGCGTTGATGTGAACGTTTTAGTTCCTTCGCTCGTTTGTTTCGTTTCTGTCATTGTTAAAATGATAGCCATTGAAGAACGTGTACTTTTAGTCGAACGGGTGTTCTAAGCTGGCGGTAAATAAACAGTTTCAGTTCGCCAAACATTTAATTCAGTTTTCTCGGAGACAATACTCCTACATCGCGATACTGTGCGAGATTTGACTAACAAATTTCGAAGTACGGGTTCAGTGACAGATGCACCGAGAAGTGGTCGTCGTAGCGTTTTGTCTGAGGATAAACTACTCCATATTCCCGATAAAATGACCACGAGTCCGAACAGTAAGAAAACTCGCCCAGGAAATCAATGTTAGTGTCGGAACGGCCCGCATAGCTGTAAGCAAAAAATTAGAACTTTACCCATACAAAATGAAAGTCGTGCAAAAACTAAAAAATACTGGTCATGGCAAGAGACTGCATTATGGTCAGTCGTTCAAAAGTTTCTTTCAACAGGAGGGAAGGGATATTCTTAATGAACCGTTTTTCAATGATGAGGCGTGGTTTCATTTATCCGGGTACATGAACTCGCAAAATTCTCGTATACGGAGTACGGAAAATCCATTGTGTATTCATGAGGAACCACTTCATTCTGTGAAAATGGGAGTTTGGGCGGCAATTTCTAGACGTCAGGTTGTGGGTCCCATATTTTTCAGAGAAACAAGACAAGCAAAACGATACTGCAGTGGTATTCTGTACCCATTCATAGGAGAACTTGTGTCAAGTGAAATTCGGAACGGTTATTTTCAACAAGATGGTGCAACCGCGCATACAGATCGCGTTTCAGTGTCACCACTTGCTGATGTTTTCGGTGATTGCATAATTTCACAGGGACACTGGCCTCCACGATCGCCTTACCTAACACCACCTGACTTTTTCTGCTGGGGTGCAGCGAAAGCAACAGTCTATAAAAACGAGTCCAAAATCCATCGATGATTTGAAAACTGCAATATCCCCTTTCACTGCTTCTGTTACAGAAGAAATGTTACAGCTTGTGTTTGGAAATATGACTAGACTCATTGAATTGTGTATTCAACAACAGGGGGTACACTTTCACCATTTATGTTAAAATTTGTTAGTAAAAATGAATATTGCCGGCCGGTGTGGCCAAGCGGTTCTAGGCCCTTCAGTCTGGAACCGTGCGACAGCCACGGTCGCAGGTTCGAATCCTGCCTCGGGCATGGCTGTGTGTGATGTCCATAGGACAGTTAGGTTCAAGTAGTTCTAAGTTCTAGGGGACTGATGACCTCAGAAGTTAAGTCCCATAGGGCTCAGAGGCATTAGAACCATTTAAAAATGGATATCCAATAAATCAATTACTTGTATTTCACTGAGTTTCATTCCCCTATATTCACTGCGGCATACGGCACATGCGGCTAACAATCACACTGCACTGCGGAGAGGCTTTTTGAACACCCCGTATATTCTGCTCTTACTGCGCATCTGGTTTGATGCGGACTTGGGAGAAGTGTTTCAGGGTTCAGATCGTGTTACCTCTGATTTCCGGGACCTTTCTGTGAGAGCCCTGTCTGGTGCTTTGACTTTCCAGGTGCTCTCTTGCAGCAAGACTTCCTGGCAACCAGCCATGGGCGGCTACGTGGCTCCAGAGAACGCCATCGTCTGCGGAAGGACGGCCTCTGGAAGGCCGCTGTACTTCGGAAGGGCATTCGACGAAGGGAAATACCACTTTGGAACGGTACGTGCCCTTTAAACAGCTCCTAATATAAGGGTACGCCACATACGGCCCTATATCACTTTGCGGCGCTCTACGTCGCTACCCTGACGTATTCTGTAACGGTGTCCACACGCTCAAGTTCCATCTGTAAATTAATAGTTTTATTTCTAAACCTAGTTGTCTAGATCACACAAATTTTACAATTCATAGTTTCGGATACTGTCATGTCCAGATTTGTTACAAATCGAAAATCAGATCTAAGTTCAATTGACTGAGGCAAAATGTGTTCAAGGACATGTGATACATAAGAAAAATGCAAACTATTTATATGGTTAAGAGCCATGCATAGCTGCAATATACAGGGTGGTCCTTGATCGTGACCGGGACAAACATCTCATGAAGTAAGGGTCAAACGAAAACACTACAACGAACGAAACTTGTCTAGGTTGAACTGGGAAACCAGATGGCGCTATGGTTGGCCCGCTAGATGGCGCTGCCATAGGTCAAACGGATATCAACTGCGTTTTTTTTTTTAAATAAGAGTTCGTAAAGAAATATGAATGTTTTAGTTGGACCACTTTTTTCGCTTTGTGATAGACGGCGCTGTAATGGTCACAAACACGTAAGTACGTGTTATCACGTAACATTCCGTCAGTGCGGACGGTATTTGCTTCGTGATACATTACCCGTGTTAAAATGGACCGTTTACCAGTTGCGGAAAAGGTCGACATCGTGTTGATGTATGGCTATTGTGATCAATATGCCCAACGGGCGTGTGGTGTGTACGCTGCTCGGTATCCTGGACGACATCATCCAAGTTTTCGGACCCTTCGCCGGATAGTTACGTTATTTAAGGAAATAGAAAGTGTTCAACCACATGTGAAACGTCAACCACGACGTGCAAAAAAATATGATGCCCAAGTAGGTGCTGCATAACGATACTGTGTCGCCTGGCCACCAACAGTTGTTGCAGACGATTTGATTCAAGGATCCAGTTATATGGCTCCTTCTGTGTATAGCTATTTTACGACTATGACGTGTGGGGACTGAAGATGGCACCAACGTAATGCCAGAACTAGTAGCATATAAGAAGTTCATAAAATAAATTTCTGCAATACATACGGCTGTTGGTAAATTATTGCATCAAGAAATACATCCCAGACTTTGTCCCATGGTCCATAATGGATGAACGAAGATTACATACGGTAACTCTGGCTGAGAAGTATAATGCGTATTAGACCGCAGCCTCAGCCTCTAGCATGGAAACCACGCATTTCCGGACGTAAGTTCATTAGATTCACTTGAGTTTGTACACGGTGGGAAAAACCACCCCGTATATGGTTACTATACATGGCTCTTGAAAGTAGTTTTCATTTTCTTAAGTATCACTTGCCCTCTTGTAGATTTCGCTTGAGCCAATGAAACATACACTCCTGGAAATTGAAGTAAGAACACTGTGAATTCATTGTCCCAGGAAGGGGAAACTTTATTGACACATTCCTGGGGTCAGATACATCACATGATCACACTGACAGAACCACAGGCACATAGACACAGGCAACAGAGCATGAACAAAGTCGACACTAGTACAGTGTATATCCATCTTTCACAGCAATGCAGGCTGCTATTCTCCCATGGAGACGATCGTAGAGATGCTGGATGTAGTCCTGTGGAACGGCTTGCCATGCCATTTCCACCTGGCGCCTCAGTTGGACCAGCGTTCGTGCTGGACGTGCAGACCGCGTGAGACGACGCTTCATCCAGTCCCAAACATGCTCAATGGGGGACAGATCCGGAGATTTTGCTGGCCAGGGTAGTTGACTTACAGCTTCTAGAGCACGTTGGGTGGCACGGGATACATGCGGACGTGCATTGTCCTGTTGGAACAGCAAGTTCCCTTGCCGGTCTAGGAATGGTAGAACAATGGGTTCGATGACGGTTTGGATGTACCGTGCACTATTCAGTGTCCCCTCGACGATCACCAGAGGTGTACGGCCAGTGTAGGAGATCGCTCCCCACACCATGATGCCGGGTGTTGCCCTGTGTGCCTCGGTCGTATGCAGTCCTGATTGTGGCGCTCACCTGCACGGCGCCAAACACGCATACGACCATCATTGGCACCAAGGCAGAAGCGACTCTCATCCCTGAAGACGACACGTCTCCATTCGTCACTCCATTCACGCCTGTCGCGACACCACTGGAGGCGGGCTGCACGATGTTGGGGCGTGAGCGGAAGACGGCCTAACGGTGTACGGGACCGTAGCCCAGCTTCATGGAGACGGTTGCGAATGGTCCTCGCCAATACCCCAGGAGCAACAGTGTCCCTAATTTGCTGGGAAGTGGCGATGCGGTCCCCTACGGCAACTGCGTAGAATCCTACGGTCTAGGCGTGCATCCGTTCGTCGCTGCGGTCCGGTCCCAGGTCGACGGGCACGTGCACCTTCCGCTGACCACTGGCGACAACACCGATGTACTGTGGAGACCTCACGCCCCACGTGTTGAGCAATTCGGCGGTACGTCCACCCGGCCTCCCGCATGCCCACTATACGCCCTCGCTCAAAGTCCGTCAACTGCACATACGGTTCACGTCCACGCTGTCGCGGCATGCTACCAGTGTTAAAGACTGCGATGGAGCTCCGTATGCCACGGTAAACTGGCTGACACTGACGGCGGCGGTGCACAAATGCTGCGCAGCTAGCGCCATTCGACGGCCAACACCGCGGTTCCTGGTGTGTCCGCTGTGCCGTGCGTGTGATCATTGCTTGTACAGCCCTCTCGCAGTGTCCGGGGCAAGTATGGTGGGTCTGACACACCGGTGTCATTGTGTTCTTTTTTCCATTTCCAGGAGTGTAGTTGGCTACACCGCTGTTTTTCTATTTGTTACAGATCTGACGACGGAAGTGGCCGAAGCGGGTAACTGTGAATTGTAAAATTTGTGCGATGTAGACAGAACTTTACAAATAAAGTTCCATAACATGATGGCAACTCATTTACAAACTTTGTGTCTTCAACTGATAAAAGTGACCTAATAAAGTGGCTCGTAAACTGGTCATAAAATATATCGGAAAAATAGTGTTTTAGAGATCGTTCTCTTTATATTTTTATTGTGATTCTGCTGGGAATGCAGACACTATTATACGTCAGTATGGTCGCCTCATGATGGTGCGTGGTAACATCTGTTCAGCGGTCGTACTATCAGAAATGGTCCGTCAACAATACCATTCTTTATTTATGGAGGTGCTCGCTCATGCCGATGACATGATGGCCCTATTTTCCTTCGGTTAGTGTTCATCTGCTAACCTATGAATGACGTCAAAAAGGAATACAAACGTCTAGAAAATGAGTTCGACAGGAAGTGCAAAATGGCTAAGCAGGGATGGCTAGAGGACAAATGTAAGGATGCAGAGGCTTATCTCATTAGGGGTAAGATAGATAATGCCTACAGGAAAATTAAAGAGACCTTTGTAGAAATGAGAACCACTTGTATGAATATCAAGATCTTAGAAGGAAACCCAGTTCTAAGCAAAGAAGGGAAAGCAGAAAGGTGGAAGGAGTATAAAGAGGATCTATACAAGAGTCATATACTTGATGACAATATTATAGAAATAGAAGAGGATGTAGATGAACTTGAAATGGGAGATATGATATTGCGTGAAAAGTTTGACAGAGCACTAAAAGACCTAAATCGAAACAAGGCCCTCGGAGTGGACAACATTCCATTAGAACGACTGACAGCCCTGGAAGACCCAGTACTGACCAAACCCTAACATCTGGCGAGCAAGATGTATGAGACAGGCGAAATACCCTCCGACTTCACGAAGAATATAATTATTCCAATCCCACAGAAAGCTGGTGTTGACATACGTGATAGTTACTGAACTATCAGCTTAATAAATCGCGGCTGCAAAATACCAACGCGAATTCTTTATGGACGAATGGAAAAACAGGTAGAAGCCGCCCTCGGGGAAGATCAGTTTTGATTCCGTAGCAATATTGGAACACGTTACGCAATACTGACCATACGACTTATCTTAGAATATAGATTAAGGAAAGGGAGACCTCTGTTTCTAGTATTTGTAGACTTAGAGAAAGCGTTTGACAGCGTTGACTGGAACACTCTGTTTCAAATTCTAGAGGTGGCAAGGGAAAAATACAAGGAGCGAAAGGCCATTTACAATTTGTACAGAAACCAGATGGCAGTTATAAGACTCGAAGGGCATGAAAGTGAAGCATTGGTTGGGAAGAGGGTGAGACAGGGCTGTAGCCTCTTCCTGATATTATTCAATCTGTATATTGAGCAAGCAGTAAAGAAAACAAAAGAAAAATTCGGAGTAGGTATTAGAACCCTAGGAGAAGAAATAAAAACTTTGAGGTTCGTCGATGACATTGTAATTCTATCAGAGAGAGCAAAGGACTTGGAAGAGCAGTTGGACAGAATGGACAGTGTTGTGAAAGAAGGATATAAGATGAACACCAACAAAAGCAGAACGAGGATAATGGAATGTAGTCGAATTAAGTCGAGTGATGCTGAGGGAATTAGATTAGGAAATGAGACACTTAAAGCAGTAAAGGAGTTTTACTATTTGGGAGCAAAATAAGTGATGATGGTCGAAGTAGAGAGGATATAAAATGTAGACTGGCAATGGCAAGGAAAGCGTTTCTCAAGAAGAGAAATTTGTTACCATCGAGTACAGATTTAAGTGTCTAGAAGTGGTTTCTGAAAGTATTTGTGTGGAGTGTAGCCATGTATGGAAGTGAAACGTGGACGATAAATAGTTTACACAAGAAGAGAATAGAAGCTTTCGAATATGTGGTGCTACAGAAGAATGCTGAAGATTAGATGGGTAGATCACATAACTAATGAGGAGGTATTGAACAGAATTGGGGAGAAGAGGAGTTTGTGGTACAACTTGACAAAAAGAAGGGACCGGTTGGTAGGACATGTTCTGAGGCATCAAGGGATCACCAATTTAGTATTGGAGGACAGCCTGGAGGATAAAAATCGTAGAGGGAGAGCAAGAGATAATAGAATAAGCAGATTCAGAAGGATGCAGGTTGCAGTAGGTACTGGGAGATGAAGAAGCTTGCACAGGATAGAGCAGCATGGAGAGCTTCATCAAAACAGTCTCTGGACTGAAGACCACAACAGCAACAACAACCGCTTTTCAAGAATTACCCATTCTTTTCCAGTCCACTTGCATGTGCTTTCCGTTCTCTTTTATAATTACAGTGTAATCATCAAACATCAAAGTTCTTTTACTACATCTTGAACTTCAATCTCTTTTCCAAAGTGCTCTGGATTTCCTTCACTGAATGTACAGACTGAATAATACTGGCGATGGGCTACAACCATATCTCACTCACTTCTCAGCCACTGCTCCCCTTTCATGTCCTTCCACTGTTCTACCTAAAATCTGGTTACTGCATAAACTCCCTGTATTTTACCCGGCTAGCTTCCGAATTTCAGTGTGTACCCCAATGAACATTATCAAATGCTTTCTGTAAATCTGCAGATACTCTAAGCAATGGTTTACCTTTCTTGAACCCAACTGCTAAGATAATTGGCAAGGTGAGTAGATCCCCCCCGCATTCCTTCCTACATTTGCCAGAAATCCTAACTCTTCTTCCTCGAGTTCGGCTTTTACCAGCTTTTCCATTCTTTTGCAAATAATGCATGTCAGAATTTTGGAAACATGTCTTATTAAATTGCTGGTTCTGTAATGTTAACATATCTCAGCTCCTGCCTGGTTTGAAACTGGTATTACTACATTCTTCTGTGAGTATGAGGGTGTCTGGCCTGTCTCATATATTTTGCACACTAATTGCAAAATTTCGCTATTGTTGACTCTCCCAACTATCTCAATAACTCTGACGGAATTTCGTCTACTCCATGAGAGTAAATTCTTCTCTGACAAGGAGGGGTCCGACTTTTTAAAACAATTTGAACTGTGATATAGATTATATGGTGGTCATGCCGTACTGATTTTTATATGTCATCAACGTGAACGTCAGAGAGAGAGAGAGAGAGAGAGAGTGCAAGTTACGTAGCCGTTAAACAACCTTTGGTCTTATAGTGGCACAGTCTTCACCCCCGTGCAAACTGAAGTCTGGCAAGCGATGGACGTTTTCATTAGTGCTGTGTTTACTTGTGATTCCGTACGTTAGCTGAAGATAGATTTACTTTAAATGACAGTAAGGGTGAGTACGACGAATACATTAGAAACCGAAGATAATATACACTACTGGCAACTGAAATTGCTACACCAAGAAGATTTGATGTTTTACCGAATTCCTGATATACACAGTACACACGTGAAATGGTAGTATAGGTAAGGCCCCACTTGATCGCTACCTCGGAGATGCTGTGTCTCATCGCTCCTGTGCCGACTGTAACACCACATCCCAACGCACTTAAATCTTGATAACCTGTCATTGCAGCAGCAGTAACCTGTGGAAACATTACCGCCTGCCCCTAGTTTTCTTGTATAAGCGTTGTCGACCGCAGCGCCGTATTCTGCCAGTTTACATGTCTCCGTGTTTGAATACGCATGCCTGTACAAATTTCTTTGACGCGTCAGTGTATTTCCCATCGTCGATCATACATTCACCTGCTTCCATCTGCATAATTTCTCCGTCAATTTAATGATACCGAGCCTTTTATACAACGTCCGAAAATATTTTCGGAGAGCCGACTTGTTAAACATTTCTGAAACTTCCGCTGAACTAGAAATGAATCAGTGAATGAATAGCTTGATTTTTGGAACCATTTCTTTTTCCCCGCAGGCTGACCCGGAAGACGGACTGCTCTACAGCATGGCGAATGGTGGCACGTGGTATGGCTGTGTCCGCACCTCCCAAAACTTCGACATCCTCGTCGCTGCCTGAACCCTTTTGCTGTCAGCCGATTTGGAGTGGTGTGTCCTAAAAATGTCAGGTGTATTTATACCGTTATGTTACATTCTATCTAAATTGCCATATATCACAAAGTATTCACTTCAAAAATATGAAAAAAATTAACACTTATTCTTAAAAGTATTATGGCTTACATAGGTTACCATAATGTTTGAAATGAATTTGATTGTGACAATCGAAATAAAATTTTTTTAATATTTTAAATCTGACTTTGATTCTATACATCCAACACTGTGCTTCAATTTAAGAAGGCTAACTACAGTCCATAGAATCTTCACAGATTTCTAAGTAAAATGACATGAGGTATATGAAATTTGCGTTATTATTTGTAGAGGATCGGAAGATCAGTTTCCATTGTGTAGAAATGTGGGAAGACGTGAGGCAATACTGACCCTACGACTTATCTTAGAAGAAAGATTATGGAAAGGCAAACCTACGTTTCTAGCATTTGTAGACTTAGAGTAAGCTTTTGACAATGTTGATTGGAATACTCTCTTTCAAATTCTAAAGGTGGCAGGGGTAAAATACAGGGCGCGAAAGGGTATTTACAATTTGTGCAGAAACCAGATGGCAGTTATAAGAGTCGAGGGGCATGAAAGGGAAGCGGTGGTTGGGAAGGGAGTGAGACAGGGTTGGAGCCTCTCCCCTATGTTATTCAATCTGTATATTGGGCAAGCAGTGAAGGAAACAGAAGAAAAGTTCGGAGTAGGTATTAAAATCCATGGAGAAGAAATAAAAACTTTGACGTTCGCCTATGACATTGTAATTCTGTCAGAGACAGCAAAGGACTTGGAAGAGCAGTTGGACGGAATGGACAGTGTCTTGAAAGGAGGGTATAATATGAACATCAACAAAAGCAAAACGAGGATAATGGAATGTACTCGAATTAAGTCGGGTGATGCTGAGGGAATTAGATTAGGAAATGAGACACTTAAAGTAGTAAAGGAGTTTTGCTATTTGGGGAGCAAAATAACTGATGATGGTCGAAGTACAGAGGATATAAAATGTAGACTGGCATTGGCAAGGAAAGCGTTTCTGAAAAAGAGAAATTGGTTAACATTGAGTATAGATCTATGTCTCAGGAAGTCGTTTCGCAAAGTATTTGTATGGAGTGTAGCCATGTATGGAAGTGAAACGTGGACGATAAATAGTTTAGACAAGAAGAGAATAGAAGCTACAGAAGAATGCTGAAGATTAGATGGGTAGACCACATAACTAATGAGGAGGTATTGAATAGAATTGGGGAGAAGCGGAGTTTGTGGCACAACTTGACGAGAAGAAGTGATCGGTTGGTAGGACATGTTCTGCAGAATCAAGGGATCACCAGTTTAGTATTGGAGGGCAGCGTGGAGGGAAAAAATCGTAGACGGAGACCAAGAGATGAATACATTAAGCAGATTCAGGAGGATGTAGGTTAGAGTAAGTACTAGGAAATGTAGAAGATTGGACAGGATAGAGTAGCATGGAGAGCTGCATCAAACCAGTCTCAGTACTGAAGACCACAACAACAACAACAACAATTCAGAGAGATAATAATTATTTAATTGAACAGAACATTACAGAATTTCTACGTGTGCAGTATGACATAGCATAGGAAAAATTTCACCATGCATCCCCTTATTACATCTATTACAAACAGTCCTTGGCCTTCTTTTCCTTCCCTTACTAGCATACACACAGCATCTTGACTCTTTCTTCTCTGAAAGTTTTCTCAAACTCAAAAGAACAACGAGGATCATCAGTTGCATTTTTTTCTTGAAGCTATTCATCTGACAAGACTCCAGTTAACATTACAGTATATTCATACCTGGAACTAACTTTAATTCCTTTACTGTGCTGTTTGTGTAACATGTGAGAGTTCAACACCATTCTTGACGTTATGTTAAAAGCTACCTTTTCCAGTAACGAAAATTTCGCCTCTCATCCAAATACGCATACAGAATCATGTCGGATGTGTCTATTCCACCAATATGCTGGTTGTACTGGTGTATTATTTCTGGCTTTTTTGCTGTTTTATTTTAATTTTGGTTCAAAAATGGTTCAAATGGCTCTGAGCACTGTGGGACTTCTGCTGTCATCAGTCCCCTAGAACTTAGAACTACTTAAACCTAACTAACCTAAGGACATCACACACATCCATGCCCGAGGCAAGATTCGAAGCGGTCCGCGCGGTTCCGGACTGTAGCGCCTAGAACCGCTCGGCCACTGCGGCCGGCTTAATTCTGGTATTCAATGTCACCAGCATCAACTTTACTTGACAAAAAGAGAATGGGGATACGCAGGGATTTTTTCTCTTAGAATTCAAATGCCAGCACCGGACCTGACTTAAAATACATCTATTTTCCAGTTCCAAAATTCTTTCTACATTGCTCTGGCCATTATTTCCTGTTTTTTCAGTGCCAGTAATGTATGTACCTAATTAATAAAGACTTTTTACAAGTGGTACTGATGTGAAAAGTTTTCCACAAAGAGATCCCTTGTTCAAATAACTGGCTAAACACAGTAACCTAAGCCATATCTTGTAATTTCAGCCTCATCTTCTTGGCTTTTGGCACCTCTGTAAGTACAAAACCCAAGACAATAGTGCGTTATCGAGTCACACAGCATCCAGAATTTGATACCCCATCGGTGGTGGTGTTTGTTTGGCAAAAACCGTCATAGAGAAGTGGACATTTAGTGCCAACTAGACTCTCAACAATTCTAAGTTGTTCACGAGGTGTGTAATGATGTCTAAATATATTATTAGCATGATCTACCAATGACTAGTACCTGATACATCTGTCATAATCAGGATGGCCTGGTGCTGTACATTTCTCACCATCCAGAAGATGAAAAAATTTCACAAGATGCCTAAATCGGTGGGCAGAAAACATTTTACCAAACCATGGAAATGCCTGTGACGGGTTTGTGCTCCAGTATGAGAGCATTGTGGCCCTTTTATTGAGTCCCATATTTAGTAAGCAAGCAAGGAAACCTCTTACCTCGGTAGTTGTCACATTCTTCCATTTCCTATACGGTTTGGACAATGTAACATGTTTAGTTATAAACTGTTTAGCTTAGCGATTTGTTTCTGTTACAATAATCTGCAGCAACATTGAAGTAAAGAATAGATTCAAATATTCTATCACAGGAGATCCTGCTGGCGGCATATGCTTTAGTCCTGGCAGATCTTGAAATGGATGTGGTAAAGGCTGTAGTGTTTTAGGTGCAGTTACGTCAGTGCATTGTGCATCTTCCACTTCGTCTTCACTTTCGTTCACGATATCGTCAAGTACATCACTGTCACATTCTGAGCTGTTGCTACTCTCGCTAAAACACTCTGTATCACTAGTACATTCTAAAACTTCACAAATTTCTTCATTGGTAAATCCTCTGCTCTGACCTGGCGCAGGTCGCATTTTCCACAAAAAGTGGCGAAAACAAACAATCTGTTAACTCTTAACGTGAAGAAAAACACACAAAAATAGTGATAAATAACAGTACTGCGCAAAAAAAGAACGTAGAGTACAATAACAGAATGTAGACATGTACTGCGAAATACGACGTCAATAAACAAACGACGCAAAATCGAAATAATTCAAACCAAGCCCCTACCACGCCGTAGCGGAGAAGAGAGGCAACTGTGCCCCAGTTGACGCAGCTGATCGCTGGCAATTGCAGGGATGAATCCTTGTGCTGGGGTTGTGATTTGACGTATATGAGACGCAACAAGAGGAAAATTGAAGCACAAATTAAACACATGTCTGTTTAAAAAAGTACTGAGTATTCGAGTCTATTTTAAAAGTATACTTAAAAGAATGAAGTTTCCTAATTTCCGAAATACGTCTGCATAAACGCGAAATTTAAGAAGGTAAGGCTCTTTCTTGAAAAGGTGAAGCGAGTTTACGTAGAGCTATTTGCATTATATAATTACATGAAACTTTGAAAGTAACAGACGGCACGATTGTTATTTAATTCACGTAATTTTCCTGTCAGATCCTGTGTGCTTTTTGCCGACCACTGTGTACATTTTGCACGCTAAATTTTTTTTAGCACTGTATTGTCTACACTCGAATTTTGGTATGATTAATTGTAATAACCCATATCACTTTAAATACGGTAAGAATTTCATTTGCACGTTAATTTTTAACACTGATAGCACCTCTAAAAGTGGTTGAGTTTGCAACATCTGATCAAATATTTGACCATTTAGGAAGTATAATCACCGCCTGACAACACATGTTAAGTATCTAAAAGCAATTATTCGACCTGCCTGTGATTCATACTTGATATATTTTTTATTGCCTTGGTAACCTGGAAAAGGAACGTTCAAAATTATAAACACTGACAGAATTTACACACTGTTTAACCTAGGCTTATATTGCACGATTTCCAGGACACTATACCTTTTTTCAAATTACTTGAAAATCCAAATACTGTCGGTATAGCATCGTTCTTCAGTTGATGTCTATTTACGTAATTTTCCATGTAACAATTCTCTTCAAAATGAAGAGAGCACAGTAAATGATTTGCTGTCGGTTGGAAGTTCTCTCTCCGAGTAGCAACTATCCATTTCCGATTTAGAAAATCGTTTGTAAGGAGAAACCTTGAGAGGCACCCACATGCCTTGCTCATACTGTGGCATCAAGCAGTCAGGCCTGCAAGGTGGGTGGTCTGCCAAGTGAGTGGATTCATTCTTATTTATTGAGTAACATGAACTCTCGTACTCATAATTAAGTTACAAATTATTCTCGTGTTTGAATATTACGCAACGGAAACGGATAACGCACATCTTACTATTAATAATTTACCCGACTCTGACTGTTCACTACGCACTGGTAATACCACATTTTCTTTCTTACCCATGACAACATACTATTCGAAGGAAGAGGCCACCAATCTTTTTCTTTTCACTATCTTATTTATTCCGATAAATTCTATAACCGAAACACGCCATAACATTTCCTACAACAACAACACATGAGAAATTCCGTCTAGTGGGCATGGCTTTACATTGGTGATTCTCTATCTTATAGTCTCGTAATTATTTAACGCTACAGTGCACTTTATGGATAGGATCGTGGATCTTTTGCTATATCTCACACTTCGACTCTCACACCCATCACCACGAAAATTTCCTCCATACCGAGCGATACAAAAAGAAACATGCATAACCCACTGCCTCTGGAACTATCTTGTTACTCTCCCATGCCAACCACACATACTTAAATTTCATGAAATACATCACACTGGCAACCTACAATACAAAGAATAGTCACAACGTTATAATCACATCACTTTCAGCTTTCCCACTTCAATTATTCATCCCAGTTTCACACGACACTGCCCCACTTCGTAACTTTTCTTTCCTACTCTGAACTCTGGAGGATGTGTGCACGTCTTCCTGTGCAATGCAAGCCAAGTGGCGTTGCTGTATAGCAGGCTGACTCACCTTGGTCCACTCTCAGAGTATTATAGTTTGAATCAAGCGTCACACGGAAACATAACACGCAAAGTAATATTAAGAACATATTCATCACACACGCGAGTCCTCAACTGATACCATGGACGAGTACATCTCCTTATCCTTTGTCTCATATGCAGATTGAGACCCTTACAGTAGTCACCACATGGAAGTACTCGTCTCTAATTTCAAGTCCTGCACACGCCATTTCTTAAATATTTCCAACTTATAGTACACACGCCAGTAATTCAGCTTAACTTTAGCACTCGGAAGCATTTCAACTTATTGCTACATGGGGTTTCATTGTGACCGTTGGTCACTTCCAGAGATTACTACCTGGCCTGCCTCACATTTAATTCTCCCCACAAAAGTTCTTTGAAATAGAGAAATTATTATTACGAACTACTCTTAAGTATTTCACATGGATACCATTCTATCCACTCTTTTGTGTTTACGGAGCACACTTAAGGTCTTACCAACACAAGATCCAGCGCCAGAATGCTGAAACATGATCATTCTTCAGGTCATCTCGCACCTCCATCGAGTTGGGGGAAGACCATGCTACCCATTGGTCAGCCTCATTTCAGGCACTCGAAGCTCAGGTAAATTTCATGTCTTTGGTTCCACCAAAGGTGACCATAGGACCGTCTCAAAGATGATCATATATTGCACATTCACTATCTCTGGTTAGCAGACGACCATCTATTCATTCATTTCGCATATCTCACCAAATTGGAGGTAGGGATTTATTTTGTGGGAATGCACATCTGATCAATTAAGTAATAACTGACCTTCTTTCCTACACTGGTATCTGGCTTCGGTGTATTAACTGAAATTGAGTTATTATTAGAAAAAAATATGTTGTTCTGACAAGAATAACGAAGAATGTTGTACCTATTTTCAGTGTCGGGCGGTACTGTACCCTTTCAACCTAAACAAAAACAAATTCTCATGATGTATTATTTCTCCATGAAAATACTATATACAGGCAGTAGAACGTAACAAACAACCAGAAATGACCGACCTGTGAAATGTAACACTGTATCCGTCTTCGTCTTTGCTTTCATTATACTGTTACAATTAAAAGCAGCACACGATCGGACGAACCCTGTTTACGCACTGTTTCCCTGGCAAATGGCGGCTTCTATCACTTTCAATGTGGGGACGCGACACTAGCGCCAATGCGCGGTCTAGTTTTTATTTAGTAAGTCTATGAATCGAACGCTAAGTTTTCACCGAAACGATACTCAATTGTCGATAGCTATCGACCTACATGTAGCAAAGAGCACCTGTAATCAGCACGCCAACACCATCTAGCGCCCGATTCTGTGAGCTAAACAAGACGAAACAGAGTACCGACGAATCGGCACCCTGACAGTATTAGCGTCATTAGGGGGCGACGACAGATAGTTACCTTGACATTCAAAGTGTGAAGTTTACGCGCCACAGCCGCCCGATTCGACGACGAGAATGCAGTTGTTGACGCGTGTTTGTCAGTTTCATAACAAATGTTTCAAATGGCTCTGAGTACTAAGGGACTTAACATCTGAGGTCATCAGTCCCCTAGAACTTAGAACTACTTAAACCTAACTAACCTAAGGACATCACACACATCCATTCCCGAGGCAGCGGTTCCCGGTTCCAGACTGTAGCGCCTAGAACCACTCGGTCACCCCGACCGGCAGTTTCATAACAAAAACGGGTCACAGCAGAAGTGCAAGTGGACGACTTACGAAGAACAGCAACTAGTCGCTCGCCTTACATCTCGGTTAAAACCAGCTGTGGTGGACACTGTGCAAGAACACATTAAAGCCAACGTTTGACACTGACAGATCTGCCTTGGCTAGGAGTACTCTCATTCCCTGTACTTTCTTTGTCTTCCTTGTCTCGTCTTTCTTATGACACTTTGCATCCAAGGTGGCAGAATTACTTCACTTCCTCTACGGCCGTGATCCCAAATTTTGATCGTACGTAGCTCAAATGTCCTCGTTCTGATACTCTTCACGACTTTCGTCTTTCTTCGGTGTACTGTCGTTACTATCTCTATGGACAGCAGACTGTTCATTGTATTCAGTAGGTTCCATAATTCTTCTTATCTTTCACTGACGATGAAATGTCATCAGCAATTCTTTAGTGTCCCTACGCTCTGCGTCTTAAACCTAGTCTCGAAACCTTTTTCTGATTCTTCGATGCTCACATTGCATAGCAGCAGAGAAAAAGTACACACAATTGCAATCTCCTCTTAGTCGAAGTCCTTCGCTCTTAGTTCCCCCCCCCCCCCCCACACCCCCCTTATTGTTCTTTCTTTGTTCTTGAACATGCTGCATCCTACTTATCCTTCCTTATAGTTTACACCTATTTTTACAAGACCTTCGCTCTTAATTTCCCCACCTTATTGTTCCTTCTTTGTTCTTGAACATGCTGTACACTGCTTATCCTTCCTTGTAGATTGCACCTATTTTTCCGAGAATTTAGAACAATTTGCACAACTTGAGATCATCGAGGTCTTTTCCTAGATCGAGAAATCCTACGAAAGTGTCCTACATATTTGTTTCATATGCCATGAAAACAGTATTCTCTTAAGATTCACCATACATAAATACAATGTAAACAGTAACACTAATGTGAGATTTGTTTGGGTTAGGAAATCCAATTTTTTTTTCTTGCAAGAATATAGTTTCTACCTTTACTGCGGGCACAGGAGCAGAATTATAACTGTCATCTTTACTTTGCCAAAGCTGGACTGAGTTAAAAAACTGGATGAGAAATAATGCCGTAAATTTACAAAAATCTCCTAAAAGTCAATACAGTCCTGTTGGCATAAAATTGATGCTGGAGGACACAAAAAGATCTTATTGAGACTGAAAATGGAAGACAAAACATAACATATTATTCTAAGACTGATGAAGCTCTTTAAGTTAGAAACAATCTGTTGCCGTGTGGGATTAGCCGAGCGGTCTGGGTGCAGCAGTCGTGGACTGTGCGGCTGGTATACAGCTGAAAACATCGAAAACTGACTATGGTTATAAAGAATATTAAACAGCTTAATTCAATGAATACTTGGGCTGTATTCTGTCATGAGACAAAAAAAACGACTCACGTTACTCATTTCGAAGTCATACATTGCGGCTCTGTGTTTTCATTTTAAGTTTTTGGTCTAGCTGATTCACGACGAGTTCATTCTTGTTATGTTTCAGTATTTGTATTACTGACATGTGGTGTAGCAATAAATATACAACACTGTCACTGACAATACTGTAGCATCATGTTGTTTTGTAGGGCATGCTACCACAGCCAAACTTGGTCATTTTTCAAAGAATATTCCGCAATGGGAGATTAAATCTGCAGATTTAATAAAAATCATTGTTAAAGCCAGTGCGGAATTTTCTTTGAAAAAATACTGTACTATTTGATTTTCTTAATCGGCTGCACACTATTGATGAATGTTGCAGGCGGTTCACCCAGAACGTAATAAATGTAACATATTACGCATACATAAGAAAAGAAATCCCCAAGTTTATAGCTACACTGCTAAGGACAAACCGCTGGAACAGTATCTGCTGTAAAATATCTAGCGGTAACAATTAAGTGAAATGGGTTCAAATGGCTCTGAGCACTATGGGACTTATTTGCTGAGGTCATGAGTCCCCTAGAACTTAGAACCACTTAAACCAAACTAACCTAAGGACACCACACACATCCATGCCCGAGGCAGGATTCGAGCCGGCCACCGTAGCGGTCACGTGGTTCCAGACTATAGCGCCTAGAACCGCTGGGCCACACCGGCAGGCTAAGTGGAATGACCATGTAAAATAAACAGTGGGTAAACCAGATGCCAGACTCAGATTCTTAGGAAGAATCTTAAGGAAATGTAACTCATCCTCGTAGGAAGAGGCTTTTATGGCACTTGTTGGACGGACTCTAGAGTATTGTTCATCTATCTAGGATCACCATCAGATAGGACTGATAGAAGAGATGGAGAAGATCCAACGAAGAGCGGCGCGTTTCGTCACGGAGTAGCTGAGTCGACATAAGAGCGTCACGAAGATGCTAAACATATTCCACTGGTAGACGTTACAAGAGAGGCGTTGTGCATCACGGAGAGCTTTACTACTGAAGTTGGATAACATATTAATTGCCCCTCGATACGTCGCGCTTAACGACGACGAAAAGAAAATTTGAGAAATTAGAGCCAATGCAGGGGCTTACCAACAATAATTCTTCCGACGCGCTATTCGCGAGTTAAACAGGGTTGGATGGCTCAGTTATTTGTACAAAAGGTACCCTCGCCACACACCAGCAGGCGGCTCGCGGAATATGATGTAGGTGTAGATGCATTCGAATCACAAAAGAAGTCCTTAAAGTGTACTATAATTTCGCAATCACGTCCCTGTCTCACCATGCAAATGTGCAGGCGGAATCTACACTACTGGCCATTAAAATTGCTACACCACGACGATGACGTGCTACAGACGCGAAATTTAATTGACAGGAAGAAGATGCTGTGATATGCAAATGATTAGCTTTTCAGAGCATTCACACAAGGTTGGCGCCGGTAGCGACACCTACAACGTGCTAACATGAGAAAGGTTTCCAAACGATTTCTCATACACAAACAGCAGTTGACCGGCGTTGCCTGGTGGATCACTGTTGTGATGCCTCGTGTAAGGAGGAGAAACGCGTACCATCACGTTTCTGACTTTGATTAAGGTCGGATTGTAGCCTAGCGCGATTGCGGTTTATCGTATCGCGACATTGCTGCTCGCGTTGGTCGAGATCCAATGACTGTTAGCAGAATATGGAATCGTTGGGTTCAGGAGGGTAATACGGAACGCCTTGCTGGATCCCAACGGCCTCGTATCACTAGCAGACGAGATGACAGGCATCTTATCCGCATGGCTGTAACGTCTCGATCCCTGAGTCAACATATGGGGACGGTTGCAAGACAACAACCATCTGCACTAACAGTTCGACGACGTTTGCAGCATTATGGTCTATCAGCTCGGAGACCATGGCTGAGGCTACCCTTGACGCTGTATCACAGACAGGAGCGCCGGTGATGGTGTACTGAACGGCGAACCTGGGTGCACGAATGGCAAAACGTCATTTTTTCGGATGACTCCAGTTTCTGTTTACAGCGTCATGACGGTCGCATCAGTGATTGGCGACATCGCGATGAACGGTTATTGGAAGCGTGTATTCGTCATCGCCATACTGGCGGATCATCTGGCCTCATGGTATGGGGTGCCACTGGTTACACGTCTCTGTCACCCCTGTTCGCATTGACGGCACTTTGAACAGTGGATGTTACTTTTCAGATGTGTTACGACCCGTGGCTCTACCCTTCACCAGGATAATGTACGGCCGCATGTCGCAAGTCCTCTACGGGCCTTTCTGGATACACAAAATGTTCGACTGTTGCCCTGGCCAGCACATTCTCCAGATCTCTCACCAACTGAAAATGTTTGGTCAATGGTGGCCGAGCAAATGGCTTGTCACAATACGCCAGTCACTACTCTTGATGAACTGTGGTATCGTGTTGAAGCTGCATGGACAGCTGTACCTGTACACGCCATCCAAGCTCTGTTTGACTCAATGCCCAGGCGTATCAAGGCCGTTATTAGCGCCTGAGGTGGTTGTTCTGGGTACTGAATTCTTAGGATCTATGCACGCAAATTGCGTGAAAATGTAGTCACATGTCAGTTCTAGTGTAATATGTTTGTCCAATGGATACCCGTTTATCATCTGCATAACTTCTAGGTGTAGCAATTTTAATGGTCAGTAGCATAAAGCGGCTGAAAGATGAGTCATTAGCGACACACAAATGACCCTCACGATATTCTAAGTCCCTTAGATCATCTGCTCAGAGATCGACCCTCACGAAGTGGAAGTGGTGATGTCAGGTGAAGATGGCTTCCGGTGCTCAAGATTCGCGATGATGAAGACGGCCATTTATGGAGTAACTTGGTACCAAATAGCGGTAGCGCTGGGCTTTACACGTATGCATAATGACATTCCAGTGAGCAAAGTTTCGTGCTTTTATTACACATAAACTTTTAAACAAAACTCCACAGTTAACCTTACAAGAAAATCGAGAAAACAATTTTTTCCGAGTACAGCTTTAACTTCAACGAGCAGCGAAAATTTTTGTTTATAATTTCAGTCCCCTTTTACCTATAAGAAACAAATAATGTTAATTTCTTAAAAGACATCATAGTCGCCGTTGACTATATAAAATATTTATTGCTACTATTGCAGTTTCGGCCTTATGGCCATTTTCAAGTAACACAGCAAAATTACCTAAACACAAAGATACAATAGTGAAGCACAGGGTGTATATACATAATTAAGCAAACATTTCATTAAGAAATTAGCTCAGTTATGAAAATTGGAGATAAATGTACATTACTTACATTCTCTCAGAACATAGAACTATCTGACATGAGTACATGTCATCGTCAAAATGCAGCCTTCTGAATGTGAGAGTCCCACAAGATCCGATGATTACGACACTTATTGCATCGTAAAATGTTGTTAAATATGTGCTGAATTGTCAGTGTTAGCATCGTAATAATAATCTATCACAAATAAAGCTCAGGTGCACTGACAACATGTGGAGCTAAGTCTGTTGGCGCGAAAACACATTTACCAAAGATACTGCCTGTGCACATAGCAAAGATAGTGCACACCAAGGATACAACTTATAAAATTTATATCGTAAAATCTTTTCATCTGTCGACATCATATAGCTTACTAAATAGTGCTATGATTGTAATGGGCAGTAGGATAGGATGGGAATATTTATTTATAACATAATAGAGGATAATACATGTTTTATCCGTTAATAAGCTCTCACATTGTCTTAAGTGCTCGTAAATGAGATGAAGACACAACTCTAATATATAATACTTTGTATATGTATATGTTTTACGAATATGAATTACCCTCCATTATGTTCAAAATGGTTCAAATGGCTCTGAGCACTATGCGACTTAACTTCTGAGGTTATCAGTCGCCTAGAACGTAGAACTAATTAAACCTAACTAACCTAAGGACATCACACACATCCACGCCCGAGGCAGGATTCTATTATGTTAAAATATAAATATCCCCATTCAATCCTACAGCCCATTACAATCATAGCACTATTTAGTAAGATGTATAATGTCGACAGATGAAAAGACGTTAAGACATAAAGCTTATAAGGTGTATCCTTGGTGTGCACTATCCTTGCTACGTGTACAGGCAGTAACTTTTGTAAATGTATTTTCGCGCCCACTGACTTAGCTCCACATGTTGTCAGTGCACCTGAACTTGTGTGATAGAGTATTAGAACGATGGTAACATCGACAGTTAAGTATTTATTTAACAACATATTACGATGTAATAAGTGTCGTCCTCATCAGACCTTGTGGGTCTCTCACATTCAATAGGCTGCATTTTGACGTCGATATGTACTCATGTCAGATAGTTTTATATTCTGACAGAATGTAAGTAATGTTCATCTATCTCCAGTTTTTATAATCGAGCTACTTTCTTAGTGAAATATTTGCTTAATTATGTATATACACTCTGTGCTTCACTTTTGTATTTTTGTGCTTAGGTAACTTTGAAAGGTCTCTGTTCGATGCCTTTCATGTTAATTTCTGAAATCTGTTGTTATTTACGGCATAAATTCCTCTTCTAAATTTATTTATTTATTTTATTTATTGATGCATTTATTTTACCTGGCAAGATTAGGGCTCTCAGACCCTCTCTTACACCTAGCCAGGCATACTCAGATTGAACGAGTTACAGTTTCAACAGAACATTAAGGACATATAACGTATTATGCAGTATTGATGTTAAAGAATTTACTGTGGTGTTTCTGACTATCTGGGAGGAGACTGAGCAGTGAAACGTGTTACTTTTACACATAAACAAGAACGTTCTGTCACACTACTACACTTCAAAACACAGTTTATATGTAATTCATGTCACACAGCCTCATACGGAATCTACATTCGCTTTCTTTTATATACTATATATGATAAGATACTGTCATCCCACCTCCCTTCTGTGTGAGAGGATGAATGAGCAAATGTATTTCTAGTTGCATGCGTGAGGGTAGCAGACAAGCCTGTCTGCTAGAGAACAATAGGACCAACGTCGGAACAGGTAGCTACGCTTTCTAAAGGCAAAGAGGTTTCTATCCTTAGTATGGTCCTGTCCGTGCCTTGTCATGTTGGTATAGGAAGCTGTCCCTCTGATCACTTCCGTTTTGTATCGGGAAGCACGCTCGGTAGGAGCGTAGGTCAGTCTGTCCGTGGCGAGCGTCTGAAGTGGTAAGATCTCTGGCTAAGTTCGTGTCTGCTAAGTCCGCAGGACAATGCATTTCTTAAGTTCAGCGTAACTGAAAATTTAATCACCTTTGTTTCAGGTTTAGCTCTAAAATATCTAATGTTATCTTAAATTGCAACGCAGTGTATTTCGAGTGTGAAGTTCAGAATATCTTTCAGTAGTTGCTTTGTCACTATTTCGTGAGTAAAGTGGAACCACGTGTTGGTCAGTAACTCTATCAAAGATCATCAATCTTAAAAGCGAATGTGCGTGAGATTATAACGTCTCGTCTTGACAATATTTTTCAATATAGCAACTTTTCTTTATGTTCAACCCACGTGGGGTGTACTTTGTGATAGCAGTACCACGTGCTTATACAATTGTTTGACCCATCAGGTTAATAGTAAGACTATAGCAACCAGTTAGAGGTTTTTCTTTTGTAAATTGCTTTTCGACCTAATTTACTTTAATTATCAATATTATTGTGGAGTTACACTCTTTGTGTAAACCAAGTTGACCACGTGAAGCATGTGGTGTAATCATCAAAGTAGCCCTCAGCTATTCTTTTCGGGAAGATTTCACAGAGAGTTAGTATGAATTTAGTATACCAGGATTGCGCTACGAACGTAACTTCTTTGGGTGAAAATTGAATCGGTTAGTTGTGGTTAATTTCCTCTTGCATATGTTTCAATGTTTTTCGTGTGTTATTTTATGAATGTAGTGTTGTATGCAGTCTCCCAATCTTGGATCCATATTTGATGTGTTCCGTAAGATTAGAAACTCACATTTTCACAATCCTAAATAAGGCACCAGCTTAGTTATGACTCAAGCTTAATGTGCTGAAATTTCAATGATCAATGTTAAAAAAATTTCAAATATAAACTGATTTAATACTTTTTATTTAAATTCTCTTTTTTATGTATATATCACCGGTTTTTGTATGACTATTAAAGGATTATACTTAATGTTAGTCTGGTTGGGAATTTGGTAAGCAATACTGGACACTTGGTAAAACAGTTGCGCAGTAATGCAAGGTTAACTTCCTCAGATAGCTCACAGGTTTTAACCCCCTTTTATTGTCCATCAGCACCGCTTACACCACAAATTAATGCAACAACGTTACAACTTTTGCAGTTTACTTGAAAATGGCCATAAAGCCGAAATTGTAATAGTAACAATAAATATTTTAAACAGTCAACGGCGACTATGATGTCTTTTAACAAATATTATATTACCGTGAGTCCCAACCATGAGAAGTTAATCAAATAATATTCAGACACCAATAAATGAACCAGCATGAGCAAAGTTCTTGGAATCGACCAAAACAACTTTTAAAATACGTACTGGCTTCATATGACTGCATTCAGAATTAACAATTTTGGAAGTTCCCACAGATATTCTTTACATAGAAACAAATCCTATCAACTAACATGTCAGACAGAAATTGGACACGTCTCAGGAACAATTAACAGGGAATCTTCACGACATAAACATACTCGAAATCAACCAAAGCAAGTTTCAAATTATGTACTGGTGTCTCCGACCTGCATTTCAGGATAAATAATATTAAAATGACCACAAGTAGTGATTACACAAATTACTACTTTGATTGGGTAACTAACAAGCTAACATTACCCCATATACAGTCCTCCTTCCAAAATGTGAACGACATATTTTTCAACAATAATCAGATGAATACCAGGATACATAATACTGAATATAATGTAATAATCATTGTTCTCGTCAAGACAAGCACTCGCATCTAAAACCGCGTGGTCTCAATAACCACGATACGTACCAGTAGTGTACTTCACTACAACCAAGTCACTCAATAGTATGCGCAGTAAATGCGCTTTCACAACCTGTAAGCCAAGCGCGGTAGCCACACAGTCTAGGGCGCCTTGCCACGGTTCGCATGCCTCACCCATTGGAGGTTCGAGTCCTCCCTCAGGCATGGGTGTGTGTTGTCATCAGCATAAGTTAGTTTAAGGGAGCCTGTAATGGATTTTGGTCCAAAAAATCGATTTTCCAAAAATATTATTTTTTTGATCTGCACAGTTTACTTTAGGTCGTTTGTGAATTTTATCGTGATAGCACCTTTAAATTGTTATACTGATTAACTCTTCAATAGCGGCCACTCCCACCTTTTCCGACATTTGGGAGACTTTTTGCTTCCGTGGAATTTTTGTCAGTGTGAAGCCTATTTGCTTTCTATATCTTTGTCTTATATCTACACCTTTGCCTGGAAACTTCCTTGCATATATTTTATTTACGTTTTGACAATACTAACACATATTAGTAGGTGGAAGAGTGAATTCGTAAACCTTTACTTGGAAGTAAGGATTTACGCATAATGGATGGTGGAAAAACAAAAAAGAGAAAGGAGCTCGAAATGAAGAACATAAGCTCTCAGACTACCTACTGAACAAACAACAATGAACAATCTGTGTCCGAAAGGCTACTGGTGTAAGTTCACCAACAGAAATGAGACATATTCACATACCGAACCTATTAGGAATGCAATGAAGCCCACATTCAAGTTTCTTGCAAATCTTTTTCTGATTCACTGAGGAAGTGTCTTTATGGAAAGACACAAAGTGCGAACGAAAGCCTCAATAATTTAATTTGGGTTAGATGCTCAGAAAGGACATTCTGTGGAGTTGAAGTACTCAAAATATGTGTCTTTGATGCAGTTTCATGTTACATTAGCGTAGATAATGGCAGAATTGAAGTGCTGAAGAGAGTTGGCATAGATCCTGGTGTGTTTACAACAAAATCACTTTACGCCATCGACGAGAGCAGGGTCGAGAAAGTTAACAGATCAGTGTCTTACCTGTAATATAGGCCAGGCATATTCGAAAAGGAGAGAAGAGAAACCTGAAAGGAGAGTAGTATCAGTGTGGAGGATTTTAAAATTGGGGTGAGCTGATTACATGTAGAAGTGTCGGTTAGACCGTCAGCGAGAGCAGCACCGCTAATTCCTGCTACTAATAAGGCGAGTACACCGTTCGCTTGTTTCATATTTTTACGAGCTTCAAACAGGAGCGACTGCAGTAATGGATAGGAACTGTGATTGTTGTATACAGATGCAAGCTGAGTTGATGACCCTTCGCTCACAGCTCCAGGCTGTGTTGGCTTCTGTCCACAGCTTGAGGCTGCTGCCAAGGTGCATCACTGTGAGGGATCTGGCGAGGGGATGCAAGGGATGTTGAGCACATCCCACGTGTCCTCCGATCGGTCAACTCTTGTGGCTGCCCTGGGTACTGCCTGCACTGAGGTTGACCCCTCACCCGTGGTGGAGTGGGAGATCATTCTGAAGTCCGGGAGGCAGTGAAAAACTATCTGAGGGCCCGATAGTAGGGCCTCCCCGTTTCGTTTGATGAACAGGTTTCGGGTGTTATCTGTGGCTGACGATGTCTCTGAGCCGGATGCAGTCGTCCACCCTGTTCCAGAGGAAGCTTCTCGGCCCGCAAGGTCTGGGCATTCACAGAGGTTGGGTTGGCTGGCAGTTGGGAGCTCCAACGTTAGGCGCATAATGGGTCTCCTTAGGAACATGACTGCCAAGCTGGGGAAGGAAGCCAGTGTGCAGTCTGTGTGCATTCTGGGGGGAATCATTCCGGATGTGGAAAGGGTGCTTCCAGATGCCATGAAGAGCACAGGGTGCAGCCAACTGCAGGTGGTGGCTCATGTCGGTACCAATGATGTGTGTCGCTTTGGATCAGAGCAGACTGTACAGTTTTGGGTGGCTAGTGGAAATGGTAAAGATTGCCACTCTTCCGAGATTATGGCGGAGCTCACCATCTGCAGCTTCGTCGATAGAACCGACTGTGGTGCTTTGGTGCAGAGCCGAGTGGAGGGTCTGAATCCAAGGCTCAGGCGGTTCTCTGACCGTGGAGGCTGCAGATTCCTTGACTTGGGCCATCGGGTGGTGTGTTTCCGGGTTCCGCGTAATAGGAGTCCACTACACACAAGAGGAGGCTACACCGTCAGTGGGGGCTGTGTGGAAGGGACTGGGCAGTTTTTTTTAGGTTAGAGGGTCTCAGGGAACCACAGAAGGGACGTCCATCTAAAAGTGGGCAGGTAAAACCCAGTAAGGTAGTTGTAGAAACGATTGGTATTGTAGCTGTAGATTGCCGTAGCTGTGCTGGGAAAGAACCAGAGCTCCGAGCCGTAATAGAAAGCACTGAAGCTTAAATAGTTATAGATACAAAGAGCTGGAAATAAAGTTCAGCCGAAATTTTTTCAAACGATCTAACAGTGTTCAGAAAGGATAAATTAAGTACAGTTGGTGGTGGAGTATTTACTTCTGTCAAAGGTAGTTTGCCTTGTACCGAAATTGATGTAGATAGTTCGTGTGAAATAGTATGGTTAGAGGCTATACCTGACAGTCGGACTAAACTATAAATCGGATCGTTTTACCAAACCCCTGGACTCAGAAGATATAGTTGCTGAACAGTTCAAAGAAAACATGAGTGTCGTTTCAAATAAGCAACCCTCTCATACAATTATAGTCGGTGATGACCTTAATCTACCCTCGATATGTTGGAAAAATTACACGTTTAAAGCCGACGACAGGCATAAAACGTTATCTGAAATTGTACTGAATGCTTTCTCAGAAAATTATTTTGAAAAATTGGTTCATGAGCCCACTCAAAGCGTAAGTGGTTGCGAAAGCATATTTAACCTTTTAGCAACAAATAATCCTGGACAAATAATAAGTATTGTGACGGATACAGGGATTAGCGACCACAAGACAGTGGCTGTTAGGATGAATACCGTAACACCTACAACAATCATACAGAAACGCAAAGTATATCTATTTAAAAAAGAAAGAAAAAGCTGATAACAATGCTCTTGTCGCCACTTTAAGAGACAGTCTGCACTCCTTCCGATCTGATCGTGTAAGTGTAGAGTGTTTTCAAAGAGATAGTATCGACAGCAATTGAGAGATATATACCACATAAATTAATAAGTGGTGGTAATAATCTTCCATGGTACACAAAACGGGTCAGATCATTGTTACAGAAGCAACGAAAAATGCACGCCAAATTTAAAAGTACGCAAAAGCCCCAACATTGGCGAAGTTTTACAGATATTCGAAATATGGTGGGTACTTCAATGCAAGATGTTTTTAATAATTTCCACAACAAAATTACGTCTCGAAATCTGGCAGAAAACCCATTGAACAAATATATTACACAAGAACTGACATTTGATTACAGTTTCACGCAATTTGGGTGCATAGCCCCTGAGAAATCAGTACCCAGAACAACCACCCCTGGCCGTAATATCGGCCTTGATACGCTTGGGCATTGTCAAGCATTGAGTCAAAACAGAGCTTGGATGACGTGTATAGGTACAGCTGTCCATGCAGCTTCAACACGATGCCACAGTTCATCATGAGTAGTGACTGGCGTATTGTGACGAGCCAGTTGCTCGGCCACCATTGACCAGACGTCTTCAATTGGTGAGAGATCAGGAGAATGTGATGGCCAGGGCAGCAGTCGAACATTTTTGGTATTCAGAAAGGCCCTTACAGGACCTGCAACTCGATGACTTTCGGTCAGTTACTATGAATTGTAATTTCTCTGACAGGAAATCACAATTCCAGTAACGTACCTTGAAAGTATCTATCCAAAAATGTATCCTTTTTTATCTGTGAAAGTATCAATGATAAGATTATTCTAAATTAATTATTTAACAAACCTGCATCTGAATGCATCTGTGAACTTGTTTCTTGCACTCCTCCATTTTGCGAGAAGTGCAAAATGTATTTCACTCAGCAATCAAGTTTCAGAGAATAATGTCGCTTGTGCAATTGCATTAAGATAGTAATGGGAAATTATCTTTTGGCCCTGATGTTTACTTAATGAAATTATATCATTACTTGAATAATGCCAGTTGTGCAATGGCATAATATTAGTTATTTGAAATAACTTTTCTCTGATGACGTTAGTTACAGCAAAATCGATTTGAAACCATGAACTGCACATATATATTGCATAGAGGCCTCATTTTCTTTACGTTCTTTCAGTGGTGGGAAACTTTACTTCACTACTCATTTTCATATTCAATACAAGCAAAGGATGTGGATTATGATTCAGGCTGTTATAGTCAAACACAATGTTGATCTTAATATATACAGGGTGTTACAAAAAGGTACGGCCAAACTTTCAGGAAACATTCCTCACACACAAATAAAGAAAAGATGTTATGTGGACATGTGTCGGGCAACGCTTAATTTCCATGTTAGAGCTCATTTTAGTTTCCTCAGTATGTACTGTACTTCCTCGATTCACCACCAGTTGGCCCAATTGAAGGAAGATAATGTTGACTTCGGTGCTTGTGTTGACATGCAACTCATTGCTCTACAGTACTAGCATCAAGCACATCAGTACGTAGCATCAACAGGTTAGTGTTCATTACGAACGTGGTTTTGCAGTCAGTGCAATGTTTACAACTGTGGAGTTGGCAGATGCCCATTTGACGTACGAATTAGCACGGGGCAATAGCCGTGGCGCGGTACGTTTGTATCGAGACAGAATTAAAGAACGAAGGTGTCCCGACAGGAAGACGTTCGGAGCAATTGATCGTCGTCTTAGGGAGCACGGAACATTCCAGCCTATGACTCGCGACTGGGAAAGACCTAGAACGACGAGGACACCTGCAATGGACGAGGCAATTCTTCGTGCAGTTAACGATAACCCTAATGTCAACGTCAGAGAAGTTGCTGCTGTACAAGGTAATGTTGACCACGTCACTGTATGGAGAGTGCTACGGGAGAACCAGTTGTTTCTGTACCGTGTACAGCGTGTGCAGGCACTATCAGCAGCTGATTGGCCTCCACGGGTACACTTCTGCGAATGGTTCATCCAACAATGTGCCAATCCTCATTTCATTGCAAATGTTCTCTTTATGGATGAGGCTTCGTTCCAACGCGATCAAATTGTAAATTTTCACCATGAAGAATCCGCACGCAATTGTGCAATCACATCATCAACACAGATTTTCTGTGAACGTTTGGGAAGGCATTGTTGGTGATGTCTTGATTGGTCCCCAGGTTTTTCCACCTACGCTCATGGAGCACGTTATCATGATTTCGTACGGGATACTCTACCTGTGCTGCTAGAACATGTGCCTTTACTAGTACGACACAACATGTGGATCATGCACGATGGAGCTCCTGCACATTTCTGTCGAAGTGATCGTACGCTTCTCAACAACAGATTCGGTGACCGATGGATTGGTAGAGGCGGACCAATTCCATGGCCTCCATGATCTCCTGACCTCAACCCGCTTGACTTTCATTTATGGAATCATTTGAAAGCTCTTGTCTGCGCAACCCCGGTACCAAGTGTAGAGACTCATCGTGCTCGTATTGTGGACGACTGTGATACAATACGCCATTCTCCAGGGCTGCATAGCGCAACAGGGATTCCATGCGACGGAGGACATTTTGAACATTTCCTGTAACAAAGCGTTTGAAGTAACGCTGGTACGTTCTGTTGCTGTGTGTTTCCATTCCATGATTAATGTGATTTGAAGCGAAGTAAAAAAATGAGCTCTAACATGGAAAGTAAGCGTTTCTGGACACATGTCCACATAACATGTTTTCTTTCTTTGTGTGTGAGGAATGTTTCCTGAAAGTTTGGCCGTACCTTTTTGTTCCACCCTATATATTGTTAAAATTTTAAGTCATACCCAAAACCCACCATTTCCAACATTTTTGTACCACGAATCACTCTAACCAAGAATTTTAGAATATGCTTACTGTGTTGAACCTTGGACATACAAATCCTAAGTCTGAACATTATCTAACAAAAACAAAATTGTAATCATTATATATATTCTCTCATTTATATGCTAAATTTTTTTTAGGGTAACTGCACTCCTACCTTAAAACTGGCTACACACATCTGCTTCCTACGGGCACCTACCTGCAAATTTCCGGGTTTTTTACTGCGTGCACGCCGTTCTCTTAACCATCAAAGGTCCACCTTGCGGTTGGCAACTACCGACTTTATTTTCTGGATCTACCCTGATCAGACCTTAACACATACCTTTCAACCACATATGGTATTCCATAAGCGCACAATTTCACTACAAGCCGCTTGTGTGATACGGTGTCAAAAGCCTTATCTAAATGTAGAAGTATGGAATCAATTTGAGAACCCTTGTCAATGACACTCAACACTTCGTGTGAGTAGAGAGCTAGTTGTATTTCTCAAGAACGATGTTCTTGTTCCCTTCGGGGTAGTTCATAATGTACGTAAACTATATATGTTTGAAAATCCTCCTGCAAATAGATGTTTATGAAATGGCCCTGTAACTTTATTGGATTACTCCTACCGCCTTTCCTGCATATTGATGCGACCTGTGCGAGTTTCAAGTCTGCATAGATCTTTCCTCTAGCGAGCGGTTCTATATGATTGTTAAAGTACGTAGCTATTGCATCAGCATACTTTGAAAGGAACGTAGCTGGTACACAGTCTCCGAAAGATGATACTGTAAGCTTTTGTTTTTGTCAGGCACCGGTCGAGCTTTTAGGTGGTTAGCCACCTTACAGTGACGTGTTGATCTCCAGGAAAGTTATAAAAATAGTGTTGTGTACATAGTTCCGCATAGTATGTGCGTACACAACTTTCCCACTAGAACGCGCCCCGCTAAGCACAACAGTGCAGGCGCAGTGCTCATGCGTCTCCACTCTAAGAGATGGCGCTGTCTTAGAGACGGACCACATTCGGCTTCCACCGATCTGCGTATTAATATGTAACGGAGCCAATGAGATCGCTGCTAACGTAGAACCTTTTCTCCTCACGGATTACACTTGGGCAGTGATACCTGAATGCGTGAGGTATTACAACGCGTGTACAGACCTCCCATTAGTCAGTCTGCATTAGTCTGTATATGTCTGTACCAGTATATAGTCAAGTTTCAGTCTGTGCCTAATACGATTATCATATTCCTTTACATATCCATGAAGAGAAATGTATAGACACTTTGTCAAGTATCAGAGATATGTGAGAATAAGATTAACGTACCAAGACCAAAGGAACTTCAGATTGTCAATTGTAAATAGCATCCAGAATCAAGTTAAGTAATGTTTATGCCTGTTATTATTTTAATAAATGTGTGTGAAAATTAATCAAGTTCTGTTTGAAGTTGGTCACCGGCAATCTGCTACTCTAAGCGTGCAATGGCATTTCTATCGTCTGACCTAACGGCAGAAGATAAACACGTCACGATAAGACCACGAGACATATTGCTGACACTCGCCTACTTCGTTAACTTTGTTAGAGTGACAAGTGAAATAATCTGATGGTGTGTGTACCGAAGGTCTTTCAGTACACACACCACAAATAGACTACAACTTAAGCTAAAAATTCAGGTACAGTGCGTCAGGTGCTTGAGTATGAAGATCCACATAGAAAACTGAGTAGTTATGGAAGTCGTTCCAAGGAAACGATGAGTTGTTTCTTTCGCAGGAGTGGACAAGAATTGACGAATGCCCTGGAAAATAAAAAAAATGGTTCAAATGACTCTGAGGACTATGAGGCTTAACAGCTCCGGTCATCAGTCCACTAGAACTTAGAACTACTTTAACCTAACTAACTTAAGGACATCACACACATTCATGCCCGATGCAGGATTCGGACCTGCGACCATAGCGGTCATGCGGTTCCAGACAGAAGCGCCTAGAACCGCTCGGCCACCGTCGGCCGACTGTCCTTAGGATAATTTCGGTTAAGAGAGTGTAAGCGTAGGGACTGATGGCCTTAGCAGTTAAGATTTCACACATACACTGGTGACGGCAGCCCGCCCGGTTGGCCGTGCGGTCTAACGCACGGCTTTCCGGGCGGGAAGTAGCGCCTGGTCCCCGGCACGAATGCACACGGCGGATTTGTGTCGAGGTCAGCTGAACCGGCCAGCCTGTGGAAGGTCTTTAGGCGCTTTTCCATCTGCCTCAGCGAATGCGGGCTGGTTTCCGTTTATTCCGCCTCAGTTACTCTATGTCGGCGATTGCTGCGCAAACAAGTTCTCCACGTACGTGTACACCAGCATTACTCTATCACGCAAACATAGGGGTTACACTCGTCTGGTGTGAGACGTTCCCTGGGGGGTCCACCGGGGACCAAACCGCACAATAACCCTGGGTTTGGTGTGGGACGGCGGAGGGGTGAAGTGGACTGAGGTAGTCGTCGTGGGGTTGTGGACCACTGCGGCTGCAGTGGGGACGGAGCCTCTCCGTCGTTTCTGGGTCCCTGGTTAACATACCATATAATACAATTCAAGTCAAAGAAAAGTCACTTCAGTAATGGGCGTCTACTTCTTGCAAAACAACGTTTATATGCTGTGGTCGTAACACCACAGTCGGAAAAAATGTCTCCTTCATTGTTTCGAACGCATGCAAAAGTGTAAATCTTAAAGGTGAATATTTTGAGAATCACTGAAGTCTTTTCACTTCAAAATGTATTTCTTTTTCATTGTTCTCGCATCTTCGTTAAAAGAGGGACTAATGCAACCGCATATAATGTGTGTAGAACACTGATATCGCATTTTGAAATGTTTTCTACACGACCGACGTGTCCGTGTGTAACATAATAACTCTAGTGCTCTACTGATTTATTTTGCTTTTGTTTCATTTAATTATACATCATTGAGAATCTGTAAATGTGTTTGAATCAATAACACAAAATTGTATACTCCTTTCTTTGTTTTAAACTTTGATGTCGTGGTTTGATTCGATGTAATGTAGTATATCCATCATTTAAATTTTTTGTCCCATTTGGAGGGAACAAAACTTACTCTATATAATTGTAATTACTGTGTGAATAATTTTTTGCAGAAATTCTAATATGTGTAAATGTTCTGTTTTATTTAAAATGTTTGTTTGCTGTTCTGTAAACTTCTCATCCTTCGCTTAGGGTTCTTAGTTAGTTTGTATGTTAAAGGTGTAGTGGTTCCCCCTGGGAACGGAACTTAGTAGCCCGCGCAAATTGTGGTTGCCATAGGTAGAAAAGGTGGAACAAGAGTCAGACGGGGACGAGCTACCAAACTGTGCGTTGCGATGTAAAAGTTATATATTGTGCTGGCTTCCGAGAGAGGCTTTTTCTGCCACTTTCCAATGGCTCGGATGGATGGATAAATAGCTGTAACGATTCTGGAATTGGTATCCATCATCGCCACCAAAAAGGGACAGAGTCCAGTAATTCTGCCTGCAAATCCACCTACCAACATGCAGTTGCCACCACTTTGCGCAATCACTGTAATGGAATACTATAATGATGTACAGTGGAGGATCAGCTTATTGGATGTTTTAGTGTGCACAAATATAAGGTATAACTGAATTTATATACCTACCTTGATTTTTTCCCCTATCACAACATCTCTCAGGTACTTATCCATTTGAAATATGATTACCTAGTTTGTGGAAAAAATGAAAGCCTCAGAACATTAAATAATGTTCTTTGACCTTTGGTAACAAGGCAGTTTTCAGATTTACTGTGGATTTAGTGAAACTGTGGGAGGTGGTAAATGTAGTCTTGTGAAAGCCTCCCAGGGACGGAAACAGTCTAATTTAAAGTTTTCTGGAGTTGCAAAGTCTCCTATTTAATCATTTACTTGAAAGTTGAAGATTGTGGTAATAAAGACAATTTGCAGTTTCTTTTAAGGATTAAAAGCTCTTAAAACTGAGGCTTATAAAGTGTTGCTTAGTTAATGATCATAGTGCTGCCAGTAGTAAATTTTAAAAGATGAGTCAGTTTCTTGTAAATTTGTCAACAATGTGTCTCACTGCAGTAAAAGTCGTGAACTGCGTTTATGGAAAGTGATATACTCATGCTTCCGAAGCACTTGTTTCTTTTGGGTATTGAAAGTGCATATTAATAGTGTAATAAAATCCACAGGTTATCCTGTACCACTATTTATGGAAACAATAATTTCTTTATTAAAAAGACAGTGAGGAGTAACCTGTTAGTGAATTCCATTTCACTTTCATTCTAAACAGAATAGTATTTTATTGAGAGATACTTAACCTGTGACCAGTTATGGAAAGTGATATACTCATGCTTCCGAAGCACTTGTTTCTTTTGGGTATTGAAAGTGCATATTAATAATGTAATAAAATCCACAGGTTATCCTGTACCACTATTTATGAAAACAATAATTTCTTTATTAAAAAGAGAGTGAGAAGCAACCTGTTAGTGAATTCTATTTCACTTTCATTCTAAACAGAATAGTATTTAATTGAGAGATACTTAACCTGTGACCAGTTATGGAAAGTGATATACTCATGCTTCCGAAGCACTTGTTTCTTTTGGGTATTGAAAGTGCATATTAATAGTGTAATAAAATCCACAGGTTATCATGTACCACTATTTATGAAAACAATAATTTCTTTATTAAAAAGACAGTAAGATGTAACCAGTTAGTGAATTCCATTTAACTTTCATTCTAAACAGAATAGTATTTAATTGAGAGATACTTAACCTGTGACCAGTTCATAATTTTGCAGTGAACTACATTTATAATTTCATGCCAGCCAGGAAAATGTTTGAACAATAATACTGAACCTATGTCCAATTAATGATTCTGCTGTGAATATTAACAGTAATGTTATAAAGACCATTCAGTTTGAACAAGCCCTGAAAGTAATAGTGTGTTTCGGTATCTGTTATATTTTTGCAAATAGTTAGTGCTGCTCTAAATGTTGGCTTCAATCTTACCTTAAACATATGTATGTGTCAGAGTTCATTGCACTCTCGTGTGGCCAAGTATAGGTTGTGTTTGTCCGTTAAAGTTACTCGTACCTACTTTTTAAACGAGAACGTTAATCTTTCTCTTGCCTTATTGGGCTGGCGACCGTTTTCCTTATTCTTTAAACAGTATAGATAGGCAAAAACATTATTTGTTACTGTTTGAATATATACGTAATTCTGACTTTTACTTCCGATAAGCCATCTCCGTTAGGTACAACGTGGTCAACATAACAAAATTCCTCTCAGAGGGTAACACCGCTCTGTTGCGTTATGCCATAATTGCTTTAACAAGATAGTTGTATTTCACAACCTGCCTCCAGCTTTGGGGTTATGGTACAGCAGTAGCAAACGAGAGTGTTATACGTGGCTTTTCCGTGACAGGACTATTTGTTCTGTTGGGGCATACTACTAAATAAACCAAAGTTGGTATATCATAGTAAAAGCTACGTAAATCCGGTTACAGTGTTATACGTGTACTTAACGTCCTGCCACGTTGCGCTGACACTGTTATGTAACACCCAGCGCTTGCTGCAATTGCCGCCAGAGTGGGAAATTAGCGGACAAGTGGGAAGGGAATTCACCGTTTAGTGCTGCCAACCTTTATCGCCTCTGTCCTGGGAGGGAGACGCGTTTACTGCTTTAGTCAGACAGCGTATATTTGTCTATCTCTTAGCATGTCACGCGTAACGCATTGATATCGCTCTACATAATGCTGCGAGAGTTTTCTCCCTGCTAAACCAGATAGTGTTGCATTCAGATACGGAAAGCTACGAGCTAATCGCTGTGTGACCGCTTGCTTCTATTGCAGGTAAACTTGACTTCGCTCATTCATGTATAGAAGAGATGATACACTACTGGCCATTACAATTGCTACACCACGAAGATGTTGTGCTACAGACGTGAAATGTAACCGACAGGAAGAAGATGCAGTGATATGCAAATGACTAGCTTTTCAGAGCATTCACACCTACAACGTGCTGACAAGAGGAAAGTTTCCAACCGATTTCTCATACACAAACAGCAGTTGACCTCCGTTGCCTGCTGAAACGTTGTTGTGATGTCCTGTGTAAGGAGGAGAAATGCGTAGCATCACGATTCCGACATTGATATAGGTCGGATTGTAGCCTATCGCGATTGCGGTTTACCGTATCGCGACACTGCTGCTCGCGTTGGTCGAGATCCAATGACTGTTAGCAGAATATTGAATCGGTGGGTTCAGGAGGGTAATACGGAACACCGTGCTGGATCCCAACGGCCTTGTATCACTAACAGTCGAGATGACAGGCATCTTATCCGCACGGCTGTAACGCATCGTGCAGCCACGTCTCGATCCCTGAGTAAACAGATGGGGACGTTTGCAAGACAACAACCATCTGCACGAACAGTTCGACGACGTTTGCAGCAGCACGGACTGCCAGCTGGGAGACCACGGTTGCGGTTACCCTTGATGCTGCATCACAGACAGGAGCGCCTGCGATGGTATACTCAACGACGAACCT
Source organism: Schistocerca gregaria (assembly GCF_023897955.1). NCBI lineage: Eukaryota > Metazoa > Arthropoda > Insecta > Orthoptera > Acrididae > Schistocerca > Schistocerca gregaria. Next base: position 121,798,150 of record NC_064929.1, read on the forward strand.
GAGTGCACGAACGGCAAAACGTCATTTTTTCGGATAAATCCATGTTCTGTACACAGCATCATGATGGTCGCATCCGTGTTTGGCGTAATCGCGGTGAACGCACATTGGAAACGTGTAGTCGTCATCGCCATACTGGCACTTTGAACAGTGGACGTTACATTTCTGATTTGTTACGAACCGTGGCTCTAACATTCATTCGATCCCTGCGAAACGCTACATTTCAGCAGGATAATGCACGACCGCATGTTGCAGGTCCTGTGCGGGCCTTTCTGGATAGAGAAAATGTTCGACTGCTGCCCTGGCCAGCACATTCTCCAGATCTCTCACCAATTGAAAACGTCTGGTCAATGGTGGCCGAGCAACTGGCTCGTCACAGTACGCCAGTCACTACTCTTGATGAACTGTGGTATCGTGTTGAAGCTGCACTGGCAGCTGTACCTGTGCACGCCATCCAAGATCTGTTTGACTCAATGCCCAGGCGTATCAAGGCTGTTATTACAGCCAGAGGTACTGATTTCTCAGGATCTATGCACCCAAATTGCGTGAAAGTGTAATCACATGTCAGTTCTAGTGTAATATATTTGCCCCATGAATACCAGTCTATCACGTGCATTTATTCTTGGTGTAGCAATTTTAATGGCCAGTAGTATATGTAACGTGTTTTGTTGCGTGTATGCTAATTTTCTAGTGCAGCAGCTTTCGGAGAAATGGGTTGGAAAGCTGTAGGTGCACGAGAAAATTTTTTTACCTTAAAGAGAGTGATTTCCAGGAATTAATAACAGTAAAATGTGAACATTTTTATTCTCGCTCGTGTCAGGGACCATCCTGTCCAAACTGCAACCCAAACTACGACATTTATCGCTTCCCTTCACGGCTGAGGCCTAGTCTTGTTTCTGTCTCAGAGACTCATTCACGAAGCTCATGTAACAGCCCGCAGTGCCGCTGCTTAATTTATTTCGCTCTCCGCTTCTTCAAACTGCAATAATGATCGATCTTCCGCATTGATAAAATATTCCGCGCTACTATGGTGCGGTCTAAGGGATTTCACTTGTAAACCCGATGATGTCCAAGTGTCAAAGGAATAGAAAAGCAGCTGGGATCACTCAACAGAGGAAAGTACACTGGACCTGGCGGGATACCAATTCGATTCTACACAGAGTACGCAAAAGAACTTGCCCCCTTCTAACAGCCGTGTACCGCAAGTCTCTAGAGGAACGGAAGGTTCCAAATGATTGGAAAAGAGCACAGGTAGTCCCAGTCTTCAAGAAGGGTCGTCGAGCAGATGCGCAAAACTATAGACCTATATCTCTGGCGTCGATCTGTTGTAGAAATTTAGAACATGTTTTTTGCTCGCGTATCATGTCGTTTTTGGAAACCCAGAATCTACTCTGTAGGAATCAACATGGATTCCGGAAACAGCGATCGTGTGAGACCCCACTCGCTTTATTTGTTCATGAGAGCCCGAAATTATTATATACAGGCTCCCAAGTAGATGCTATTTTCCTAGACTTCCGGAAGGCGTTCGACACAGTTCCGCACTGTCGCCTGATAAACAAAGTAAGAGCCTACGGAATATCAGACCAGCTGTGTGGCTGGATCGAAGGGTTTTTTGCAAACAGAACACAGCATGTTGTTATCAATGGAGAGACGTCTACAGACGTTAAAGTAACCTCTGGCGTGCCACAGGGGAGTGTTATGTGACCATTGCTTTTCACAATACATATATATATATATATATATATATATATATATATATATATATATATATATATATATATATATGACCTAGTAGATAGTGTCGGAAGTTCCATGCGGCTTTTCGCGGATGATGCTGTAGTATACAGAGAAGTTGCAACATTAGAAAATTGTAGCGAAATGCAGGAAGATCTGCAGCGGATAGGCACTTGGTGTAGGGAGTGGCAACTGACCCTTAACATAGACAAATGTAACGTATTGCGAATACATAGAAAGAAGGATCCTTTATTGTATGATTAAATGATAGCGGAACGAACACTGGTAGCAGTTACTTCTGTAAAATATCTGGGAGTATGCGTGCTGAACGATTTGAAGTGGAATGATCATATAAAATTAATTTTTGGTAAGGCAGGTACAAGGTTGAGATTCATTGGGAGAGTCCTTAGAAAATGTAGTCCATCAACGAAGGAGGTGGCTTAAAAAACACTCGTTCGACTTATGCTTGAGTATCGCTCATCAGTGTGGGATCCGTACGAGATCGGGTTGACGGAGGAGATAGAGAAGATGCAAAGAAGAGCGGCGCGTTTCGTCACAGGGTTATTTGGTAACCGTGATAGCGGTACGGAGATGTTTAACAAACTCAAGTAGCAGACTCTGGAAGAGAGGCGCTCTGCATCGTGGTGTAACTTGCTTGCCAGGTTTCGAGAGGGTGCGTTTCTGGATTAGGTATCGAATATATTGCTTCCCCCTACTTATACCTCCCGAGGAGATCACGAATGTAAAATTAGAGAGATTCGAGCGCGCACGGAGGCTTTCAGACAGTCGTTCTTCCCGCGAACCATACGCGACTGGAACAGGAAAGGGAGTTAATGACAGTGGCACGTGAAGTGCCCTCCGCCACACACCGTTGGGTGGCTTACGGAGTATAAATGTAAAAATGTAGATATAGATGTAGATGATGATGATGATGATATTTGGTTTGTGGGGCGCTCAACTGCACGGTTATCAGCACCCGTACTAATTCCGAACCTTGGCTCAGTACAATCTCGCCACTTTCATGATGATGGTGAAATTATGAGGACAACTCAAACACCCTGTCATCTCGAGGCACCTGAAAATCGCTGACCCCGCCGGGAATCGAACCCGGAACCCCATGTCAAAAACCTGATATTTCGTCCCTACCTGCGGAGGACATTTTCAAGGGGGGAATCTTAGCTTTGTTGAATGTCCGATTCACATCCTGGCTTGCTATTTACTACAGCCAAATTCCGCTTTTGCAAGCTCCCGCGGAGTGGCGTGAGGTCATATGTTTTGATACGCAAGCGCAACTGGTCGTTGTAGACTGCCGCCGCCCGCCGTTGCTAATCATCCCACGGTGGGAGACTCGTACACATCTTCTTCAGCACCGGAATCCAAATTTCATTCAATTTCACGCCCTCCTTCCTAATAAAATTAATGGGGTGTTTCACAATCTCTATGGACTCTCTGTATAACCTTTCGTGGTACCCACTTATGGCTGCCAGAACTTGAGTACAGTCAAAATGAATGTGGTGGTCTCTTGTTCCCCAACAGCTGATCTGTCAGTCTCCCCTTTTCTGAAATTGCCCTCGTGCTCTTCGAGATGTTTCTTTCACAGTTCTTTTTGTAGTACCCGTGTACACCTCCCCACAACTACACGGAATCCTATAAATTCCAACTTTATCCAGCGTTTGTCGAGCATCCTTGATCGATTTTAGATGACATTGGGCTGGCCGGAGTGGCCGAGCGGTTCTAGGCGCTACAGTCTGGGACCGGATGACCGCTACGGCCGCAGGTTCGAATCCTGCCTCGGGCATGGATGTGTGTGATGTCCTTAGGTTAGTTAGGTTTAAGTAGTTATAAGTTTTAGGGGAGTGATGACCTCAGATGTTAAGTCCCATAGTGCAACCATTTTGATGACATTGTATCTTCTGTGTGGGTGAGTATACTACCGTGACGTTCCGTATCTCAACATTTTTCCTATGTAGCCAGTCATGTCCTTCAGGGGAGTTGGAACACCCTAGCCCGACAAAGTTAAATTAAATGACTTGGCTTCTCTGTATTTCCGGAACCACTGTAGCTACGGACAAGAAACTTTTACAGGACATTAAACTGTATGTTCTGAGTCTACTGAACTACAGCAATTGTATTTCAGGCATTGCTTTCGCAAATACAACTTTTTAAGTACACAGTTAAAATTTTAATACTTTTTGTATGTTATAACAAATAATTTTAATTAAACATAACGTGATGTTCTTCTTTTACTTCAGTAGACTCAGTGTTGTGTACATAGTGCCACATAGTCTGTGTGTACACAACTTTCCCATTACAGGATGCCCCGTTAAGCACAACAGCGCAGGCGCAGCGCTAATCCGTCTACCCATTACGAGATGGCTCTGCCATAGAGATGGACCAAATTCTGCTTCAGCCAATCTGTGTATTAATATGTAATGCAGCCAATAAGATTGCTGCTAACATAGAACCTTTTTTCCTCGCGGATCACACTCGTGCAGTGATACATGAGCGCACAAGGTATTATAACAAGTGTACAGACCTCCGATTAGCCAGTCTGTACCAGTCTGCATTAGTCTGTACCAGTTTGTACGAGTTCTACATTTGTCTGTACCAGTCTATAGTCAAGTTTCAGTCTGCGCCTAATAAGATAACCATATTCCTGGTATTATAACGAGTGTACAGACCTCCGATTAGCCAGTTTGTACCAGTCTGCATTAGTCTGTACCAGTCTGTACAAGGTCTACATTTGTCTGTACCAGTCTATAGTCAAGTTTCAGTCTGCGCCTAATAAGATTACCATATTCCTGTACATAGGCATGAAGATAAATGTATAGACACTTTTGTCAAGTATCAGAAATATATGTGAGTAAGATTAACGTACCAGTACCAAAGGAACTTCAGATTGTCAATTGTAAACGGCATCCAGAACCAAGTTAAGTAATTTTTATGCTTGTTATTATTTTAATAAATGTGTGTGAAAATTAATCAAGTTCCGTTTAAAGTTGGTCACCGTCAATCTGCTACTCTAAGCGTGCAAGTGGCATTTCTATCGTCTGACCTAAAGGCAGAAGATAAACACGCCACGATAAGACCTTGAGACATATTGCTGACACTCGCCTACTTCGTTAGAGCGACAAGTCAAGTACCCTGATGGTGTGTGTACTGATGGTCTTACAGCATGCACACCACACTAAGGATATGTATATTATCTGTATATTATTACCCCCTGAAAAATATTAATACTCTACTCGAAGTGGTTTCTCAGAGTTTGGGAAAAATGCAACAGAAAATTTAATTTTCAGTAACGGCTTCTAAAGTTTCAACAACTGTGACTCACTTAGCATATGCTTAATTTTTTATTTTATCATCCTCTTGATCTTTCTCCAAGTTTTTTCTTCTTTTCTTCATTCTGGACTTCTTAGTGGCCAACTGTGCTGCATATTCTGCTTCATCAACGCCTACCTTATCCATCCATTCAAGTTCTCTGATGCAGTTTGCTCCAGGATAAATTCCCATATTCTGTAGCACTTTCCCCATACCAATATTTGCCATCATTAAAATCAATAACAACATCACTGATCCTCCACTTTAGTGTCTTCATTTCAACAAAAAAGAATTTTTGGTAAGCGAGTTCACATAAGATTATTGAACGACACATTTGGATTTTGAGTCTGACCATGCAGACACTTCTTCAGTAATTGAGGGATTTGCGAGGTCTCTCTTAAATGGGGTTCATGATATCCATGACTGCTGCTGGGATGGATTGTTTAGGGCTGATTCAACTGTTTGATTACTGGGCATTGTGGTAATTGCACCATGAATCATGTCCAGGAGGGCAAAGGTTATTCATCAGTTGAAAGTCTGTTGAAGAAGTTGAAAGTAGGATGTTTAGGTTTTTTTTATTGCTAACGCCAACGCCACGTAGCGGTCTGTAAGAAAATGACTGGCTGTGCTGTGTGCAGTCTGTGGCTGGTTTGCATTGTTGTCTGCCATTGTAGTGTTGAGCAGCGGCAGCTGGATGCTAACAGCGCGTAGCGTTGCACAGTTGGAGGTGAGCCGCCAGCAGTGGTGGACGTGGGGAGAGAGATGGCGGAGTTTTGAAATTTGTAAGAATTGGTGTCATGAACTGATATATATATATATATATATATATATATATATATATATATATATATATATATATATATATATATATATAATGACTATAAAGGTAAATACATTGTTTGTTCTCTATTAAAATCTTTCATTTGTTAACTGTGCCTATCAGTAGTTAGTGACTTCCGTAGTTTGAAACTTTTAGTTAGCTGGCAGTAGTGGCGCTCGCTGTATTGCAGTAGTTCGAGTAACGAAGATTTTTGTGAGGAAAGTGATTTGTGAAAGGTATAGGTTAATGTTAGTCAGTGCCGTTCTATTGTAGGGATTATTGAAAGTCAGATTGCGTTGCGCTAAAAAATATTGTGTGTCAGTTTAAGCACAGTCGTGTATAATTTTTCTACAGGGACGTATCATATGTCGACCCTTAGCCGAGGATACCTCACTGGAATCTTCTGATTTTTTTTCTTGTAGTTTGTATAATAAGTGTAGACTTTGTTTATTGCTAGCGCGTAATTGTAGAGAGAATCTCCTTTGTAGTTGTAGTCTTTCATTGTTGTACAGTAAAACAGTTGTGGCATGCATGTAGATTTGCACCAAGTATTTCGCAGCTGCGGTTGCAATTAACTAGATATTATTTTCAGTGCTATGTTAATATGTTCTCTTATTTTTGCTCTTCAAATTGTGTTTTTCTGTGTTGTCGTGAGAAATATTGTGACAATAATGGCGTACGAAAAACGTAATACTAGGCTCAAAGTAAATTGAGAAATGACAGTGAAGAAGAAAGCAGTATGTTAGCGCCACCATGTAATGAATTCACAAATGTTCGAAGTAGTAATTTGGTAATAGTGCATAGGGAAATGGAGCGGGCTGCAAATACAGGTGTAGACAGTGAAACAATTAGTGAACAGGGAAGCATTATCGATCGATCGGTCGGCAACAGCTCGCCTGAGGATTCCGAAATGACAGGACACAGTGTTGCAAATACTGTAGATTCAGGTTTTGCGTCCTCACTGTTTTCTCAAATAAGTCAAGACACATTTTATGCTTGTCAAAATGTGAATGTTGCCAGTGCAAATGCACTGCCGAAAAGCATAGAGGAACAGATTCCAGACACTAATACATTATTATTGCAATTAATGCAGCAAATGAACAAAATCAGAGACAAACACAGCAACAGTTAGACACAATGGAACAAAATCAGAGACGAACACAGCAAAAGCTTCAAACGTTAGATACAATGGAACAAAATCTTCAAAAGTTAGACACAATGGAACAAAAGCTTCAAAAGTTAGACACCACACTTGAACAAACACGTGAAGATTTAAGTAATGAGTTACATAACATCGAATCGAAATGTCAAAAAGTCTGCAATGACGTAAAAACACAAATTTGTGAGCATTTCCAACCTATTTTTTCGCGGCATGACAATGCATTAGAGAATCACGAAGCAGCCATAAAAGAACTGCAAACAATTGTTCATGAAAATCATGAGACCTTGCAAACTAAAATTGACTCAGTTGCATCTACAGATTCGGTTACGGAACTTGCAAAAACTCAAGAAAACTTAAAGGACACAGTAGATACTCTGAAAATTGGTTCAGAAAGACACATGGAGGACATTAGTTCATTATGAGAGAAAGTAGTTGAACTTTCGGATCAGCTAAATAATTTATCTACGAAGGTAGATGATAATCTGAATGACACAAAACCGGTAGTCTTTAATGACACAGAAGAGTTCGAAAATATTAGGGAATTCAAACAAAATCAGAATCAAATTAATACGCAACACCAAAGAGAAATCCGGGAAGTACAAGATCAACTGACACAGGTAATACAAGAATTACGTATTTCAGACGAGACTCGCACTCCAATACGGGAAGAGGGACATAAAAATACGGAACTGCCACAAAATAATAACACAGGGCACTTTGGAGATTATGAAAGAAATTGGCAGAGTACACCGAATTTTGAGATGGAACCGCCGAAACGACTTAACAATGACCGACATGCAACCCGCCGACACGATGATTTTGGCTATAAGCTGTTCATTACTACACGTAAATTCAAAACATTTAAGAATTCTGGCAACGACATTCATCCACAAGCGTGGCTTCACCAATTCTCTCATTGTCCCCCCCCCCCCCCCCAAACTGGTCATTAGAGCACAGATTAGAATTTATGTGTGGCTATTTCGAGAATGAACCAGCTGTAAGAATTCGATCGGTCATTCACGATTGCCACAGTGAAGAAGAATTTTACCATGCCTTCCTCTCAGCATATTGATCTCAAGCCACACAAGACCGAGAAAAACATGGCATCATAATGATGAAAAATTTTGAACAATCTGAATTTTCAAGTCTTGTGAAATATTTTGAAGACATGTTACATAAGAATCAATATCTTTCAAACACATATAGCCCTTCAGAACTCATCCACATTTGCATAATGAAATTGCCTGAACATTTAAGGAATATTATTTTGGCAGGGCGTTGCAAAGACGACACTGAAGCTTTTCAGCGACTCTTACAAGAACTGGAAATTGATACTGACAACCGCGGAACGCAAAACAGAAGCACAGCAATTACAGGTCATATCCGTCGCAATTCCGCGATGAAAGAAATAACAATTGGGCACGACAAGGCTATTCTTACAACGCAAATCGTGACCAAAACAGACACAACCCATATGACAACCACTGGCGGAGTAATAATAGTTACAGAGAAAGATCGCATTTCCGTAGTAATGACTATCACAGAGACAATCAGAGAAACAGACAATACAGGAACCAAAATAATTATTATCAAGGGAGCCGGAATAACTTCAGACGCAACGGTCCAGCGCGCAGTTACGATTCAGGGAGAAATTCTCCACCACGTGACCGACAAGAAATTAATTACAGAAATTACCGACATGACGACAGACGATATGATCGTAACGACAGACCTGAATTACATCAGAACTGGCGGGATTCAAACAGAGCAGGGCCCTCTCGGCAAGGTGAATTTGTAGAAGTTAGGTCTTCTAATCCCAATAACGACACGCTCCAACAAAGAAACAGACAATGACTCGCACCGCAGGCAGCCGTTTGCGCCGGCTGGCTCAGAGAAAAATAACATAGACGCTAACCTTGAGAAAAATTCCAGTATTCTTTACCGACGGATACCGCATGATAACTGCGTTCAAGTTAACTCTGAGCACTAGGAAGAGTAAATGATTGTACTACATTTCACATGTCAAACAGTTTATTGAAAGATAATCTGCTTTTTAACTTTGTCTTTGCCATAAAATTTTCACTTCACGCTACTAGTACGCGTTGTCACACTTAGAAACTGTTAACATGCAACCATGTTTTTCAAGCTAAATATCCAGTCAAGAACCAAATAACATATTTAAACATAAATTACGAATGCATTGTTATAGTGAACAGACGACACAGTGTTATTGGGTGTGTACATTCTTGCTTGTTAGTTGCACGATTAAGTAACGACTATAAGGCTTACATACTTAGAACATATATTGTTAATGAGGTTTTAATGCAACATTTCGGTTTAGTTAAAAAGACATTCTTTATTTGAAGCACTTTCTGTGAGATTAAAGATGACTTAGCATTTGGTTTCTCTGATAGCTACACGATTATATCACGACGCTACTAATGTGTGGCACGATTTACATTGTTGCTTTTGCGGTGTATCTGTTTTATATCTGCACAGTTTTTCTGAATTCTTCTGGAAAGGAAAACATGTTTTAGTAGTAACGTTTGTGGTATAGCTACAATGAGACAGCCTTTTCTGTAGCACAACAATACGTTACAGTACAGTATTTACATCATCACGGCAATAAGCGTAGTAACTACGATATCTATACGCAAAGCATTTCACTTTTGTTTATCATGAGATAAGTACATTGACTTCTGCACAACTTAGCTTTCGCAGGACGATAACTACGACATTTCCACAGAGATTATCTTACAACACGACGCACAGTTTAGCGCTACGGTACGCCTATTTGAGTGACTAATTTTGTACCTAAAACATTTATTTTTAAAGATATTTGAAATACAATGATACAAAGGTTTTCTGTGATACATTTCATTCCATTGCTGTAATCTGTAACACCTGAGGATATAATTACATTAATCCTCAGGGGTGCACAGGCCTAGTTTGTGTTCCATGTGTCTGGCAAGCACAAGGAGCCCTAGGTAATATGGTATTTGCTTATACAACTTTACACATCGGTACCATATTTCTCTAACACAGAATTACACAGCTATCTGATCATTTAATTGAGAGAAACAAACATTTATTATACTACATCAGTGACAGATGTTTATGTAATTACACAATTGGATAACATCACACTTACGAAACTGTATTTTGTCTGTACTTTGTGAACTGTTCATACTTTTTCGGAACCACTGTGATACTATGAGAGCTTTGAATACATATTTGGTATGAGATCATGATTTTTAAAGTACGTTTGTGGTAGACGACACTTTTGACATGAAGAGAATTTTTTTTAGGTTTTGAAATTATTGGAGGAAGCTACGACGATTTTGAGACTTGACTGAGGTGTTATGATGTTATTATTACGTTGACTATGTGTATTATGCTGTTGAGGTATGTTTATGATCAATAAGCTGATGCTACCGTATATGAGGAATTTGATTATGCTACGTATTTCTTATAGTGAAATATTGAAGAAGTGTCGACGAATATGTATATGTGTAATAAGATAAGAATAATGAGTAGTGGTTAGGGACTCTGGTTTGTGAAAAAGGATGTTGGAAACCGAGATTCGTACTTTAAGAGTTATGAAATGTGCGGATATGCGTGAATGTATCACTTTGCTGGCGAAAATTTTTTGCACACTGTTATATTTTCAGGATTTTGTTTCTACAGATTTGAAACGCAAATTCTTGACCTGTGAATTTTTTATATGAGACTCTCACTGTAGCGGAAACTGCTGTCGTAAATAGTTCAGTAAGAAAGGTAAGTGACCACCTGCACGTAATGCGTCGTGGGCACCTAGCTGCGCGACAGTCGTCTGGAAAAAAGCCATTAGTGTGTGCCTTTCAGAGGCACAGGTGGAGAAAAAAAAGAGGCCGTTATCCTCGCTATTGACAGTCCTTTGTAGAAAGCACCGCAAAAACGACACGCTCATTACTTGGAAAGATACTTACATCTGCACACTTGATTATGACAAGCGTCTTTCTACGAGAGTTCAGAGAATTTCTACTAACTTACAAAATGTCACATGACTATTGAATGGTATTTTTGTGCTTTGCTTTTCATGGTTGCGTATTGCATTTAATATCTGTTTTCCAGCTCTGTTGCATCATTGATTTTATAAAATTAAATGCATTTGCTAATGTGAACACTTTCTGCCAACAGATCTATTAAATAATAATTTTATGATCCATATTCTTCGAAAAAAGAGCACTTGGAATAGAAAGAACAATAAGAAGGGATTAGTAAAAGTAACTGAATACATAATTTTCTTTTCAAGTACATGGTAATATTTTTTTTACAATACGTTTTTGTGGTGCACCATTTTAATTGCATAGATATTAAGATGTGAATAGACATTGTCCTTATCTGCACTGTTGTGTTTAGCGTAATATTATTTCTGCTTGAGCTCTGTCATGTTTAGGTATAAGTTATAGCATTTGCTGCGGCTGTTTGCCATTCATAGTGCTACTGAATGACACTTTGTATTACTAGGTGAAGCCAATTTTATTACTGATTTATTTTTCTTGTTTGCTGCGCATTGCCTTATATTAGTTATAATATTGCTGCCTTTTTTGCCAATTTCCATTTTTTTTATCATTGCTGTTTGTGTAAATTGTTTTGTGCTGCTGCATTGCCTCGTCCCTTAGTTAAGCATCTGAGCTCAGTAGATTTAAGTTAGCTTAAGAGGGGGTAACCTATATAAGGGAATGAGTTGCGATGAATTTGAAGAAATGCACTGAGAGGTTATATGAGAAAAGTACAGAAAGCAGGTATAGATAGGCCGTTTTGGAAATAATCAAGAACGAAGGGAGATCTCTGAGAAGTAAAGAACGTTTTGTTTGTAAAATACTGCAGTAAAACAAACCCTGCCCTTTCCTTGTGTTATCCCACGATGTGTTTGTGTACCCTTGTGTGTTTATGTTTTCCTGTCTTTATATGTTCATCTGATAAGACTTATGTTGTAGAATTTTCTAATATTCAGCTACATTCACTATGATGAGGAATACTGTTATCCTCAAATATAATTTGCATTAATAATATGTCGTTTTCTTTGTAAATATGTTTAGAAATTATTTATTCTGTTCTGTTCTAATGCTCATGTGTGAAGTTTATGTTTCAAAAGTTATTCAGATCTTTATGTATGTACTTATGTCATAATTCTTGTAACACTGATGTATATGTTTATTTCTATTCTTTTGTAAAGCCCCTATTACTACAAAAGTTATCTGTAGTTTTATGTTCTTTAATGATGTATTTTGTACCTTTGTTATTGTATTCTTATGTTATAAAATTGTAATTGACACCAGTTCATGAAATTAAGTAACTTGTAAATTACATTTCACTGCACATGTTTCTGTTGGCCATAGTATATGGACAGTATGTGAGAAGCAGAGACTGACAGTGTTTGCACGTATGTTAATAATTCAGTAAGGGACTGTATAACAGCATTGCTGGTTCTAAGGACATTTCAAAAAACTTTTTGTGAGTGCACAAGTGGTGGTTCATGGACTTGCTATATTCTCCGCAAGACTCTTCGATGGTGATTGTGCACCTGCACAGTCACAACAGATGGCTGCTGGCCATCTCTACAAGGACTACAGTGGGTCTGCATCTTTGATGGCCCACCAATAATTTCTACAAGGATTGCAATGGGTCTGCACCTCTGGTGGCCCACCAATAGTAATCTCTACCAGGACTACAGTGGGTCTGCTCTGTGATGACCTACCTACCAATAGTCTTCAACGTCGACTGACTCTGCTGTGGCCCATTACCTGTCTGCATGTCAAGAGTCAGCATGTCTTTCCGTTGGAAGGATAACACTTCTCCTTCAAGACTGCATGGAAATCCACTACTTCCATGTGCATTTTCTTTTACTGCTCAGACTTTGAGAAAAACACTGCAATTTTACTCTGATGAATGATCAGGACTGTCTTTATGGACTGTGAGAAAATTTTAGCCTTTGGCCAACATTGTATCAGTAAGTGTGTGCATTTGATATCTTTGTTATTGTAATTATGAAAAAAATTTCAAATCTGTATTGTCCACTGCCCAAAACAATTTGTAAATTTTTTGTGAAGAGCATGGGGGCTATGTAAGTAGGATGTTTAGGTTTTTTTATTGGTAACGCCAACGCCACGTAGCGGTCTGTAAGAAAATCACTGGCTGTGCTGTCTGCAGTCTGTGGCTAGTTTGCATTGTTGTCTGCCATTGTAGTGTTGGGCAGCGGCAGCTGGATGCTAACAGCGCGTAGCGTTGCACAGTTGGAGGTGAGCCGCCAGCAGTGGTGAACGTGGGGAGAGAGATGGCGGAGTTTTGAAATTTGTAAGAATTGGTGTCATGAACTGATATATATATATATATATATATAGACTATAAAGGTAAATACATTGTTTGTTCTCTATTAAAATCTTTCATTTGCTAACTGTGCCTATCAGTAGTTAGTGACTTCCGTAGTTTGAATCTTTTAGTTAGCTGGCAGTAGTGGCGCTCGCTGTATTGCAATAGTTCGAGTAACGAAGATTTTTTGTGAGGTAAGTGATTTGTGAAAGGTATAGGTTAATGTTAGTCAGGGCCACTCTTTTGTAGGGATTATTGAAAGTCAGATTGCGTTGCGCTAAAAAATATTGTGTGTCAGTTTAAGCAGTCGTCTATCATTTTTCTAAGGGGACGTTTCAAAGTTAGCCCATAAGGGCTGCTTCATATTCAACAAATCCTCAGTATTATTTCTAATGGCCATCCCATAATACTGCTGTATTTCATCAATCATTTTGTCTGTCAGCCTGCCTCTTATGGTTTTACCATCAGAAAGTTAATTGTCTCTCAAACTTTGTTTCAATTCCGCCATCCTGGTGCCTACCCTCTTCTGGAGATGTCCTACACATTCCATTTTTGTGATAATTTTCTAACCATAGGGATGAGGGGCTACTACGCTGTTATAAGCCGTTGATTCTCCATCACCTAAGAACTTAGTGTAACACACTCCCCTTTCATTCACAAATCGACTAGAAATTTCAATAGATGCAGAGGCCCGCATTCCACGACTTGCTCCTCCATAATTTCTGTCACAGATATGTCTTTCTTCATTCCCTGATTTACACTTAGAACAATGTTTGGTTAAAATCAGAAAGTGTCACCTTTCAGGTGTCCACACTGGCCACTGTAGCAGCAGAATTCTTAGAATTCTAGCCACACTTCTGCCAAGTCCCATACAAAGCTATTAGTATGTCAGTCTTTTTTTTTTGTGGTCATCAACCTACTGACTGGTTTGATGCGGCCCGCCACTAATTCCTTTCCTGTGCTAACCTCTTCATCTCAGAGTAGCACTTACAACCTACATCCTCAATAATTTGCTTGACGTATTCCAATCTCTGTCTTCCTCTACAGTTTTTGCCCTCTACAGCTCCCTCTAGTACCATGGAAATCTTTCCCTCATGTCTTAGCAGATATCCTATCATCCTGTCCCTTCTCCTTATTAGTGTTTTCCACATATTCCTTTCCTCTCCGAGTCTGTGCAGAACCTCCTCATTGCTTACCTTATCAGTCCACCTAATTTTCAACATTCGTCTATTGCACCACATCTCAAATGCTTCGATTCTCTTCTGTTCCAGTATTCCCACAGTCCATGCTTCACTACCATACAATGCTGTACTCCAGACGTATATCCTCAGAAATTTCTTCCTCAAATTAAGGCCGGTATTTGATATTAGTAGACTTCTCTTGGTCAGAAATGCCTTTTTTGTCATAGCGAGTATGCTTTTGATGTCTTCCTTGCTCCGTCTGTCATTGGTTATTTTACTGCCTAGGTAGCAGAATTCCTTAACTTCATTGACTTCGTGACCATCAATCCTGATGTTAAGTTTCTCGCTCTTCTCATTTCTACTACTTCTCATTACCTTCGTCTTTCTCCGATTTACTCTCAAACCATACTGTGTACTCATTAGGCTGTTCATTCCGTTCAGCAGGTCATTTAACTCTTCTTCACTTTCACTCAGGATAGCAATGTCATCAGCGAATCGTATCATCGATATCCTTTCACCTTGTATTTTAATTTCACTCCTGAACCTTTCTTTTATTTCCATCATTGCTTTCTCGATGTACAGATTGAAGAGTAGGGGCGAAAGGCTACAGCCTTGTCTTACTCCCTTCTTAATACGAGCACTTCGTTCTTGATCGTCCACTTTTATTATTCCCTCTTGGTTGTTGTACATATTGTATATGACCCATCTCTCCCTATAGCTTACCCCTACTCTTTTCAGTATCTCGAACAGCTTGCACCATTTTGTATTGTCGAATGCTTTTTTCAGGTCGACAAATCCTATGAACATGTCTTGATTTTTCTTTAGCCTTGCTTCCATTATTAGCCGTAACGTCAGAATTGCTCTCTCGTGCCTTTACTTTTGCTAAAGCCAAACTGATCGTCACCTAGCGCATTATCAATTTCCTTTTCCATTCTTGTTGTAGTTGTTGTTGTTGTCTTCAGTCCTGAGACTGGTTTGATGCAGCTCTCCATGCTACTCTATCCTGTGCAAGCTGCTTCATCTCCCAGTACCTACTGCAACCTACATCCTTCTGAATCTGCTTAGTGTATTCATCTCTTGGTCTCCCTCTACGATTTTTACCCTCCACGCTGCCCTATAATGATAAATTTGTGGTCCCTTGATGCCTCAAAACATTCCTACCATCCGATCCCTTCTTCTAGTCAAGTTGTGCCACAAACTTCTCTTCTCCTCAAACCTATTCAATACCTCCTCATTAGTTATGTGATCTACCCATCTAATCTTCAGCATTCTTCTGTAGCACCACATTTCGAAAGCTTCTATTCTCTTCTTGTCCAAACTAGTTATCGTCCATGTTTCACTTCCATACATGGCTACAATCCATACAAATACTTTCTGAATCGACTTCCTGACACTTAAATCTATACTCGATGTTAACAAATTTCTCTTCTTGAGAAACGCTTTCCTTGCCATTGCCAGTCTACATATTATATCCTCTCTACTTCGACCATCATCAGTTATTTTACTTCCTAAATAGCAAAACTCCTTTACTACTTTAATTGTCTCACTTCCTAATTAAATTCCCTCAGCATCACCTGATTCAATTTGACTACATTCCATTATCCTCGTTTTACTTTTGTTGATGTTCATCTTATATCCTCTTTTCAAGACACTGTCCATTCCGTTCAACTGATCTTCCAAGTCCTTTGCCGTCTCTGACAGAATTACAATGTCATCGGCGAACCTCAAAGTTTTTATTTCTTCTCCATGAATTTTAATACATACTCCGAATTTTTCTTTTGTTTCCTTTACTGCTTGCTCAATATACAGATTGTATAACATCGGGGAGAGGCTCCAACCCTGTCTCACTTCCTTCCCAACCACTGCTTCCCTTTCATGCCCCTCGACTCTTATGACTGCCATCTGGTTTCTGTACAAATTGTAAATACCCTTTCGCTCCCTGTATTTTACCTCTGCCACCTTCAGAATTTGAAAGAGAGTATTCCAGTCAACATTGTCAAAAGCTTTCTCTAAGTCTACAAATGCTAGAAACGTAAATTTTTCCTTTTCTTAATCTTTCTTCTAAGATAAGTCGTAAGGTCAGTATTGCCTCACGTGTTCCAACATTCCTACGGAATCCAAACTGATCCTCCCCGAGGTCCGCATCTACCAGTTTTTCCATGCATCTGTAAAGAATTCGCGTTAGTATTTTGCAGCTGTAACTTATTAAACTGATAGTTCGGTAATTTTCACATCTGTCAGCACCTGCTTTCTTTGGGATTGGAATTATTATATTCTTCTTGAAGTCTGAGAGTATTTCACCTATCTCATACATCTTGCTCACCAGCTGGTAGAGTTTTGTCATGACTGGCTCTCCCAAGGCCGTCAGTAGTTCTAATGGAATGTTGTCTACTCCGGGGGCCTTGTTTCGACTCAGGTCTTTCAGTGCTCTGTCAAACTCTTCACGCAGTATCTTACCTTCCATTTCATCTTCATCTACATCCTCTTCCATTTCCGTAATATTGTATAAACCTTCTAAATACTGCTTCCACCTTTCTGCCTTCCCTTCTTTGCTTAGAACTGGGTTGCCATCTGAGCTCTTGATATTCATACACGTGGTTCTCTTCTCTTCAAAGGTCTCTTTAATTTTCCTGTGGCAGTATCTATCTTACCCCTAGTGAGATAAGGTTCTACATCCTTACATTTGTCCTCTAGCTATCCCTGCTTGGCCATTTTGCACTTACTGTCGATCTCATTTTTGACACTTTTGTATTCCTTTTTGCCTGCTTCATTTACTGCATTTTTATATTTTCTCCTTTAATCAATTAAATTCAATATTTCATCTATTACCCAAGGATTTCTAGCAGCCCTCGTCTTTTTACCTACTTTATCCTCTGCTGCCTTCACTACTTCATCCCTCAGAGCTACCCATTCTTCTTCAACTGTGTTTCTTTCCCCCATTGCTGCCAATTCTTCCCTTATGCTCTCCTTGAAACTCTGTACAACCTCTGGTTCTTTCAGCTTATCCAGATCCCATGTCCTTAAATTCCCACCTTTTTGCAGTTTCTTCAGTTTTAACCTACAGTTCATAACCAATAGATTGCGGTCAGAGTCCACATCTGCCCCTGGAAATGTCCTACAATTTAAAACCTGATTCCTAAATCTCTTTCTTACCATTATATAATCTATCTGATACCTTTTAGTATCTCCAGGGTTCTTCTATGTATACAACCTTCTTTTATGATTCTTGAACCAAGTGTTAGCTATGATTAAGTTATGCTCTGTGCAAAATTCTACCAGACGGCTTCCTCTTTCATTTGTTAGCCCCAATCCATAATCACCTACTATGTTTCCTTCTCTCCCTTGTCCTACTGACGAATTCCAGTCACCAATGACTATTAAATTTTCGTCTCCCTTCACTACCTGAATAATTTCTTTTATTTTCCATTCTTCTGTATATTATTTTTGTAAGCAGCTTCGATGCATGAGCTGTTAAGCTGATTGTGCGATAATCCTCGCATTTGTCAGCTCTTGCCGTCTTCGGAATTATGTGGATGATGCTTTTCCGAAAGTCAGATGGTACGTCACCAGACTCATATATTCTAGACACCAACATGAATTGTCATTTTGTTGCCACTTCCACTTATGATTTTAGAAATTGTGATGGAATGTTATCTATCCATTCTGACTTATTTGACCGTAAGTCCTCCAAAGCTCTTTTAAATTCCGATTCTAATACTGGATCCCCTATCTCTTCTAAATCGACTCCTGTTTCTTCTTCTACCACATCAGACAAATCTTCACCCTCATAGAGGCTTTCAATGTATTCTTTCCACCTATCTGCTCTCTCCTCTGCATTTAATTGTGGAATTCCCGTTGCACTCTTAATGTTAACACCGTTGCTTTTAATGTCTCCAAAGGTTGTTTTGACTTTCCTGTATGCTGAGTCTGTCCTTCCGACAATCATATCTTTTTCGATGTCTTCATATTTTTCCTGCAGCCATTTCGCCTTAGCTTCCCTGCACTTCCTATTTATTTCATTCCTCAGGGACTTGTATTTCTGTATTCCTGAGTTTCCCGGAACATGTTTGTACTTCCTCCTATTAATAATATGTAACTATAAGGCACTGCATGTTACACACTGATTATAGGATTCTAAGGGCATAGCATCCTGATGACATTTTGTTTGCATGTACCTTTGTGTGTTCACATCACTTCAACTGAGAATCAATATTCGTTCCTAGAAATTTCGCATTTGTTACACAATCTAAAAAGGTGCCATCTACATTTAATTTAACATTGTCATTTTTCCTCTTCAAACTGAAATTCAGGGCATTAGTTTTCCTTATTTTCAATGTCACTTTATTACTTATTGACCAATCATAAACTTCCCTGAGAGCTTCATTTGCTTTCTCAGGAATGAGTTCTCTTGTTTTCGCATTGACTGTAATATTGCTGTCATGAACGAAGAGGATTTTTCCACCATTAGTAACACTATGAGGAAGTCATTGATATATATCAGGAACAGTATTGGTCCTAATATGCTAACTTGTTGAAGCCCTATATTTATGTATTTTGGTTCTGATAATTGTTTTACTAAATGCTTAGATCTGTTTGAAGTATGTGGTATTAAGTCTGTGACATATTCATCTTTAGCAAGAGCATCAAGTACAAATTTTGTGAATTCTACTATGGCTGGCTCTGTATTTTTGCCACTTCAGAAACCAAACTGTGATTCGCTTAAAAGATTGTATTTATTCAGGTAATTCATTAATCTGTCTTTCATAATTGCTTCTATTATTTTTGAGAATGCTGAGAGCAGGGAAATGGGCTGGTAATTTTCTATGTCTTCTACATTACCTTTCTTAAGGAAAGGTACAACTCTTGCCTGATTTAACTGTTCTGGAAATGTCCCTGATGTGAAGGATTCATTTATTATATTTGGTGGTGGTGGTTGTTGGGGTATTTAAGGGGGACTAAACAGCTAAGGTCATCAGTCTCCCTATTATATTTGTTAAGAGGCCTTGTAGCCTTGTATAATCCCTATGCAATGTTTCAGTACACACATTGGTGCTTCATCTAAGCCTACTGACTTTTTATTTTATAGTTTTTGGCTTGTTTTACTGATTTCATTCTACATGGTTTGAAGTAACATCATTGTATTTAGTGCAACATTATTTACAGGTGATATATTTGATTGGGGGATTTTTGCTGTAACTTCTCTGCAATACTTGAAGAAGGCTCGTTTACATAGTTTGCTAAGTGCTGTGGATCATTTATTACTTTATTCCCCTCCCTTAGCACATGTTGTTCTGCAATTGTTTGCCTCTCCCCATTTCATTTCTTATAACATCCTAGACTGATTTGCTTTTATTCTTTGCATTATATATTATTTTGTCATTAAATGACTTTTTTGCAGCAATCAGCACCTTCGTATACATCTTTTTGTATCTATGATACAAATTTAAGAATTGTGGATCATAGTGAATCTTTTTCTTGGGAGTGAGGCGTTTAAGTGTTTGAGAGGACTTCTAAATATCTACTGTTATCCATCTGTTTTTGTGGGGTGTTGATACAGACATGCATAAGAAATACCGTTTCAAAGTTCAGTTTAAACAATGTGGAGAATTTAGAGAATTTCATATTCACACTGATTTTGTTATACACTTCATCCCAGGTCTGTTTTTCTGGTTCCTTTGAAAAATCTTTTATTTTGATTTCTGATAGGTGTCGTTTGTAGGCTTGTAGTTTAGGGAATGATTCGATGCCTGACTTTACTGTTGTTATTTGACAGAAATGTTCTGATAGTCCGAGATCTTTTACAGATACATCACTTTTTTTCCTGTCCATATTTGTGACAACTATTCAATTACTGACGAAGTTGCACTATTGACCAAAAGGGACATGCCAAAACTTTGAAGAATGCTTATGAAGGTGTTGCTGGATTCATTTATGATGTTAGTGTTGATGTTAATGTCCCCACACATGTACACTAACTGGCGCTCCACATATTTTACAACACACAAGTTCACCTAACACCCTTGTCAGGACGTGAAAATCTATCAGAATATAACCTAACCTACGATTTACATCACTTTCGTTTTGAGAAAACTGTCTATCACAACGTTTTATTTTAATCTTCGAAGCTCTGATGGGTGTTCCTCTGCATACTGACGAGCTTGCCTGTAATTCATTGTCTGTAACTTCACACGCCACATGTTGAACACAGCGATTCCCATTATTCGAAAATCTATTACTATTAAACCAATGTTTCTTAAAAACACTTCGTTTTGGAGTCATACTTTACTTTTTGAGAGATTTAGTTGACCGGAATGGACAGTGTCTTGAAAGAAAGATATAATATGAACATCAACAAAAGCAAAACGAGGATAATGAAATGTAGTCGAATTAAGTCGTGTGATGCTGAGTGAATTAGATTAGGAAATGAGACATTTAAAGTGGTAAAGGAGTTTTGCTATTTGGGAGCAAAGTAACTGACGATGGTCGAAGTAGAGAGGATATAAAATGTAGACTGGCAATGGCAAGGAAAGTGTTTCTGAAGAAGAGAAATTTGTTAACATCGAGTATAGATTTAAGTGTCAGGAAGGCGTTTCTGAAAGTATTTGTACGGAGTGTAGCCATGTAGGGAAGCGAAACATGGATTTTAAATAGTTTGGACAGGAAGAGAATAGAAGCTTTCGAAATGTGGTGCTACAGAAGAATGCTGAAGATTAGATGGGTAGATCACATAACTAATGGGGAAGTATTGAATAGGATTGGGGAGAAGAGAAGTTTGTGGCACAACTTGACCAGAAGAAGGGATCGGTTGGTAGGACATGTTCTGAGGCATCAAGGGATCACCAATTTAGTACTGGAGGGCAGCGTGGAGGGTAAAAATCGTAGAGGGAGACCAAGAGATGAATACACTAAGCAGATTCAGAACGATGTAGGATGCAGTAAGTACTGGGAGATGAAGAAGCTTGCACAGGATAGAGTAGCTTGGAGAGCTGCATCAAATCAGTCTCTGGACTGAAGACCACAACAACAACAACCGTCACTTTTCCTCCGAAAAATGTTAGCACTTCGACATACAACGCGATTTTGTCCTATAAAATGATACGATATTGTTTTTGACTGTGCTACCAATACAAACACGCAATTTAACCTTTATAACACAGGAATCCAGAGCCTTCAATATAAAAAATTTCCGATTATATTAGATCTTGAAGTAATGCACGTAAAAATTTTAATATTTTCAACCGGTGTAGTTCATATTTAACGAAAAAAAATATTATTTGGCAAAATTGCAAATTTTTAATTGAGATAAAAATCCGAAAACGTGAAGAAACAACTATTTTTCCGTACTATCCCCCCTTAATGAAAGGCAGCAAAACTTACGACTTCACCGGCGCTTGAGCATCACTAAAATTTACACGTGGTGGTCTTAACGCTCTTTCCACGACAGCGAATGAATAACGTTTCTTTTGCATTGCAGTGGTGAGATGTTTTAATTCTGCTCAAGCATCTCGGGTTCACAGATCTTTCTTGCCCTGTCCCCCAACGTTTTTACTGAGACTCGCTTTTGTCGTGGATGGTGGTTTGAATCCCAGTGTATGTAACAGTCTGTGTGCGTGTGTTTCCGATAAACCATGTATCCCACGCTACCATCTTCTTTCTTGAAAATTAGTACATCAGGAACGTTTAATCTTCCGGCCGTCTTCTCCTCCTTGGTAAACTGAATCATCGGATTGATTCCGTTCAGATGTATGTGTAAACGATCCAACACCTCTCTACCATGCCGCCACAAAACCAGCTCATCATCCACGTAACCAAATATTCAGTTTCTAGGTCGCAGTTTCCGATACCTGCTCCTCGAATTTTTCCATAAAGAAGTTCGCTATACACGGGCTTAAGAGACTCTCCATGTCCATAAAACTCTTCGTTGCATTTAAAATTCGTAGCTGTGAGGCAATATTTAAACGCTTCCGCAACATCTGGAGGAAAAATCCGATTCCGCTGTTGCAACACTTCATTCAGTGGAACCGTAGTGAATAGCGACACTGCATCAAAAGTAAATAATATGTTCTTCGGCTGTACCACTTAATTTACTGATAAAATGTTCCGAAGTCTTGACACACGAATCCGATCGGCACACATACGGTGGTAATAATGCTGTCAAGAACTGGGCAGTCGAATAGGTGGGCGCATCAGTAACACTCTCTATGGGCCTTAAGGGAACATGTTCTTAGTACACCTTCGGCAATCCATAAAGTGTTGGCGCGAGTGCAACTAGATTGAATGGACATTGCTGCGCACTCTCTTTGACAGAGAATTTCTTTATCGACCACGTAACAGTTCTAAGAACTTTGTCCGTGAGGTCTTTACTTAGTTTCCTATATGCGGATCTAATAACTTGTTAATCTTACTATGATAGTTGGTCACATTCAAAATAACCGTTTCGGACCGATTACTTGTCACTGTCGGCCCGTGCAGTATTTACCACATCGTGACAACTTCTGTCCCCCTCGTCAGTTCCTTCAAACTCTCGTCTGATTTCTGTATCTCCCCTTCCCAAGTGAAATTTATTTTCGTGGTATTCAATTTTAAGGATTTCAATTTATCCGCCAATTACTGCATTGAGGTGCTGTGGACCATCACCTGATCCTGACTACTTCTAAATCGAACTGTACTGTTTCTTTGCACTCTTTAAATTCTACATGTAACTTTATCTAGTTCGATTCTGTGGTTTAAGTTCTGTCCTCAACTATCGAAGATTTCTCGACTTTTTTTTCTGTCTCAAGTTCCTTCCAAAAGAGAACGCCAAGCGTTTGGAGTCTGTTGTCTAAATCAATATGAATTTCCTCACTTTCGTTACTAAGTTTTCTATCATTGGCATCGCTTCAAATTGTTTAAGTTCTCTCATCTCCCTACTCAATGTTGCGCCTAAATTCTGATTTTATTTCCTTAATTTCTGTTCAGTTTTCCTCATCTCTTTGGTTAATTTTTCATTTTGTTTCCCAAATTGCCGTCTACCGCACTTTGCACTGCCCGATGAGCTGGAACGAACACCCTGAGCCGGCCTGTGTGGCCGCAAGGTTCTACGCTCTTCAGTCTGGAACCGCGTGACCGCAACGGTCGCAGGTTCGAATCCTGCCTCGGGCATGGATGTGTGTGATGTCCTTAGTTTAGTCAGATTTAAGTAGTTCTACGTTCTAGGGGACTGATGACCACAGATGTTAAGTCCCATAGTGCTCAGAGACATTTCCCAAATCCTCTGAATAAATTCGCGTTCCGTTTTATCTCAGTCATGAATTTGTGTAAACATGGCGTAAGTGCACATTGCTAGAAACTGTTCATAGCGAGCATCTACATTCAAAATTAATAAAATGTACGTGAAGCATTAATCACCTAACGTGAATATGTAGACAAATGACGGGAGCACAAAGAATTGCGGAACACAGAAAAAAGATGTGATCGCGGCCGATTCAACTTTAATCGGCATGGCAGCAGTAACAGGACTACTCGTGCCTAAAGAATGTGACCAGAACATGGAAGTACGAAGTTCTCTGCAATAAGGATCCGACCGAGAATCGCGAAATAAATGAACTAAGTTAACGGAATAGAAACACTCCATAACATTCCGAGAGATCACACGACACCCAATTAAGTACATCTTACAGAGTCTCTGAACGGAATCGCACCACCTCGTCGCCATCGATATATGGTGTATTCACCAAGGTGGCAAAAGCTATGGGGTAGCAATATGCACACATGCATACGGCGGTAATAAGGCGTATTCAAGGTATAAGAGGGCGGTGCATTGTCGGAGCTGTCATTTGTGCTCAGGTGATACATGTCATAAGGTCTGCTACCCGATTATGGCCGCGACGGGAATTAACAGACTTTGAACTCGGAATGGCGGCTGGATCTATACGCATGGGGCATTCCATTTCGGAAATCGTTGGGAAATTCAGTGTTCTGGGAGTCAAAGTGTCAAGAGTGTGCAGAGAATACAAAGTTTCAGACATTACCTCTAAGCACAGACGACACGGTGGCTGGCGGCCTTCACTTAACAACCGAGAGCAGTGGCATTCACGTTGAGTTGTCAGTGCTAACAGACAAGCAACGCTGAATGAAATAACCGCAGAAATCGATGAGGGACGTACGAAGAAGGTATCCGGTAAGACAAGGCGGCGAATCTTTGTTATAATGAGCTGTGGTGGCAGACGACCGACGGGAGCGTCTTGGGTAACAGCACGGCGTTGCCTGCAGTGCTCTCCCAACCTCATGACCCTCTCGGTTGGACTCTAGATGACTTGGACCCTAGGCGAGTTGGACCATAGAAGAGTTGGACCCTAGACAGGGTGGGCTCTATATAAGTTCGACCTAGATGAGTTGGACCCTAGACGGTTTGGACCATAGATGAGTTGGCCCCTAGACGAATTGGACCCTAGGCGAGTTGGACCTAGATGAGTTGGACCCTAGATGAGTTGGACCCTAGACGATTTGCACACTAGATGAGTTGGACCCTAGAGGAGTTGGACCCTAGATGTGTTGGACCCTTGATGAGTTGGACCCTAGTCAAGTTGAACCCTAGATGAGTTGGACCCTAGACGACTTGTACCCTAGACAAGTTTCACCCTGTACGAGTTGGACCCTAAACGAGTTGGACCCTAGACGAGTTGGACGCTAGATGAGTTTCGAGTTTAGTTCATATGACCTAATGGTACGGTTCAAGTGTGGCGTAGACCCCAAGAAACCATGGAGCAAAGTTGTCAGCAAGGCACTGTGCAAGCTGGTAGTGGCTCCATAATGGTGTGGGTTGTGTCCACATGTAATGGACAGTGTTCTCTGGTCCTACTAGAAATAATTATGTTGGGTTACTTGGAGACTATCTGCAGCCATTCATGGTGTTACAGTCACCAAACGTTTCCCACATTCTTAATACAATAACAGAAAACTCTGGGGAGGGTTGTGTATTTGGTAGCCATAGTAACCACAACTAACAAACATGTTTCTGACACCACTGATTGGACTGAGAAAAAGATTGAAGGAATTAACAGCCACACCATCCCATCATTAGCAAATCATCATAGGTCCTGATTGTCTTCTTTTAAAAGCACAATGTCGATGTATGGTATTACACCCTGTTATTGTAAAATAATCCGTTAAAACTACAGTCTTCCACAACATGAACATGTACAAACAAAAAACGCAACGCTTATGTATTCGAAATTTAGGAGACATGAACAGAGAAAGCATGATCAACACAATCTGAGCTACTATTACTTCCCCAATAGACAAATTGCAGAACCATCTTAGGGCTACATATACACGACTGGCCACAAACATTGCTACACCAAGAAAAAATGCACATGATAAACGGGTATTCATGCATGTGATTCCATTTTCACGCAGTTTGGGTGCATAGAACCTGAGAAATCGGTACCCAGAACAACCACCTCTGGCCGTAATAACGTCCTTGATACGTCTGGGCATTGAGCCAAACAAAGCTTGTGTGGCGTGTACAGGTACAGCTGCCCATGCAGCTTCAACACGATACCACAGTTCATCAAGAGTAGTGACTGGCGTATCGTGACGAGCCAGTTTCTCGGCCACCATTGACCAGACGTTGTCAATTGGTGAGAAATCCGGAGAATGTGCTGGCCAGGGCAGTAGTCGAACATTTTCTGTATCCAGTAAGGCCCGTAAGAGACAGAGGTAGATAAATGATTTCTAGAGGGTGTTAGGGGATTATATGAAAATAACATAACGAGAGTAAAGATTGGGAATATTAGGACAGAATAATTCGAGGTGAGCAAGAGTGTGGCCGAGCGATTCTAGGCGCTCAGTCCGGAACTGCGCGACTGCTGCGGTAACAGGTTCGAATCCTGCATCGGGTATGGATGTGTGTGATGTCCTTAGGTTAGTTAGGTTTAAGTAGTTCTATGTTCTAGGGGACTGATGACCACAGATGTTAAGTCCCATAGTGCTCAGAGCCAACTGAACCAATTGTAGGGTTTCACAGGGATCGAATGAAGGGTAGAGCCACCTATTGTAACGCATCTGAAATGTAACGTCCACTGTTCAAAGTGCCGTCAATGCGAGCAAGTGGTGACCGAGACGTGTAACCAATGGCACCCCGTACCATCACGCCGATGATACGACAGTATGACGATGCCGAATACACGCTTCCAATGTGCGTTCACCGCGATGTCGCCAAACACGGATGCGACCATCATGATGCTGTAAACAGAACCTGGATTCGTCCGCAAAAATGACGTTTTGCCATTCGTGCACCCAGGTTCGTCGTCGAGTACACCATCGCAGGCGCTCCTGTCTTTGATGCAGCGTCAAGGGTAACTGCAGCCATGGTCTCCGAGCTGATAGTCCATGCTGGTGCAAACGTCGCCGAACTGTTCGTGCAGATGGTTGTTGTCTTGCAAACGTACCCATCTGTTGACTCAGGGATCGAGACGTGGCTGCACGATCCGTTACAGCCAAGCGGATAAGATGCCTGTCATCTCGACTGCTAGTGATACGAGGCCGTTGGGATCCAGCAGGGCGTTCCGTGTTACCCTCCTGAACCCACCGATTCCATATTATGCTAACATTCATTGGATCTCGACCAAATCGAGCAGCAATGCTGCGATACGACAAACCGCAATCGCGATAGGGTACAATCCGACCTTTATCAAAGTCGGAAACGTGATGGTATGCATTTCTCCTCCTTATACGCGGCATCACAACAGCGTTTCACCAGGCAACGCCGGTCTACTGCTGCTTGTGTGTGAGAAATCAGTTGGAAACTTTCCTGATGTCAGCACGTTGTGGGTGTCGCCACAGGCGCCAACCTCGTGTGAATGGTCTGAAAATCTGACCATTTGCATATGACAGCATCTTCTTCCTGTCGGTTAAATTTCGTGTCTATAGCACGTCATCCTCGTGGAGAAGCAGTTTTAATGGCCAGTAGCGTACGATAATTTTGGTAGGTAATGGTCTAAGTCTCTTCAATGCACGCTGCCACCTTTACATTTCAGGAAGCTACAATTTATTCTGTATCTCTGCCAGAGAGACAATCCAGCCCTGTACCGATGTATAGTAGTTCTGTAGATTCTCGTATTTTCGAATACTTATCTTTGAAGATATTTTATCCCGTACTTGTTTCCTTACGTCTTATAGACGTAAAGTCTATTGTGGTACTGTAAGCATTGCTGTTTGTTGGCTCGCGTAATATATTTCCCGGTTAAAAAAATTAAATAGCAATAGACTTACAAAGAATAGTATTACATCCGATTATTGACTGTGATTATGTGGAATGTATGCACAGCCACACAGGTCAAAAGTATTTTCTTCGCCGGAAGATGCCATTATAGCTCTCATGTCAGTCCGTAAAACATGATTCCGTCATAGTGTGGCAATATCTCCACCAATGGCAAATACTCTTTAGATCGACTATGATTGTTGACTGTAATAACATCAAACCACATGGTAAAGAGCTGTGATGGCAACACTTCTAGTTACAAATTCTTCTAAATTTGATTGAACCCTCACTGTTCTGTGTGTGCTGTAACATGGATACCCTAGTACCATGAGTGGAGTCCAACAAGGACAAATGTTCAAATGTGTGTGAAATCGTATGGGACTTAACTGCTAGGGTCATCAGTCCCTAAGCTTACACACTACTTAACCTAAATCATTCTAAGGATAAACACACACACACACATGCCTGAGGGAGGACTCGAACATCCGCCGGAACCAGACTCACAGTCCATGACTGCAGCGCCTTAGTCCGCTGGGCTAATCCCGCGTGTTTCCAACAGTGACAAATAATATGCATAGAGCTACTCAGCACAACAAAAACTCATGGTCAGCGGTGTACATTTACTATCGGTCGGCCCAGGTGTCAATAAAAAAATGTGAGATGCAGCTCCGAAGTCTGGCAGCTATACAGAAAATCATGATAATACACCCTTGCATAGGGTGTCGTCATAATATATAGGTGACTTTGATATCGTTTTAAGTAGAACTAAAACACATATTTAGATAAAGTGATACACATAATCTAGACTTAGATCAACAGTCGAATGCATCCTCTGCAGTGGTGCTAAATGGCTCCCAATACATTTCTTTTTGATATGATCAGATACCAACAATACAAGTTTCTGTAATCGATTTCCACAAATAATTAAGATTATAGACACGCAGATAATGTTTTGCAATAGACCCCCACAGGTCAAACACAATTTGGCTGGGTATTTGTGTTAAACGTCTGGGTAAAAACTCATGATGCAGCACTTTCTGTAAATCCTCAAAGTGTGGCATAATTACATTCCTTTAGCATTTTTTGAATCTGAATGTTTCTCGTGACAGTTGGCAGTTGATGGTTGGAGTGCTGACACATTATCTGCGAATCCAGTAACACTGGCAACTGATGGGTTATGCGTGGAGATCGTATCAACCTGTAGCGCATCAAAACAGCCTGAAGATGACGCAATGAAGATTTGAAACTTGTGGCGACAAAATGAATTAAAATCATAAGGACATCTGTAGGTATTTTTATTTTTTGTCACGATATTAAAAGGCCATCGTCCCAGGGACCTCCTGCTGAAAGGATGGGGATACATGCTAGCTGCAATTCAGATGTATTAGGAATAATAAAATTATTTTGATGCAATGTAAAATGGTATGATTTCAGAACCGAAAGAATGAAAACACATCAACTGCATATTGATGTTACTATAGATGTAATAATGAGAAATTTTCTCATAGAGGATAAAAAGGAGCTCTGTGGACAACATGGACAGTGTAATTTTTATCTATATGACTTATATTAGTTCCTAATACTACTGCTTACCATTTATCCAATTTTTAAACCCATTTATCATACCTTTAACGTTATCTTCCGTTGTTCACTCTGGCAGTATCAATTGTGAGACCTTTATGGGTGTGGCAGGAACTGGGAATAAATTATGGTAATTTTACCAATTATCAGGTACATGCAGCACTTTTTTTCCAGCAGTAGGTTTGAATCACATTAGTGCTGTGTTAATTGGTCGTTGGAGAAATACTTATCTGCAGATGTGCTTTATCCATAAGTTCGCATTTTTTATCGTATAGTGGAGAGGTATCGTAGCCTCTGTGATTCTATGATTTTGAATGCAGGAAGAGTTCATCTTTGCTGCGCTGTGGTTATTGCACAGTCCCGTTTGTGAGTGAATAGGATGTATGTAGTGCGAATTATTTCCATATCTCTTTAGGAGCCTTATAACAACGTGGTACACTAATATTGTGAGAGTTGCATTCTGTCTGGTAGACCTGGAGAATCTCATCCGCAGTCAATGTTCTTACAGAATTCTATTTATCAGTGTTTTAACACAGCCACCAACTAATAACATTGCTGGGTTTATCTGTATAAATATTCTGGTGTGATGGGTAATTAGTAATATCTTGTCCTTGTACTGTTAAAATCGTATGTGCACATGAAATGTCATCCATTATTAATGCACAGATAAGTTTCCATAGCAATTTTTTTTAAATATTGCCATGTGCTTGTTGTCCGGTGTGTGTCTTTGGAATTCTATGTAATCAGTCGAAATAACGTTTATACCCATTGTTACTCTCGGATTTTCCAGTCATAGTACAGTGTAGTATAGTAATTACGCATATACTAATAACAATTTTATTTTGTTCAGCTGTTGTAATTATAACTACGTGTTATCATTACACTTGGGAGTACTGCCTGGTTGAAAATGGACTTGCCTATGCAAGTTGTAAAAGTATGATGGTTGTGTAAGGAAGGGTATCTTATATCTTACTGGTTTAGAGAGAAAGACATGTAGAGTTAAGATTGCGTAGCGTGTAGCTGTTGGCCCACATTAGTTCTTCGTTTGTTGTCCTCGGTGTCGACGTAGTGGCTGAAAAAATAGGGGGTGGGAGTGCGACTACTCTCCACTGTAAATAAATGATGTAGCCGACAGATGCACAGTTGCGTTTCGCAGTCTTTTACTTTCACTGATCACAACCCCCTACCCCCTATTCCCCCCCATCCCAATAATACATAGTTATATATGGATAGTGCACTATTGTTTAAATGTTCCGTAGTCCTCATTAATAGTTTGCAGGCTAACATCCTCATACTGCTTCAATACTTTACTATTGAACCTCTACGAGGTGCATTCAAGTTCTAAGGCCTCCGATTATTTTCTAATTAACAACTCACCCGAAATCGATGAAACTGGCGTTACTTCTCGACGTAATCGCCCTGCAGACGTACATATTTTTCACAACGCTTACGCCATTATTCCATGGCAGCGGCGAAGGGTACTTTAAGAGTCTGTTTCGACCACTGGAAAATCGCTGAGGCAATAGCAGCATGGCTGGTGTATGTGCGGCCACGGAGAGTGTCTTTCATTGTTGGAAAAAGCCAAAAGTCACTAGGAGCCAGGTCAGGTGAGGAGCGAGCATGAGGAATCACTTCAAAGTTGTTATCACGAAGAAACTGTTGCGTAACGTTAGCTCGATGTATGGGTGAGTTGTCACGGTGAAACAGCACTCTCGCAGCCATTCCCGGACGTTTTGGTTGCAGTGCAGGGAGGAATTTGTTCTTCAAAACATTTTCGTAGGATACACCTGTTACCGTAGTGCCCTTTGGAACGCAATGGGTAAGGATTACGCCCGCGCTGTCCCAGAACATGGACACCATCATTTTTTCAGCACTGGCGGTTACCCGAAATTTTTTTGGTGGCGATTAATCTGAGTGCTTCCATTGAGCTGAATGGCGCTTTGTTTCTGGATTGAAAAATGGCATCCACGTCTCATCCATTGTCACAACCGACGAAAAGAAGGTCCCATTTGTGCTGTCGTTGCACGTCAACATTGCTTGGCAAAGTGCCACACGGGCAGCCATGTGGTCGTCTGTGAGAATTCGTGGCACCCACCTCGATGACACTTTTCGCATTTTCAGGTCGACATGCAGGAATGTGTACACAGAACCCACTGAAATACCACCTCTGGAGGCGATCTGTTCAACAGTCATCCGGCGATCCCCCAAAACAATTCTCTCCACTTTCTCGATCATGTCGTCAGACCAGCTTGTGCGAGCGCGGGGTTATTTCGGTTTGTTGTCACACGATGTTCTGCCTTCATTAAACTGTCGCACCCACGACCGCACTTTCGACACATCCATAACTCCATCACCACACGTCTCCCTTAACTGTCGATGAATTTCAATTGGTTTCGCACCACGCAAATTCAGAAAACGAATGATTGCACGCTGTTCAAGTAAGGAAAACGTCGCCATTTTAAGTATTTAAAACAGTTCTCATTCTCGCCGCTGGCGGTAAAATTCCATCTGCCATACGGTGCTGCCATCTCTGGGACGTATTGACATTGAATGCGGCCTCATTTTAAAACAATGCGCATGTTTCTATCTCAGTCCGGAGAAAAAAATCGGAGGTCTTAGAATTTGAATGCACCTCATACTAGCAGTAAAAATCTAACCACAAAATTCTTGAAGAAGGTATGTGTGGAGCAGACGCTGTCATTGTTTTCACACGGCCTAATCGTATAACACTTATTTCACAGTTAAGTTGAAGCATTCTTGTTGTTCCAGCCAATGCAAGCTTCTCGTCTGACTCTCTTGGGACCAAAAATTGGGACCTTATACAGGGTGTTACAAAAAGGTACGGCCAAACTTTCAGGAAACATTCCCTACACAAAAAGAAAGAAAATATGTTATGTGGACATGTGTCCGGAAACCCTTAATTTTCCTTGTTAGAGCTCATTTTAGTTTCGCCAGTATGTTCTTCCACCTACGCTCAATCACATTAATCACATTAATCATGGAATGGAAACACACAGCAACAGAACGTACCAGCGTGACTTCAAACACTTTGTTACAGGAAATGTTCAAAATGTCCTCCGTTAGCGAGGATACATGCATCCACTCTCCGTCGCATGGAATTCCTGATGCGCTGATGCAGCTCTGGAGAATGGCGTCTTGTATCACAGCTGTCCACAATACGAGCACGAAGAGTCACTACTTTTGGTACGGGTTTTGCGTAGACAAGAGCTTTCAAATGCCCCCATAAATGAAAGTCAAGAGGGTTGCGGTCAGGAGAGCGTGGAGGCCATGCAATTGGTCCGCCTCTACCAATCCATCAGTCACCAAATCTGTTGTTGAGAAGTGTACGAACACTTCGAATGAAGTGTGCAGGAGC
This sequence comes from Schistocerca gregaria, assembly GCF_023897955.1. NCBI lineage: Eukaryota > Metazoa > Arthropoda > Insecta > Orthoptera > Acrididae > Schistocerca > Schistocerca gregaria. Next base: position 121,830,919 of record NC_064929.1, read on the forward strand.
TCCATAGCGCATGAAACACATGTTGTGTCGTACTTGTAAAGGCACATGCTCTAGTAGTACAAGTAGAGTATCCCGTATGAAATCATGACAACGTGCTCCATTGAGCGTAGGTGGAAGATCTAAAATGAACTCTCACATGAAAATTAAGCATTTCCGGACACAAGTCCACATAACATCTTTTCTTTATTTGTGTGTGAGGAATGTTTCCTGAAAGTTTGGCCGTACCTTTTTGTAACACCCTGTATATCTTCACAATAACAGGTGGTGAAACTACACATTGTTAAATGTTTCATTTACAATATTACAATTAAAACATAATTCATTAAATTAACTGAATACATCGAAAGCTTCTTTCGTTTTGACAGTTTCTTTTCTACAAGGTTTAGACCGAATTTTTTGTTTCAATGATGAAATTAACATACACAGTTTCGCAAACAATACTTTTGACAAAACTGTTAATTACTTTGTAATTAACGAAGGACTGGCTTTCCTAACATGTTTTCGAATAGAGCTAAATAGATACTTTAAGATTACTGGTATTTTGTCCTTCAAATATGTGTGATTAGCACAGAATTTATATTTATTTGTCAACAATAGAATTTAAGTTAGGAAACAATTACTGATTTCACCCTGTCACAAAAGATACCAACTAGCAACAGTCGAAACAAATTAGTAAAACCAATTACATACATAAAACTAAGCACAAGATTAGATCTGGTGTTATATTCTTTAAAACTGAGGGCCAACCGTTTTCTTTTATGAAAATCGAGATTATATTCACGTGTGTTAATGGTAATCAGCTACAATCGAAAAAACGAATTTAAGGAGGCAGATAGTGAAACACGAGGGGAAGTAAAAATATGCCAGCTTCCTTCGCCACAGGCGCTTTAACTGTTGGTAACATTTACCCGCAGAGGTGCCCTCAGATTTCCTCTAATGAGTGCTTAAGTATCTGCAAGCTACGACTGATTTGCCTAGGTGCTATTGTTCACTGCTGAATGATTGAGTGTTTTTGTGCCAGCCGCCGTGCCGTGAAGGGTTCTATCTATAATTACGCAGCTTTGTCTCTACACATGGGTAGACTGTCTGCCTTACTGTTTGGCAGTCCCGTGGAGCTTTGCAGTTCGCAGCAAGGGTTTCGGTGGTGGCTGCGGCTGCCTCAGGATTTCCATACCTGTCGGCCGGTGTGGCCGAGCGCTTCTAGGCGCCTCAGTCAGGAACCGCGCGACCGCTATTGTCGCAGATTCGAGTCCTGCCTCGGACATGGATGTGTGTGATGTCCTTAGGTTACTTAGGTTTAAGTAGTTCTAAGCTCTAGGGGACTGATGTCAGATATCAAGTACCATAGTGTTCAGAGCCATTTGAATTTGATTTCCATATCTTACCTGTATATCTACATTAACATTCATATTCCGCAAGCCACCTGACAGTGTGTGGCGGAGGGTACCTTGAGTACCTCTATCGGTTCTTCCTTCTTTCCAGTCTCGTATTGTTCGTGGAAAGAAAGATTGTCGGCATGCCTCTGTGTGGGCTCTAATCTCTCTGATTTTTTTGTAATGGTCTCCTCGCGAGATATACATAGGAGGGAGCAATATACTGCTTGACTCCCCGGTGAAGGTATGTTCTCGAAACTTCAACAAAAGCCCGTACCGAGCTACTGAGCGTCTCTCTTGCAGAGTCTTCCACTGGAGTTTAACTATCATCTCCGTAACGCGATTACTAAATGATCCTGTAACGAAGCGCGCTGCTCTCCGTTGGTTCTTCTCTATCTCTTCTATCAACCCTATCGGGTGCGGATCCCACACCGGTGAGCAATATTCAAGCATTGGGCGAACAAGTGTACTATAACCTACCCCTTGGTTTTAGGATTGCATTTATATAGGATTCTTCCAATGAATCCCAATCTGGCACCTGCTTTACCGACGATTAATTTTATATGGTCATTCCATTTTAAATCATTCCTAATTCCTACTCCCAGATAATTATGGAATTAATTGCTTCCAGTTGCTGACCTGCTATATTGTAGCTTACTTTCTATATATTCGCAGCACATTACACTTGCCTACATTGAGATTCAATTGCGATTCCGTGAACCATGCGTCAATTCGTTGCACATCCTCCTGCATTTCAGTACAATTTTCCATGGTTACAACCTCTCGATATACTACAGCATCATCCACAATAAGCCTCGGTGAACTTCCGATATTTTCCACAACGTTAATTATATATATTGTGAATAGCAACGGTCTTACGACACTCCCCTGCAGCACACCTGAAATCACTCTTACTTCGGAAGACTTCTCTCCATTGAGAATGACATGCTGCGTTCTGTTATCTAGGAACTCTTCGATCCAATCACACAATTCGTCTGTTAGTCCATATGCTCTTACTTTGTTCATTAAACGATTGTGGGGAAAGCCTTACGGAAATCAAGAAACACAGCATCTACCTGTTAACCAGCGTCTATGGCCCTCTGAGTCTCGTGGACGAATAGCGCGTGCTGGGTTCCACACGATCGTCTTTTACGAAACCCATGCTGATTCCTACAGGGCAGATTTCTAGTCTCCAGAAAAGTCATTATACTCGAACATAATACGTGTTCCAAAATTCTATAACTGATCGACGTTAGAGATATAGATCTATAGTTCTGCACATCTGTTCGACGTCCATTCTTGAAAACGGGGATGACCTGTGCCCTTTTACAATCCTTTGGAACGCTTCGCTCTTCTAAAGAGCTACGGTACACCGCTGCAAGAAGGGGGGCAAGTTCCTTCACGTACTCTGTGTAAAATCGAACTGGTATCCCATCAGGACCAGCAGCCTTTCCTCTTTTAAGCGATTCTAATTGTTTCTCTATCCCTCTGTCCTCTATTTCGATATCTACCATTTTGTTATCTGTGCGACAATCTAGAGAAGGAACTACAGTGCAGTCTTCCTCTGTGAAACAGCTTTGGAAGAAGACATTTAGTATTTCGGCCTTTAGTCTGTCATCCTCTGTTTCAGTACCATTTTGGTCACAGACTGTCTGGACATTTTGCTTTGATCCACCTACTGCTTTGACATAAGACCAGAATTTCTTAGGATTTTCTGCCGAGTCAGTACATAGAAGTTTACTTTCGAATTCATTGAATGGTCTCGGCAGAGTTTCGGGTCGTCCCTCGGGCATGGATGTGTGGGTTTTTCCTTAGGATAATTTAGGGCAAGTAACGTGTAAGCTTAGGGACTGATGACCTTAGCAGTTAGCTCCCGTAAGATTTCACATGCATTTGAACAATTCATTGAACGCCTCTCGCGTAGCCCTCCTCACACTACATTTCGCTTCGTGTAATTTTTGTTTGTGTGCAAGGCTTTGGCTGTGTTTATGTTTGCTGTGAAGTTCCCTTTGCTTCCGTAGTAGTTTTTTAACTCGGTTGTTGTACCACGGTGGCTCTTTCCCATGTCTTTCGATCGCGCCTGGCACATACTCATGTCATGGCTCGCCCAACCTCCGAATGCAGGACATCCTCATAATTTAGATGTGTATTTGTGGTAGTCTTTGACATTTCCACGGGTCTGACCTTTACATGGGCGAGAGATCACTCGGCCAGCACTTATATAGCATTTACGCCTTTTGTCTCAGCCAGGTGGAGATGATTGCACTGTAACTTTATCGGCCATTGGTGCTTTTGGGGCCGAGTACGCTGCTGTACCCTTCAAATCAGGTTCTGAGGACAGCGTTCATGCAAGCGTCGTGTGTTTCGTTGGGGTTCTTGCAGATGATGGTCACCTTATTGCAGGCATATTTTGTAGTGCTGGGCAACATATAGGGGGACATTACGATATTTACAGTGCCTTCGTTATTCCAAATCACGATTCAATGTTGTTTTGGACACGCATGGGACTAGAGGCGTTATTAAACACATTAAATGTACCGTGTGATCAAAAAGTCAGTATAAATTTGAAAACTGAATAAATTACAGAATAATGTAGATAGAGACGTACAAATTGGCACACATGCTTGGAAATACATGGGGTTTTATTAGAACAAAAAAAGTTCACAAAATGTCCGACAGGTGGCGCTGGACAGAAAAACGTCAGTGACTGTGCATGACAATCGCGTATGAAAGGAGATGTAATGAGAGAGAGAGAATCAGATGAGCCAGCAGTCGCAGCATGTTGACGTTACCTCAAAAGGCGCTATTAGTGAAGCTGTGCTATCAGGATGGGGAATGTGCCAGTTCAGCGTTACGAGCCTATCGCCATAGGAGTGGGATTCGAACGGGTAAAGGTCCGTTGACAAATGCAGTGTGGCGAGAATGATTTCGAAGTTCTAAGCCACGGGTTGTTTAGACGATAGACGCCGTAGTGGCCGACCGAGCACAAGGCGTAATGCTGCTGAGACAGTTCAGGAAGAAATGGAGACTGTAGCGGGTTCGTCTATGGACGGGGAAGTCAGCGCTCGTGCAGTCGCACGTTGCACCGACATTCCGTACACTACTGTTTGCTTGGCACTGGGGCGTACCCTCCGATGCTATCAGTACAAAATCCATCGGCATCATGAACTGTTACCTGGCGATTTAGTTAAGCGGAGGGCATTTGCGGTGTGGGCGTTTCAAAACATGGCGGAAGATGACGATTGGTTGAGTAAGGTGTTGTTCACCCACGAAGCTCATCTCATGCTCCGAGGGTCTGTCAACACCCACAACTGCAGAATATGGGCTACCAAAGATACTATAACTGTCGTGGAAACTCCATTGCACGACTAGAAAGTCACGGTATGGGTAGGATTTACCATATCTACCGTTATCGGGTCTTTTTTCTTCGAGGAAGTGCGTGATTCTGCTTTTGTAACTGCTGCTGTGACGGCTGAGAGGTACGCCGATGTGTTACAGAATCGCATCATCCCCAGACTGGCGGATAAACACCAGCCCGACCGGCGACCATCATGGTTCTGTAAACAGAAAATGGATTCATCCGAAAACATGACTTTCTGCCATTCGTGCACCCAGGTTCGTCGTTGAGTACACCATCGCAGGCGCTCCTCTCTCTGATGCAGCGTCAAGGGTAACCGCAGCCACGGTCTCCGAGCTGATAGTTCGTGCTGCTGCAAACGTCGTCGAACTGTTCGTGCAGATGGCTGTTGTCTTGCAAACGTCCCCATCTGTTGACTCAGGGATCGAGACGTGGCTGCACGATGCGTTACAGCCGTGCGGATAAGATGCCTGTCATCTCGACTGCTAGTAATACGAGGCCGTTGAGATCCAGCACGGCGTTCCGTATTACCCACCTGAAGCCATTGATTCCATATTGTGCTAACAGCCATTGGATCTCGACCAACGCGAGCAGCAATGTCGCGATACGATAAGCCGCAATCGCGATATGCTACAATCCGACCTTTATCAAAGTCGGAAACGTGATGGTACGCATTTCTCCTCCTTACACGAGGCATCACAACAACGTTTCACCAGGCAACGGCGGTCAACTGCTGTCTGTGTATGAGAAATCGGTTGGAAACTTTCCTCATGTCAGCACGTTGCAAGTGTCGCCACCTGCGTCAACTTTGTGTGAATGTTTTGAAAACCTAATCATATGACTGCATCTTCTTCCTGTCAGTTAAACTTCGCGTCTGTAACACGTTATCTTCATGGTGCAGCAATTTTAATGGCCAGTAGCGTATTTCCTACATGTCAAATTATGCTACGTGTTTGGATTTCCGAAAAATTAGTAGGCCGATTTTGATGTCGCTTAGCTATTTTTGTAGAGAACCGAACTGGCTATCTTCGAAACATCAAAGTATTAATTTTCAAAATATCCGTTTTATGCACGTTTGAATTAATAAAAGGTCGACTTGTTTTTACTTTGTTTCAAATAGCTGTAGTTTTATGAAATGGTTCAAATGGCTCTGAGCACTGTGGGACTTAACATCGGAGGTCATCAGTCCCCTAGAACGTAGAACTACTTAAAGCTAACTAATCTAAGGACATCACACAAATCCATGCCCAAGGCAGGACACGAACCTACGACCGTAGTGGTCACGCGGTTCCAGACTGAAGCGTCTAGAACCGCTAGGCGACACTGGCCGGCAGTTTTGTGAAAAAAATTACATTTTTTCACTATTCCGAAAGTCTGACGATAGCTGCACTCAAATACTTTAATAAATGTTGGGGCTGGTCTGTTACAGACCAACCAGTTACCTGAAATACATCCACACCCTTACAGGTGCACGGCGTGCATTACAGTCTTCGACGCGATTTTGTTTAATAATCCCTTAATATTTTGGACAAAAAATTGTTAATGCAGCTGAAAGATAGATGAAGAAAGGGATGTAAGCACTGTTTGATGGTTCAAAAGGCTCTGAGCACTATGGGACTCAACTGCAGTGGTCATTAGTCCCCTAGAACTTAGAACTACTTAAACCTAACTAACCTAAGGACATCACACACATCCATTCCCGAGGCAGGATTCGAACCTGCGACCGTGGCAGTCGGACGGTTCCGGACTGCGCGCCTAGAACCGCGAGACCACCGCGGCCGGCAAGCACTGTTTGACTTATGTTTTGTTTTAACGTAAAAAAAATGTTGAAAATGAGGTAAAAATCTGACCACTAGACTGGAAAACCTCCTTAATCACGTCTCGCACAGGGCACCTTGAATACTGTATGAGAACATTATACGTTTATTGTTCCTGCTCCTTTGCTCTAACTTTACACCGTCACATCGTCGATGTATACACACAAATAGAACGGTCCTATCACAGTTTCCTGCTGCAGTTCCGGCGATACCAATGTCGCCGAAGAACTCTAGCCGCCCATGCCAAAGTGTGCGTGAGTTACTGTGTGACTGTCAGTTCCAAAAAAATGGTTCAAATGGCTCTGAGCACTATGGGACTTGACATCTGAGGTCATCAGTCCCCTATAACTTAGAACTACTTAAACATAACTAACCTAAGCACATCACACACATCCATGCCGGAGGCAGGATTCGAACGTCCGACAGTGGCGGTCGCGCGGTTCCAGACTGGAGCGCCTAGGGTCGCTCGGCCACACCGGCCGGCGTGTGTGTTCCACATCTCCTCCTAAACCACAGAACCGATTTCAACCAAAATTGGAAACATGTGTGCCGACCCGGAATCGAACCTGGGATCTGCTGCTTACACTGCAGACCCTCTATCCATCTGAGCCACCGAGGACACAGAGGATAGTGCGGCTACCATGGACTTATCTCTGGCACACCATCAGCGAGACCACATTCGTACCTTATTGTCCTGCACTATATTCATAGGGCCCCTGCCCATCGTACTCAATTCTCGCGGCTTTACCGCCGATTCCCGGAAGAGTTCCGGCACTGTTTATGCATCCGCAAAGACGAAGATGGTCAAATGGCCGGTGAGCCTTATATATATATATATATATATATATATATATATATATATATATATATATATATATATATATATTCAAATACACACGGAGGTCCACTGATCGTGGCCGGGGCAAATATCTCACGAAATTAGCGTCAAACGGAAAAACTGCAAAGACCGAAATTTGTCTAGCTTGAAGGGGGAAACCAGATGTTTGGCCCCCCGCTAGATGCCGCTGCCATAGGTCAAAGGGATATCAACTGTCTTTTAAAAAAATTTGAACCCTCATTTTTTATTACATATTAGTGTAGTACGTAAAGAAATATGAACGTTTTAGTTGGACCACTTTTTTCGCTTTGTGATAGATGGCGCTGTAATAGGCGCAAACATTTGGCTCACAATTTTAGACGAACAGTTGGTAACAGGTAGCTTTTTCAAATTAAAATACAGAACGTTGGTACGTTTGAACGTTTTATTTCGTTTATTGCAATGTGTCACATGTACCTTTGTGAACTTATCATTTCTGAGAACGCATGCTGCTACAGCGCGATTACCTGTAAGTACCACATTAATGCAATAAGTGCTCAAAATTATGTCCGTCAGCCTCAATGCAATGAGCAATACGTGTGACGACATTCCTCTCAATAGCAAGTAGTTCGACTTCCGTAATGTTCGCACATGCATTGACAATGCGCTGACGCATGTTGTCAGGCGTTGTCGGTGGAGCATGATAGCAATTATCCTTCAACTTTCACCACAGAAAGTAGTCCGGGGACGTCAGATCCGGTGAACGTGCGGGCCGCGGTATGGTGCTTCGACAACCAATCCACCTGTCATGAAAGATGCTATTCAATAGCGCTTCAACCGCACGCGAGCTATGCGCCGGACATCCATTATGTTGAAAGTACATCGCCATTCTGTCATGCAGTGAAACATCTTGCAGTAACATCAGTAGAACATTTCGTAGGAAATCAGCATACACTACACCATTTAGATTGCCATCGATAAAATGGGGCCCAATTATCCTTCCTCCCATAATGCCGCACCATACATTAACCCGCCAAGGTCGCTGATGTTCCACTTGTCGCAGCCATCGTGGATTTCCGTTGCCCAATAGTGCATGTTACGCCGGATTACGTTACCTCTGTTGGTGAATGACGCTTCGTCGCTAAATAGAATTTGTCATCGTCACGTAATTTCTATTGTGCCCAGTGGCAGAACTGTACACGACATTCAAAGTCGTCGCCATGCAGTTTCTAGTGCATAGAAATATGGTACGGGTGAAATCGATGTTGGTGTAGCATTCTCAACACCGACGTTTTTGACATTCCCGATTGTCGCGCAGTTTGTCTGCTACTGATGTGCGGATTAGCCGCGACAGCAACTAAAACACCTACTTGGGCATCATCAATGTTGGAGGTCATGGTTGACGTTTCACATGTGGCTGAACCCTTCCTCTTTCGCTAAATAACGTAACTATCCGGCGAACGGTCCGGACACTTGGATGATGTCGTCCAGGATACCGAGCAGTATACGTAGCACACGCCCGTTGGGCATTTTGATCGCAATAGCCATACATCAACACGATATAGACCTTTTCCGCAATTGGTAAACGGTCCATTTTAACACGGGTAATGTATCACGAAGCAAATACCGTCCGCACTGGCGGAATGTTACGTGATAGCACGTAAATATATGGTTGTGACTATTACAGCGCCATCTGTCACAAAGCGAAAAAAGTGGTCCAACTAAAACACTCATACTTCTTTACGTACTCCACGTATACGTAACAAAAATTAGGGTTCGTATTTAGAAAAAGCAGTTGATATCCGATTGACCGATGGCAGCGCCATCTAGCGGTTGAACCATAGAGCCATCTGGCTTACTCCTTCAAGCTAGATAAGTTTTATTCTTTATAGTTCTTTCGTTTGATGCTTACTTCGTGAGATATTTGGCCCGGTCACTTTCAATGGACCACCCTGTATATATATGAAGATGTCCTGTGTTGTTTCGGACACCATCTTGATATATATATATATATATATATATATATATATATATATTGGTATTCTTACTTTCAGACAACTATCGCGTTGGGGTATGAACCGGCTACCTAACATAGCTAAGGAGATATGACGTCATGGGTGAAAAACTGCCGCATCGTGTGTGACCTTTAACTGTGTTACTTCTGTGCTACTCACAGTATCCCCAGTAAATTTCGCAGGCAGTAGACGCCATATGCCGCTATATGCACCTACGAAAGTTTCATGGAACCACACATAATTCAGAAGGTGTGACGCCATAATCACAGAGAAAAACTGACGAATTGCGCGTGATGTTCAAATTTATTACTTCTCTTCTACTTGTTCTATATGTAATTTAGCTTGCAGACAGTATGAACATACGCCGCTGAGTTGCGTGACGCATATATACGGACATACGACGAAATGAACACTGCAATATTTGATGAAATGCAGCTCCATGCATGAAGTTCTAGTGCATTTATCCTTCACAGTTCCTACAGTCCAGTCAACTGATGGAAATCAGCGACACTTGACAGCGCTTTTGTCAGCTGCCAACAATGTAGCGAAAACGGTAGTCGACGAAAACTGTAGCCGCCTGCAGAGCTATGAAGCGGCGTTATCATAGAGATGTTTACAAAATCTTGTTGTACACTCGCGAAACAGCTGCACACAGCGTACCGAAAGTGTCCGAGATTTTGTTCCTCAATCTCGATACTGTAGTTATATATCTCTTGTACATCACACGTATTTCTTTTTACTACAGTTTCATGACTTCAGAGATGTTTTCAGGAATACACGGATATGTAATTTTTTCCACTCTTCACTATAAATATGGTTAATTTCTTGTTTTAGTTTCTAATATATAATTATTAGAATTACAACTGGACTTGGAGAAAAGTTTTCAACTCCTCCAAATGGCTCTGAGCACTATGAGACTTAACTGGTGAGGTCATCAGTCCCCTAGAACGTAGAAGTACACTCCTGGAAATGGAAAAAAGAACACATTGACATCGGTGTGTCATACCCACCATACTTGCTCCGGACACTGCGAGAGGGCTGTACAAGCAATGATCACACGCACGGCACAGCGGACACACCAGGAACCGCGGTGTTGGCCGTCGAATGGCGCTAGCTGCGCAGCATTTGTGCACCGCCGCCGTCAGTGTCAGCCAGTTTGCCGTGGCATACGGAGCTCCATCGCAGTCTTTAACACTGGTAGCATGCCGCGACAGCGTGGACGTGAACCGTATGTGCAGTTGACGGACTTTGAGCGAGGGCGTATAGTGGGCATGCGGGAGGCCGGGTGGACGTACCGGCGAATTGCTCAACACGTGGGGCGTGAGGTCTCCACAGTACATCGATGTTGTCGCCAGTGGTCGGCGGAAGGTGCACGTGCCCGTCGACCTGGGACCGGACCGCAGCGACGCACGGATGCACGCGAAGACCGTAGGATCCTACGCAGTGCCGTAGGGGACCGCACCGCCACTTCCCAGCAAATTAGGGACACAGTTGCTCCTGGGGTATCGGCGAGGACCATTCGCAGCCGTCTCCATGAAGCTGGGCTACGGTCCCACACACCGTTAGGCCGTCTTCCGCTCACGCCCCAACATCGTGCAGCCCGCCTCCAGTGGTGTCGCGACAGGCGTGAATGGAGGGACGAATGGAGACGTGTCGTCTTCAGCGATGAGAGTCGCTTCTGCCTTGGTGCCAATGATGGTCGTATGCGTGTTTGGCGCCGTGCAGGTGAGCGCCACAATCAGGACTGCATACGACCGAGGCACACAGGGCCAACAACCGGCATCATGGTGTGGGGATCGATCTCCTACACTGGCCGTATACCTCTGGTGATCGTCGAGGGGACACTGAATAGCGCTCGGTACATCCGTTCTACCATTCCTAGACCGGCAAGGGAACTTGCTGTTCCAACAGGACAATGCACGTCCGCATGTATCCCGTGCCACCCAACGTGCTCTAGAAGGTGTAAGTCAACTACCCTGGCCAGAAAGATCTCCGGATCTGTCCCCCATTGAGCATGTTTGGGACTGGATGAAGCGTCGTCTCACGCGGTCTGCACGTCCAGCACGAACGCTGGTCCAACTGAGGCGCCAGGTGGAAATGGCATGGCAAGCCGTTCCACACGACTACATCCAGCATCTCTACGATCGTCTCTATGGGAGAATAGCAGCCTGCATTGCTGTGAAAGGTGGATATACACTGTACAAGTGCCGACATAGTGCATGCTCTGTTGCCTGTCTCTATGTGCCTGTGGTTCTGTCAGTGTGATCATGTGATGTATCTGACCCCAGGAATGTGTCAATATAGTTTCCCCTTCCTGGGACAATGAATTCACGGTGTTCTTATTTCAATTTCCAGGAGTGTATTTAAATCTAACTAATCTAAGGACATCACACACATCCATGCCCGAGGCGGTCGCGCGGTTCCAGACTGAAGTGCCTACCACTTCTGCCGGTCTACAGGTTGTTACGTATAATTTTACTTAAAGAAATTGTTACCTTTTGTATTGCTCCTGTAAAGGATGAGCCAGACAATAGGGGATTTTACTTTATTATATGAGCACCGAAACGGTAAATTCATGTTCCCATTGCGGCCAAGCCACGGCCGGCAGTGTTAGCTGCCTGTAAATTCTTTCGTCCCACGGTTTAGCAACAGGAAGTGAGCACCGATGAAGGGCACCTTGTTCACGCGCCTGTCTCATGTGCTGACGACCTAACGCCACCCCGGGCGTCGCTTAGCACGCAACGCTCTGGAAAGTTCCGTGCCGCCCGCACGGTTTGGCGGGCCTGACCAATCAGGACGGAGGAAGCCGCGTGGTGCGTCGAACATACCCAGCCGCCCGTCGCCGGGCTCGCTCTCTGGTATTCTTGGTCACCCGCGAGGCGGATGTGCTCCCTGTAGCAAAGAAAATCTCCAGCTTCTCCCGGTGCTGCGGCACTGTGGACTTAGTTTTGGCAGACAGGTTTTGGTAGCTTCGCGAACAATGCTCGCCAAATTATAAGCTCTGGCTCACCCTCACCTCACTAGGCCTATGTAGACCCTTTCAACACGCTTTAGCCAATAAATGGCCTTTCTCTAAAAATTACCATATTATTCCATAACGCCCACCGCCTGCCAAACGTCCATCCTGTACACTCCGTTTGTGATCAAGCTTAGCCTTCATCCTCGTAAGTCCACCCACCCGCCTGCTTCATTTGTTTGGTACTGGTATTTATTACCCTTTTATCGGCTTGAGAGTTCCATACTTTAACTGTTGTCAACAGCAACTCTAGGAGCCCAGCACTTCTCCTCTCTCTCCAGTATAGAAGTCGACGGTCTGTCGAAATACGCCAGGGACCATAACCTCTACCAGCGACTTCAGGAGCAGAAACAGAGGCGAGCCTGTGGTTGCCGTGGACGGAACTCAGTGTGCTTGGTACCTGTACAGGAAGCTGGGATCTCTTCATGGTGGGCAGTAGAAGGAGTTCCGGGAAAGGTGCGAGCAGTTCCGTGGCATAGCTTTAACACTTACAACACGGTGCCCGTACGCCATATAGGCGCGGTCGCCCTGACGTTGGCGACGGCGCCCGTATACCGTACGGGCGAGCCTCTACTTGGGTCCGTAAGCACGTAAAGGCGGAAGAATCAGCAATGATCAACGAGATGAGGATGCAGAAGGCAATGGAAACCACTGCATTAAAGACGTGTAACGTGTAACCACCGGACATGTGGCCTGTAGTTGAAGAAGTGTCATGATGATCTCTCCATTGGCAAAAGATTCCGGAATAGTCCCCCATTCGGATCACCCGGGAGGGGACTGCCAAGGGGGAGGTTACCATGAGAAAAAGATTGAATAATCAACGAATGGATAACGTTCTACGAGTCGGGGCGTGGAATGTCAGAAGCGAGACCGTGGTAGGGAAGCCAGAAAACCTGAAAAGGGAAATGCAAAGGCTCAATCTAGATATATTAGCGGTCAGTGAAGTGAAGTGGAAGGAAGACAAGGATTTCTGGTCAGATGAGTATCGGGTAATATCAACAGCAGCAGAAAATGGTATAACAGGTTTGGATTCGTTATGAATAGGAAGGTAGGGCAGAGGGTGTGTTACTGTGAACAGTTCAGTGACCGGGTTGTTCTAATCAGAATCGACAGCAGACCAACACCGACAACGATAGTTCAGGTATACAAGCCGACGTCGCAAGCTGAAGATGAACAGATAGAGAAAGTGTATGAGGATATTGAAAGGGTAATGCAGTATGTAAAGGGGGACGAAAATCTAATAGTCATTGCCGACTGGAATGCAGTTGTAGGGGAAGGAGTAGAAGAAAAGGTTACAGGAGAATATGGGCTTGGGCCAAGGAATGAATGAGGAGAAAGACTAATTGAGTTTTGTAACAAGTTTCAGCTAGTAATAGCGAATACCCTGTTCAAGAATCACAACAGGAGGAGGTATACTTAGAAAAGGCCGGGAGATACGGGAAGATTTCAATTAGATTATATCATGGTCAGACAGAGATTCCGAAATCAGATACAGGATTGTAAGGCGTACCCAGGAGCAGATATAGACTCAGATCACAATATAGTAGTGATGAAGAGTAGGCTGAAGTTCAAGACATTAGTCAGGAAGACTCAATACGCTAAGAAGTGGGATACGGAAGTTCTAACGAATGACGAGATACGTTTGAAGTTCTCTAACGCTACAGATACAGTAACAAGGAATAGCGCAGTAGGCAGCACAGTTGAAGAGGAATGGACGTCTCTAAAAGGGCCACCACAGAAGTTGGGAAGGAAAACATAGGTACAAAGAAGGTAGCTTGCGAAGAAACCATGGGTAACAGAAGAAATACTTCAGTTGATTGATGAAAGGAGGAAGTACAAACATGTTCCGGGAAAATCAGGAATACGGAAATACAAGTCGCTGACGAATGAAATAAATAGGAAGTGGGGGAAGCTAAGACGAAAAGGCTGTAGGAAAAATGTGAAGACATCGAAAAAGGTATGATTGTCGGAAGGACAGACTCAGCATACAGGAAAGTCAAAACAACGTTTGGTGACATCAAAAGCAACGGTCGTAACATTAAGAGTGCAACGGGTATTCCACTGTTAAATGCAGAGGAGAGAGAAGATAGGTGGAAAGAATACATTGAAAGCCTCTATAAGGGTGAAGATTTGTCTGATGTGATAGAAGAAGAAACAGGAGTCGATTTAGAAGAGATAGAGGATCCAGTATTAGAATCGGAATTTAAAAGAGCTTTGGAGGACTTACGGTCAAATAAGGCAGAAGGGATAGATAACATTCCATCAGAATTTCTAAAATCATTAGGGGATGTGGCAACAAAACGACTATTCACGTTGATGTGTAGAATATATGAGTCTGGCGACATACCATCTGACTTTCGGAAAAGTATCATCCACACAATTCCGAAGGCGGCAAGAGCTGACAAGTGCGAGAATTATCGCACAATCAGCTTAACAGCTCATGCATCGAATCTGCTTACAAGAATAATATACAGAAGAATGGAAAAGAAAATTGAGAATGTGCTAGGTGATGATCAGTTTCGCTTTAGGAAAAGTGAAGGCACGAGAGAGGCAATTCTGACGTTACGGCTAATAATGGAAGCAAGGCTAAAGAAAAATTAAGACACATTCATAGGATTTGTTTACCTGCAAATAGCGTTCGACAATATCAAATGGTGCAAGCTGTTCGAGATTCTGAAAAAAGTAGGGGTAAGCTATAGGGAGAGACGGGTCATATACAATATGTACAACAACCAAGAGGGAATAATAAGAGTGGACGATCTAGAACGAAGTGCTCGTATTAAGAAGGGAGTAAGACAAGGCTGTAGCCTTTCGACCCTACTCTTCAATCTGTACATCGAGGAAGCAATGATGGAAATAAAAGAAAGGTTCAGGATTGGAATTAAAATACAAGGTGAAACGATATCAATGATACGATTCGCTAATGACATTGCTATCCTGAGTGAAAGTGAAGAAGAATTACATGATCTGCTGAACGATATGAACAGTCTAATGAGTACACAGTATGGTTTGAGAGTAAATCGGAGAAGGACGAAGGTAATGAGAAGTAGTAGAAATGAGAACAGCGAGAAACTTAACATCGGGATTGATGGTCACGAACTCAATGAAGTTAAGGAATTCTGCTACCTAGGCAGTAAAATAACCAATGACGGACGGAGAAAGAAGGACATCAAAAGCAGACTCGCTATGGCAAAAGAGGCATTTCTGGCCAAGAGAAGTCTACTAATATCAAATACCGGCCTTAATTTGAGGAAGAAATTTCTGAGGGTGTACGTCTGGAGTACAGCATTGTATGGTAGTGAAACATGGACTTTGGGGATACCGGAATAGAAGAGAATCGAAGCATTTGAGAAGTGGTGCTACTCTGAGATGAAGAGGTTAGCACAGGAAAGGAATTCGTGGCGGGCCGCATCAAACCAGTCAGTAGACCTGACGACACACACACACACACACACACACACACACACACACACACACACACAAAAAAAAAAAAAAAAAAAAAAAAACACGCGTCTCCGAAGCAGTTTCGTCAACTAATGTAAAGGTATTTCGTTCTTCTTCCGCAAGATTGAAGCACTTATCGGCTATCTCATCCTCGGAGCGGCTGTGAGCACTGCAAAGTCGAAGTTACCTGTAGTTCATTCACAGGTGTTTATACGATCGCGAAAATATCGCGCAGCGAGTTGACGGAGGCAGAGATCTTAGATATTCTTTATGGAGATGAAGCATCTGAAGTTGATGATTCTGACAAAGAGGATTCGTTCTCCCCAGACGAAAGTACAAGTGACGATTCAGGTATGTATGTGTCTCAATTGTTTGTAAAGTGAAGAGCCCGTTTGCCCTCAAAACTTTGAGTGGTGGTAAAAGCTGTTTTCCCACTTGTTTATAGTGTCAACTGTCAACAGTTTTATTTTATATAAAGAGAACACTAGGTAGAATGTATTCCTAGTAGACTTTATTCACAGAGTGGGGAATAAATTGGCTGAGAAGGGCGGAAATATTTTCCAGCAATAAGCCGCTTCATCCTCACAAATTGAGAGGACATTTGCAAGGCACTTTCCAGAGAAGGTCCCACCCACTGCAAACAAGGTGAATGCTACTAGGTACCGCAAAGTATGTTCACACAGGGGTAAGAAAGAGACGGGTAAGCGCATCAGGAAGGAAGTAGATGGAGGTGCAAGGACTGTGGCGTTGGCCTTTGCGTCCCACAGTGTTTCCAGGATTCTCACACGAAGGCTAACTACATCTGAACTATTAAAATACTCTAGTTTACAGGTACCTGCAGCTATACAGTCCAGTGATATTCTGTTTTAAATTTAGATACAGTAATAATGGCATTACTCAAGAGAGAGGTCATGTAAAACTTTTTTATCCACGATATTTTTGTGTTTTCTTTTTTAATTATAACACCCATTTGTATTTTATATTGTGAAATAAACTCACTATCATGTAAAGCTCTTACATTTTTCTTTGAAATGATGCAAGAACCATATTCCTATCATTTTCCTGTTCTTTGCAATCTAACTTCAAATATTCATTAAATATGCCAGTTCACAGCCAAGCGCCGGGTGTAAAGAGGGCAGTGTTGAAAGTGTTAAGCTTACATTTCGTCTTCGATGGGGCTCCAGTGAAAGACAAAATTTCAACGTGGGTGAAGAGGAGAGAGGATAAGGCAAAGGAAATCAGCAAATTCTTTGCAAAATTGCGTACAGCGCAAGCCAAGGGGCAACTCAGCTGTGGATTCGGGATCTTACTCGAAGCTGTAATACCCTGTGCGTTGGTCTTTTTCGAGCACCTTGGCTGTCAGGTGTGTTTGTCTACAACTGACTGCGACACTGAACTGCAGCCACCAACGCGTAATGCGTTGGCGTACTGTCCGACGATTCAGATTTCCTGATATACAGTGGTGTACCTTGCGTCTTCACCTTTACTGGTCTGCAGATCGGCAACAAAGTGAGGGCACTGCGTTTCCAGTCGGCGGTGATCGCCTCACATCTCGGCATACAGGCTGACGACCTTCCCGCATTTGCGTCCTTTGTGGGGAACGATATCGTCAGAAAGAAGGTTTTAAAGGTGCCGCACAGAAACCTGAGACGGGTGTATGGGTCCAAGGTCGTAACAGAACTCGTAGCAGAGTTGTTGAAGGCAACGCCGAAGGGTGATGTCAGCATAATGTGTTAGGTGGCTGTCGGTGAGATTGGTAGGAAAGCTCAGAAACTGGAGAAACTGGTCCAGGAAAGTGTTTATAGTTACCGGTATAACGTGGGGGTGTCATTGACAGCTAAAATGACCCAAGATGGGATGTAGTGCTCCAACGCGTAAAAGCCAAACACGTGTCCTGTGAGATTCCCCGGAACACCTTCACAGTGATGAAGTGCCGCCTCATGACATTTGGCGACATACTTGAGGATCTGTCCATAAGTCGCTCAAACTTTCCTCCAACTTTTCTGGCTCTGCGAGCCATGCGATCCAGGTTGTACACAGTGCTCTTGTGGAATAACGGTAATGGACCATTCCGAGTGACCGAGTACATACTGACTGGATTAGGGCAGGTGCGTAAAGAGACTGTGGTGGTCCAGAAAACACTGCCAGAAGGAGTCCACCACCCAGACCCCTTAGAACTGTGGTCAGGCCCGAAGGATCGCCATTGGTGTATCTTCAATTGGGTGATATTGCCGACCAAAGAGCTCTCTGTTTTTCGGGCACTGTCGCCGCAGTACCTCGTCGTACCCGCAGCCGCGCTCTTTTACTTGTACCACGAGGCCCAAATTCTAACAATGGACGAGTTGAGGATTTTTGTGATTGTTGCTGTGTCTGTGAAAAGTTCGTCTGCGAGACAACTGTCCAGACGTCGCGTCAAGATCCGAACAGATCGCGCTATCTACCTGGCCACTCTCTTCGTGCGCACCGTCCTCCAAGTCTTCGACGTTCCTGCAGCTTGCGGTTTATCCTTCCCACGGCCAGCTGACTGTCATCTGGATGCCTATGGTAAATTTTTTCACCACATCTACAGCAAGTCAGAATCTACCACTGATCCAAGCGCTCTCACTGAGTGGGACAAGGCACAAGAACGCACATTCAGTCGTCTTATGAACATGATACAGCAATGCTAAGCGATACATATGGCTCATGCGAGTGCCTCACATTTACAAATTTAGTAAATATGCCGTGTGCATTCATTTATTTCAAATTTCATTACCCTCTTTTACGTCATCGCCTTGACTTATTGGGTATTCACTTATAAGCCATTCCTATGTGATCTCGCTCTTCTTTTCCCACACTGGTTGAAGAATAATGTTGCAATGACAAGTTAAGTGGTATTCATTACTTATATCTAAGTTTCACAAAGTGGTGATATGAAATGGTGTTAGTGTGTTTGAGCACTGGGAAAATCAAAAATGAAATCGAAAAAAATTAACTCAATATCAAATGTTAATATATAATTATCAAAAGACAGTTTCTAAAGTTAAATGTTTGCAACATGAGATGAATACGTGATGGATAAGTTATAATAGGTTTGTTTATTAATATAGGTTTGTTTATTAATAAATAAATCTTCTGCTACAAGTCACGATTTTTCTTTATTTTACCTTTCGCACGACACGCCTCGAGAAATAATTCCCATTTTCAAGTGCGTTTTTTGTGTGTATGAAGCCATTTCTTTTGATGTTGTCACTGTGTATGAGTCTGCTTCATTTCGTTGACTTTTACCGCAATATATGAGAAACACGCGAATTTTTAGTTGGGTATCAACTCCTTTTATGAAGTTAGTGGCGAAATTTAGAAGAGTTTGTACTTACAATTTTCTGATGGTCCATTTGTGCAGAGTCTCACACACACTAAAATCACACACAACATGTTGTACACTTTACACATCGAAAATATGTTATGTAAACAAAACAGTTACAAAGATATTCTTGCAGTTAGTCCACAGAGATAACATTATATCTCTTACACAGATTATATGTTTTTGTACAGAGGTTATTTATATTAACAATGTAGTTCATAAATTACTTATATTTGTGTTACAATTGTGCTTATTTCTATGTTTTACTATTTTTATTTAGGTATATTATCGAAACATCTGAAGAAATTCCCTTTCACGTTTTTCATTTAATATTTTATCTTCACATTATCTGTAATGTGAATATATCTCCAGTTCTTCAAGTAAATCCATTTTGTGTCCTTTATTTAGTCAGTGGAGTGCTTTGACATTTTGCTCTATTTTTCCAAATGGGTGTCTTGTAATATGTATGTGTGTTGCTATTGCAGATGTAGTGTGATTGTAGTGTGTGTATGCTCTAATGTGCTCTGTGTACATGGTGTTGAAATTTCGGCCTGTTTGTGTACATATAAGTTGGAGCACTCCTGGCATGTTACCTTGTATATTCCAGAGTCTGAATATGGATCATGATTACACTTTATATTATGTATTAGTTTTTGTTGTAGTTTATTAGAGGTAGAAAACCCAATTTTTACTTTGTTATTCTTGAAAACATTTGCAATCTTTTTCTATACATTGCATGTGTATGGGATACTAGATATATATATTGGTTTCTCTCTTTTTCTTCTGTGGTGCAGTTTTTACCTGTGTTTTTCTTCACTTTGTCTAAGATTGTGTCAACCATGGAAGCATTGTACTCATTAGCAACTGCAATCTTTTTCACTGTGTTTATTGCTCCTTGCATATTTTCTTGGTTCAATGGTATATTTTTTTTTGCCCTATGCAGCATTTACCTGTATGCTGCTTGTTTATGGATATTTGGGTGACATGAGGTTGCAGGGATTGTGGTGTCAGTCGTTGTGTTTTTCCCATAAATTTTGAATGTGCATGTGTTGTTGCATCTTGTAATATTTAAGTCTAGAAAGTTGATACTTTTATTTTGCTCATGTTCCACTGTAAATTTCATTTTCTCATTTATATTATTGAAATGATTTAGAATGTCTGTGATGTTATATTTTGCAAGTTTAACATTGTCATGAAGATTACTGGACTGGGTCCAATATCTGTCTAAAGAATGCTATAGATTCCAAACTGCACAGGACTCTTTTCTTAAAGCTGCTGTATTACAATTCTTTACCTGTCGTTATTCTTTTCTTGCAGAGGATCATGAAGTTTGTTCACTTCTTTGTATTTGTTGTTGTTGTGGTGGTCTTCAGTCCTGAGACTGGTTTGAAGCAGCTCTCCATGCTACTCTATCCTGTGCAAGCCTCTTCATCTCCCAGTACTTACTGCAGAAACATCCTTCTGAATCTGTGTAGTGTAGTCATCTCTTGGTCTCCCTCTACGATTTTTACCCTCCACTCTGCCCTCCAATACTAAATTGGTGATCCCTTGATATCTCAGAACATGTCCTACCAACCGATCCCTTCTTCTGGTCAAGTTGTACCATAAACTAGTCTTCTCCCAAATCCTATTCAATACTTCATCATTAGTTATGTAATCTACTCATCTAATCTTCAGCATTCTTCTGTAGCACCACATTTCGAAAGCTTCTATTCTCTTCTTGTCCAAACTATTTATCGTCCATGTTTCACTTCCATACGTGGCTACACCCCATACAAATACTTTCAGAAATGACTTCCTGATACTTAAATCTATACTCGATGTTAACAAATTTCTCTTCTTGAGAAACGCTTTCCTTGCCATTGCCAGTCTACATTTTATATCCTCTCTACTTCGACCATCATCAGTTATTTTGCTCCCCAAATAGCAAAACTCCTTTACTACTTTAAGTGTCTCATTTCCTAATCTAATACCCTCAACATCACCCGACTTGATTCGACTACATTCCATTACCCTAGTTTTGCCTTTGTTGATGTTCATCTTATATCCTCCTTTCAAGACACTATCCATTCCGTTCAACTGCTCTTCCAAGTCCTTTGCTGTCTCTGACAGAATTACAATGTCATAGGCGAACCTCAAAGTTTTTATTTCTTCTCCATGGATTTTAATACCTACTCCGAATTTTTCTTTTGTTTCCTTCCCTGCTTGCTCAATATACAGATTGAATAACATCGGGGAGAGGCTACAACCCTGTCTCACTCCCTTCCCAACCACTGATTCCCTTTCATGTCCCTCGACTCTAATAACTGCCATATGGTTTCTGTACAATTTGTAAATAGCCTTTCGCTCCCTGTATTTTACCCCTGCCACCTTCAGAATTTGAAAGAGAGTATTCCAGTCAACATTTTCAAAAGCTTTCTCTAAGTCTACAAATGCTAGAAACGTAGGTTTGCCCTTCCTTAATCTAGCTTGGTATTTATGAAATTATGTTGCCCAGTACCCTCGAAGAGCATTTTGCACCAGTGAAACAATATCTGAGCTAGAGAAAGGGCTTCTGTAAATCAGTAAATTTAACAATAAGTATATAAATATGAAAACCTATGTTCACTGAACTCCAGTACAGAATCCAAAGTAGCAGGATTATGATCGATGCAATGTGACTCAATTTCGTGTTAAAGCTACTTCCTGTTCTTCGAGAAAATATCTCAAAGTATTGTAAATGTAAATATCAAATCTGTTAGGACCTAAATCATATCATTCCACAATCTGAAGAGCGGTTAATCTCCTATGATAAGTAAACTAATTGTAATATTTGGCTCAATGATCTCACACAAATCATTAAAAACTAGCAATTGTCGAAGATTCGGCAGGATAATGACTGTAAAATTAACGTCTTTTCTCCATATCAAAATACTAATCTCTTTGTGTACACTTATATCGAATTCTGTAATTTGTTCTTTATCTTGTTTATTTTGTTTATATGAAAAATACATAGGCAAATTATAAAGTGTCATGGTTCCATACGTGCTGTGAAATAGTACCCTGAGAAGTGTTGAACCCCATTCTGTAGCTTCAATGTTTATTTTTACAATACTATTTTTTGTACTATAATATTAGTCAATATTTACTGAAGGCCATAATTTTCTTTGCAGTCATTTTGGAAGCAACTGAAACGACTTATCATAAACTTTTAACAGTAACTTATTCTATTTATTTTGCCTTGGGCCCACAGGATGTCTTGTAATGATAGAGTAAAATAAAGACCATATTGTATCAGAATGCGGCTATAATTGTTAATTGCTGGATGTTTTATATTAGCAATAGGCCAATTTCGGTGTTATTGTCACTTCAGGATATCTGCAACCTAACACGCTTTGTAAAAAGTTATAACATTTTAACTAATTACAGTTTTGTTTTACTGAGTGCCTGTACTTACTTCCATTTTGCATCGTGACGATGTCAGTGTCTTATAATGTTACTGTTGTTTAGGTCCTTTCCGACTACAGTAAAGTTATTAGATATTTGTCTTAATCTCTATTAATTGCTGTTCTTCACAGATGTAAGTTGGGTCTTCTATCGTTTGTATATACTGTTGTTGTTTCTATAGCTGCAATTGACAGATAATCCTGCCATGCTGTAGGGTTACAATTTGTTTATTCATTTGGAACATATCGTAAATATCTATGGCGTGGTATTATATTCTTTGTTATATCATACAGCTCGATTCGGGTTATCCGTAACAAAACAGAAACACAGGTGTACACTATGTGATCAAAAGTATCCGGACACCACAAAAAACATACGTTTTTCATATTAGGTGTATTGTGCTGAAACCTGCTGCCTGGTACTTCATATCAGGGACCTCAGTAGTCATTAGGCATCGTGAGAGAGCAGAATGGGGCGCTCTGCGGAACTGAAGGGCTTCGCACGTGGTCAGGTGATTGGTTGTCACTTGCGTCATACGTCTGTACGCGAGATTTCCACACTCCTGAACATCCTTGGCCCACTGTTACCAAAGTGATAGTGAAGTTGAAACGCGAAATACACGTACAGCATAAAAGCGTACAGGCCGACCTCATCTGTTGACTGACAGAGATCGCCGACAGTTGAAGAGGGTCGTAATGTTCAATAGGCAGACACCTGTCCAGACCTTTACACGGGAATTCCAAAATGCATCTGGATCCACTCCAATTACTATGACAGTTAGGCGAGAGGTGAGAAAGCTTGGATTTCGTTGTCGAGCGGCTGCTGATAAGCCACATATCACGCCGGTAAGTGCCAAACGACGCCTCGCTTGGTGTAAGGAGAGTAAGCATTAGACGATTAAACAGTGGTAAAACGTTGTGTCGAGTGACGAATCACAGTGCACAATGTGGTGACCCTATGGCAGGGTGTGGGTATGGTGCATTTCCGGTGAACGTCATCTGCCAGCGTGTGTAGAGCCGACAGTAAAATTCGTAGGCAGTGGTGTTAAGGTGTGGTCGTGTTTTTCATGGAGGGGGCTTGCACTCCTTATTTTATGCGTGGCATTATCACAGCACTGGCCTACAACGATATCGTAAGCACCTTGTCTCTTCCGACTGTTGAACAGCAATTCGGGAATGGTGACTGTATCTTTCAACACGATAGAGCACCTCTTCATAATGCACTGACTGTGGTGGAGTGGCCGGCCGCGGTGGTCTAGCTGTTCTAGGCGCAGTCCGGAACCGCGCGACTGCTACGGTCGCAGGTTCGAATCCTGACTCGGGCATAGATTTGTGTGATGTCCTTAGGTTAGTTAGGTTTAAGTAGTTCTAAGTTCTAGGGGACTGATGACCAGAGTAGTTAAGTCCCATAGTGCTCAGAGTCATTTGAACCATTTTTTTGTGCTGGAGTGGTTACACGACAATAACATCCCTGGAATGGATTGTCCTGCACTGAATTCTGACCTGAATCAGATAGAACACCTTTGGTATGTTTTGGAAAGCCTACTTCGTGTCAGGACCTACCGACCTAGATACAGCACGCGGTGAAACATGGACTGCCATTCCCCGAGAAACCTTCTAGCACTTGAGTGAAAGTATGCCTGCGAGAGTGAAGCTGTCATCAAAGCTAAGGGTGCACCAACAGCATGTGGTATTTCAGCATTACAGATGAAGAGCCTCACCAACTTGTAAGTCATTGTCAGCCAGATGTCGGGATACTTTTGTTTACTCATCGGAAAATGTGTTGTATCAGTACCCTAGAGTAAATGCCTAAAATAATTTTATATATCATTTAAAATTAGTTATGACTTTTCACGTTTGGATCACCA
Source organism: Schistocerca gregaria (assembly GCF_023897955.1). NCBI lineage: Eukaryota > Metazoa > Arthropoda > Insecta > Orthoptera > Acrididae > Schistocerca > Schistocerca gregaria. Next base: position 121,855,395 of record NC_064929.1, read on the forward strand.
GAGGGGATGTAACGTGCATCGTTTTCCTTTCAGTTCTTTCTCCAAGGGTGATAAGCGGGCTGCCAGCTTGTTGATGTACAGAATATCTAACAGCAAATCAGTACGTATACAGGGTGGACCATTGATAGTCACCGGGCCAAATATCTCACGAAATAAGGATCAAACGAAGAAAGTACAAAGAAAGAAACTCGTCTACATTGAAGGCGGAAAGCAGATAGCCCTATGGTTGGTCACCTAGATGGCGCTGCCATAGGTGAAGGGGAAAACCTGATGGTGCTGAGGTTGGCCCGCCAGATGGCACTGCCATAGGTCAAACTGATATCAGCTGCGTTTCTTAGAATAGAAACACCCATTTTTATTACATATTTGTGTAATACGTAAAGAAATATGAATGTTTTAGTTGGACCACTTTATTCGCTTTGTGATGTAATAGCCACAAACAGATGGCTCACAATTTTAGAAGAACAGTTGGTAACAGATAGTTTTTTTTAATTAAAATATAGAACGTAGGTACGTTTAAACACTTTATTTCGTTTGTTCCAATGTGATACATGTGCCTGTGTGAACTTATCATTTCTGAGAACGCATGCTGTTACAGTGTGGCAAAAAGTGGTTCAAACGGCTCTGAGCACTATAGGACTTAACATCTGAGGTCATCAGTCCCCTAGAACTTAGAACTACGTAAACCTAACTAACCTAAGGACTTGACACACATCCATGCCCGAGGCAGGATTCGAACCTGCGACCGTAGAGGTCGCACGGTTCCAGACTGAAGCGTCTAAAACCGCTCGGTCACACCGGCCGGTTGTTTCAGAGTGATTACCTGTAAGTACCACATTATTGCAATAAATGCTCAAAATGATGTCCGTCAACATCAATGCATACGGCAATACGATTAGCGACATTCCTCTCAACAGCGAATAGTTCCCCGTCTGTAATATTCGCACGTGCATTGACAATGCGCTGACGCATGTTCTCGGGCGTTGTTCGTCGATCACGATAGCAAATATCCTTCAACTTCCCCACAGAAAGAAATCCTGGGACGTCAGATCCGCAAAACATGCGGGCCATTGTATGGTTCTTCGACGACCAATCCTCCTGTCATGAAATATGCTTTTCAATACCGCTTCAACCTCACGCGAGCTATGTGCCGGACATCCATCATGTTGGAAGTACATCGCCATTCTGTCATGATGTGCAACATCTTGTAGTTACATCGGTAGAACGTTACGTAGAAAATCAGCATACATTGCACCGTTTAAACTGTCATCGATAAAATGGTGGCCAATTATCCTTCCTCTCACAATGAAGCACCATACATTAACCCGCATGTCAATCACATCTTGATTACGGGCAGCATGGGGTTCACGCCTGAGCCTCAGGACATGCGCTAGCAGCGCATGTCGGGTATTTCAAGCGTCAACTTCGAGGCGTATTATCTCGAGATGTAATGGGAATATTGCGATGCTATCAACGCCATTGTGTATGTGCTTTGTCATGCTATGGATTGCTGAAGAAGAAATATAGGAGGTCCATTTAAAAAACATAAGTTTGTGTTAAAAAACACATATGATTTCGTTTTAGAATTTTCCAAATATGTACATTCATGGGCCCCAGCCCTACATTGATACCGGTGAAAGTCGTTTTCCAATAGCTGTTATTGTTCCTGAGATACTTTGGGTGAACAAGATAGCTGGGACACCCTGTATAATATTTACAAGAGCCAGTAGGGAATAATAAGGGTAGAAGACAAAGAACGATGGGCCTGGGTTAAAAAGTGTGTTAGACGAGGATGTAGTCTTTCGCACCTACTGTTGAATCTGTACATTGAAGAAGCAGTGATGTAAATAAAATAGAGGCTGAGGAGTAGAATTAAAATTCAAGGTGAAAGGATTCCAATGATAAGATTCGCTGATGACATTCCAATCCTGAGTGAAAGTGAAGAAGATTTACATGATTTGCTGAATGGAATGAACAGTCTAATGAATACAGAATATCGAGTAAATCTAAGAGAGACGAAAGTAATGAGAAGCAGCAGAAACGAGGAATGCAGGAAACTTAACATCATGATTGATTGTAACGAAGTAGATGAAGTTAAGTAATTTTACTACCTAGGCAGCAAAATAACCAATGATGGACGGAGCAAGGAGGACATCAAAAGGCGACTAGCATTAGCAAAAAGAACATTCCTGGCCAATAGAATTCTACTACTATCAAACATACGGCTCAATTTGAGAATTTACGTTTGGAGAACAGCATTGTATGGTGGTGAAAGAAGGGCTGTGGGAAAAACGGAGCAGAAGTGAATCGAAGCATTTAAGATGTTGTACTACAGACGAATGTTGAAAATTTGGTGGACTGATAAGGAATGAGGAGGTTCTGCGCAAAATCGTAGTGGAAAGGAACATGTGCGAAACAATGACAAGGAGAAGGATGATAGGAGATCTGTTAAGACATCAGGGAGTGACTTCCATGGTACTCGAGGGAGCTGTAACAGACAAAAACTGTAGGGGAAGACAGAGATTGAAATACATCCAGCAAATAGTTGACTTCGTCGGTGCACGGCAAGTGCTACTCTGACATGAAGAGGGATTCGTTGCGGGCCGCACGAAACCGGTCGGAAGACTGATGACTAAACAAAGTCACAAAATGTCATTATCTTTGGACAGCTATAAGTTCTTACTGGAGTTATGTGGACTGTTTGGTATTAAATTATTTGACGATGGCCTTTAAAGCCGAGGCTAGTTCGTAATGAACTATTAAATAAAAATTGTTGTGGAACATCAAACATTTCTATTAAAATCGCAGTAATTGTACTGATGGAAAATAATATGGGCGTAAGCAGTACCTCTGCTGACTTCCAGTCCATTGATGAGAACGATATTACTCTCCCGGTCTGTACGGTATTTACAGAGTCGGAAATTAACTTGAAAAAAGAAAAACAAATTGATGATTCGGACAATATAACATTTTATTGAACTTGTGGCAGCCTCAAAAATTGTAATTTTACGAGGGACATATATACTCGCTATAAGGTACGAAATAAAAACGTCAGAATAGATAGAATATCCAGTAATTTTCGTAAACATAGCGTCGCACATGTAACAATGTAGTGGTAATAGTATGACATAAAACCCACAAAACAATACGACGACACAGTCAGAAATTCATAGACTCGAATGTAGTGAATGTAAGATTATATACGCGCATCGTACGGACACCTGCTACTCCGTTAGACAAAAGTGATAACGGGAAACCGTTTGTGTAATAACTGCACTATTTCTATATTGCGATTCCGATGTACCCATATTTAAAGAAGTATATTTGTGGCCGTCGATATATCGAAAAACACTATCGACACAATGGCACTGAGGGGAAAAACGTATACAGTTTTAAAGCAGTATAAACAGGGTGGTCCATTGATAGTGACCCAACCAAATTTCTCACGAAATAACCATCAAACGAAAAAACGACAAAGAACGAAACTCGTCTAGCTTGAAGGGGGTAGCCAGATGGTTCTAAGGTCCATCCGCTAGGTGGTGCTGCCGTAGGTCAAACGGATATAAACTGCGTTTTTTTAAAAATAGGAACCCCAATTTTTTATTTCATAATCGTGTAGTACGTAAAGAAATATGAAGGTTTTAGTTGGACCACTTTTTTCGCTTTGTGATAGATGGCCCTGTAATAGTCACAAACGTTTAAGTACGTGGTATAGCGTAACATTCCGCCAGTGCGGACGGTATTTGCTTCGTGATACATTACCCGTGTTAAAATGGACCGTTTACCAATTGCGGAAAGGGCCTATATCGTGTTGATGTATGGCTATTGCGATCAAAATGCCCAACGGGCGTGTGATATGTATGCTGCTCGGTATCCTGGACGACATCATCCAAGCGTCCGGACCGTTTGCCGGATAGTTACGTTCTTTAAGGAAACAGGAAGTGTTCAGCCACATGTGAAACGTCAACCATGACCTGCAACAAACGATTATGGCCAAGTAGGTGTTTCAGCTGCTGTCGCGGCTAATCCGTACATCAGTAGCAGACAAATTGCGCGAATATCGGGAATATGAAAAACGATGGTGTTGAGAATTTCCATGCACCAGGAATTGCATGGCGACGACTTTGAACGTCGTGTACAGTTCTTACACTGGGCGCAAGAGAAATTACGGAACAACGACAGATTTTTTGCACGCGTCCTATTTAGTGAAGAAGCGTCATTCACCAACAGCGGTAACGTAAAGCTGCATAATGTACACTATTGGGCAACGGAAAATCCACGATGGCTGCAACGAGTGGATTGTTATTGTTCCAGAGATATTTTGGGTGGACAAGTTAGCTGGGACACCCTGTATATTACCCGTATATCCCTGCAGCTTACCCCCGTTTTTTCAGAATTTCAAACATCTTGCACCATTCGATATTGTCGAACGCTTTTTCCAGGTCGGCAAGTGCTATGAAAGCGTTTTGATTTTTCTTTAGTCTTGCTTCCGTTACCCACAGTTACTTCAGAATTCGCTCTATGTTGCCGTAACACGCCCTAGGGCAAAACCGATCGTCATCTAAGTCATCCTTAATTTTTCTTTCCATCCTTCTGTATATTCTTCTGGTAGGTGAGTTTGATGCTTGAGCTGTTTAACTGATTGTGCGATAATTCTCGACTTGTCAGCTCTTGAAATCTCCGAAATTGTATGAATGACATTTATCCGAAACTCAGATGGTATGTGCCATAGTCATACACTCTACACACTGAAGTGAATTATCGTTTTGTTGCCATTTCCCTCAATGACTTTAGAAATTCTAATCGAATGTTACGTATCGCTTCTGCCTTATTTGGTCTCAAGTCCTGTAAAGCTCTCCTCAATTCTGATTATGATAGTGGATCGCGTACCTCTTCTGAATCGACTCCTGTTTCTTCTTCTATCGCGAACAATCTTTCACTAATAGGGCCCTTCAATGTACTCGTTCCACCTATCCGCTCTCTCCTTTGTATTTAACAGTGGGATTCACGTTGCACTCTTAATTTCACCGCAGATTGTTTTGAGTTCCCTATATGCGGAGCCAGCGCTTCCGACAATCATTTCTTTATCGGTTTCTTCAAATTTTCCATGTAGCCATTTCGTGTTAGCTTCCCTGCACTTCCTACTTATTTCATTCAGCAACTACTTATATTTCTATATTCCTGCACTTCCCTGAACATTTTCGTATTTCCTTCTTTCATCGATCAACTGAAGTATTTCAAATGTTACCCATGGTTTCTTTGCAGTTACTTCCTTTGCACTTATGTTTTTCATTCCAGCTTACGTGATTACCCTTTTTAGAGACTCCCATTTCTCTTCAACTGTTCTGCCTACTGAGATGTTCCTTATTGCTGTATCTCTACCCTTGGAGAACTTCAAGCGTATGTCGCCATTCCTTAGTACTTCCGTATCCCACATCTTTGCGTATTGATTCTCCCTGACAAATCTCTTCAACTTCAGCCTACTATTTATTGCTGCTGCTCCTGGGTACGCCTTAAAATCCAGTATCTGATTTCGCAAACCCTGTTTGACCATGATGTAACCTAACTGAAATATTCCCGTATTTCCCGGCCTTTTCCTAGTACACCTCCTGCTCTCGTAAATCGCGAACGAAGTATTCGCTATTACTAGCTGAAGTTTATTACGGAACTCAATTAGTCTTTCTCCCCCTCATTTCATTTCCCAAGCCCATATTTCTTCCAATCCTTTCCCTACAACTGCATTCCAGTCTCCCATAACTATTAGATTTTCATCTCCCTTTACGCACCGCATTACCCTTTCAGTATCCTCATATACTTTCCCTATCTCTTCATCTTCCGCTTGCGACGTTGGCATGTATACCTCAACTATCGTTGTCAGTGTTGCTATCGAGCCGGTGAGAACATCCCCATCACTCAACTAATTAACTTTTTATACCTGGGATTCACAGCCATGTAGAACTTCATAAAAGACATCACATTTACCCCAGTGACTGTAACACTTCCTTTATTTCACGACTGCACTTTCGGCCTTAGGCCATTATCAAGTGAAGATGTTATGGCTATTAAGCCACGTCAACCTAAAGTCAGCTGACACATTTATATGTTGTTGCCATTTCTATTAAATACATTGGTGACACTATGTAAGAGCATCCCCAGTGTATTTAACGGTAATGACAACGACATATAAATGTGTCAGCTCATTAGGTTGACATGGCCTAATAGCCATAACATCTTCACTTGATAATGGCATAAGGCCGAAACTGCAATCGTGAAATAAAGAAAGTATTACAGTCACTGGCGTAAACATGATGTCTTTTATATCACAGAACTGTTCTCAATAACACATACTCTCCCCTGCCCTCCTATTCATAAAGAATCCTACTCCAGTTATACCATTCCCCGCTGCTGATGATATAACCCTATACCCTTCTGACCATAAATCCGTGTCTTCTTTCCATTTGGTTGCACTGACTCATACTACAGTCCTGGAAATGGAAAAAAGAACACATTGACACTGGTGTGTCAGACACACCATACTTGCTCCGGACACTGCGAGAGGGCTGTACAAGCAATGATCACACGCACGGCACAGCGGACACACCAGGAACCGCAGTGTTGGCCGTCGAATGGCGCTAGCTGCGCAGCATTTGTGCACCGCCGCTGTCAGTGTCAGCCAGTTTGCCGTGGCATACGGAGCTCCATCGCAGTCTTTAACACTGGTAGCTTGCCGCGACAGCGTGGACGTGAACCGTATGTGCAGTTGACGGACTTTGAGCGAGGGCGTATAGTGGGCACGCGGGAGGCCGGGTGGACTTACCGCCGAATTGCTCAACACGTGGGGCGTGAGGTCTCCACAGTACATCGATGTTGTCGCCAGTGGTCGGCGGAAGGTGCACGTGCCGTCGACCTGGGACCGGACCGCAGCGACGCACGGATGCACGCCAAGACCGTAGGATCCTACGCAGTGCCGTAGGGGACCGCACCGCCACTTCCCAGCAAATTAGGGACACTGTTGCTCCTGGGGTATTGGCGAGGACCATTCGCAGCCGTCTCCATGAAGCTGGGCTACGGTCCCGCACACCGTTAGGCCGTCTTCCGCTCACGCCCCAACATCGTGCAGCCCGCCTCCAGTGGTGTCGCGACAGGCGTGAATGGAGGGACGAATGGAGACGTGTCGTCTTCAGCGAAGAGAGTCACTTCTGCATTGGTGCCAATGATGGTCGTATGCGTGTTTGGCGCCGTGCAGGTGAGCGCCACAATCAGGACTGCATACGACCGAGGCACACAGGGCCAACACCCGGCGTCATGTTGTGGGGAGCGATCTCCTACACTGGCCGTACACCTCTGGTGATCGTCGAGGGGACACTGAATAGTGCACGGTACTTCCAAACCGTCATCGAAACCATCGTTCTACCAAATCCTAGACCGGCAAAAGAACTTGCTGTTCCAACACGACAATGCACGTCCGCATGTATCCCGTGCCACCCAACGTGCTCTAGAAGGTGTAAGTCAACTACCCTGGCCAGCAAGATCTCCGGATCTGTCCCCCATTGAGCATGTTTGGGACTGGATGAAACGTCGTCTCACGCGGTCTGCACGTCCAGCACGAACGCTGGTCCAACTGAGGCGCCAGGTGGAAATGGCATGGCAAGCCGTTCTACAGGACTACATCCAGCATCTCTACGATCGTCTCCATGGGAGAATAGCATCCTGCATTGCTGCGAAAGGTGTATATACACTGTACTAGTGCCGACATTGTGCATGCTCTGTTGCCTGGGTCTATGTGCCTGTGGTTCTGTCAGTGTGATCATGTGATGTATCTGACCCCAGGAATGTGTCAATAAAGTTTCCCCTTCCTGGGACAATGAATTCACGGTGTTCTTATTTCCAGTTCCAGGAGTGTATATGTAGACTGAGCCTTTGCATTTCTAGCACGTTCAAGCTTCCATCAATCCACGCCTCGTCTCATTCAAGGTCGTCCTCTCGTCGGTTATTCAGTCCTTTTCTCATAGTCACCTACCCCTTGGCAGTTCCCTCCCGGAGATCCGGATGGGGATCTAGTTGGGAATCTTTTGCCACTGGAGAAATCATCGTGACACTTTTTCAATTACAGGCCACACGTCCTGCAGATATACATTATGTGTCTTTAAAGCAGTAGTTTCCACTGCCTTCTGCATCCACATGCCGTTGATCATTGCCGATTCTTCCGCCGTTAGGGGCAGTTTCCCATCCCAAGGAGGACAGAGCCGGCTGTTCCCTCCTTCGCCTTCATTGACAAGGCCGTTGGCAGAATGAAGGTGACTTCCTGTTCCGTAAGTCTTCCGCCTCCAATAACGATTTAAGCGGTGGCGGGTTTAGAACCTGCGACCGAGGATGTTTTGATCACTAATCAAATGCACCACCCCTAAACTAGGGGTACTATATCGATACAGAAGGACTTAAAGGAAATCTGAAGAAATAAATCTTATATTACAGTATATTCTAATACTGTACCTTTTCGTCACATTGTAATTTCAACGCGAATATTTTGTGTCGCCCGTGAATGGGACAGTGTACGATGCTTATGAATCAACGAATGATTTTCCAGAAATCACTTTTAACCGAGAAAACATTTAATATTATATTGTGAATTATTGTGAAATAACAGCAATAAGTTTTATTATTTTATAACCAGTTTCCTACAAAGAATAACCACATAACAAAAGGTAAAGAGTGTGTTGGCTTTGTATTGTCTGTGAACTCTTCCTTCTTATGTTCTTCTTCTCCGCGTTGTATGAAGAGGATGACATCGAAGATAAGCTGAGGTCTGTTCTTTTAAATATTGTAAAATGTAGTCATTAATGGCCAACAGAAAATATAACGTAAGATTTACAAAATGGAATTCTAGTGTACGGACTTTTAATTGTAAGTAAATAACCAACTATGTATGTTTTAAATTTATTGTCCGCAGCAGTCCAGACTGTGCTTTGTTTGCCGCCATTCCTTGAGCGTATGTAGCGGCAATTTTAAACAGCAGAAATAATCAGACACTAATTCTTTCTATCGATATTACAATAATTGAACTCTGAGGACGAGAACCCGCAGGACTTTATTATTTTTCTATTGTAAAAGTGAAGGTTACATTCAGTAGAACAATCTTAAACTTTACGTGTGAAATAATTTTATGGCTGGTGCGTAAGATTAATTTTTCAAAAACTAATTCATCAGTGACTTTTTAATAGGAATATTTACGACACCAGTGTAGTTACTGGTAGCGGTGGTGGTGTGATATATTAGTTATTTGGTGGATACATTTCAATATCAAGTATGAAATTATTCAAACTCGCTATAGTCGGGCTCAGCATCACATAAATAAGAATTATCAGAGTTTATCTATTTCTTTCAAATACTGCTGTTATTCTTGCTGCCACATTTTCATATGTTTTATAATAACACTTACACACCACAACAACAACGTAAAATAGAACTCCAAAGCAGCCATTACAACATTCACCAGTTTGCCCATATGACTTACTAGCCAGTGAAATTACTGACCTGTAGAACGTTTTCTGTTTATACATTCACGTATAGTTTCAGTATTTGAATATTCTGTAAAATAAAATTTATTTGTTCAGATTTTCCTTAGGCCTTACATTGTGGTTGTTTTTTGTATCGATATACTCGTAAAATGTCACTTACATTGTACATCAATCGCTGTACAGCTGTGAATCCTCGCTGAGCTATGTATACTATGCGTTTAGTTTTGTTATCTAACGATGTCCTAAGAAGCTGAAAATCAGTTCATATCGAACATTAAATAAATATTATCGTGGAACTTTAATTATTAAGAAATATTTGAATATGACTCATCTTTATCTTTTCGCTTATGAATAACCAATAACTGAGGAATAACGGTCATATTTTCACTCAGCTCACTACGGTTCTGCACCTCACAATGCAAAAACTTGTAAATAAACCACATCAATACACCACTGCTCACTTATAGATCATTGTGGACAATGGAAAAAGTGAGAGATAACGTCATTCACTGCTGACTACACAGTTGCGCGCCTTACCGATCTGCATCTAACGATTATAATTAAACTTTCACTATTTAACACATTATAACACAGAAACTAATTACCGTAGGAGTACCAAAATTTGTAGCACTAATGTCCAGAATATGGGGCGCATGATTTCCATGCGTTACAGCGCCACGGTCCACAGGTGCCATCATCAGTCATCATGGTTCACAGTCTCACACACTTGACGAGTTACAGTGCACTTGTTGACGTGTCAACATGACCTTGGACAAAAGGTGCAGGACATTACTGGTGAAGCACTGTTATCGAAACAGCTGCAATGCTGCAGCTGCACCTCGAGAATATCGCCGGATGAAAGGATTATGGAAGGGTCCTCTTCCTCCACCTGTTGTGCAGAGCACGATGAAGAAGTTCGAATCAACTGCAGGACTGGGTCCTGCTGCCTTGATCCCCCTCACCCCCTGGTTGCTCCACTCCTCTCCAACCCCCACCCTCTGCCACACCTTCACTGTTGTGCCCCCCCCCCCCCCACCCTCCATCTCTACACCTTAATCTTTTTTCTCAAGGTGGCCTCTGTCAACTCCTCCTCTTGGACGATGCCCTCTCTCCCTCCATTTAACCCTCCTACCCACTCTGATCCTCAACCCTCTCCTTTCCTTTGTCCTTTTCCCAGGCTCAGTCTTCCCTTCCCCCCTCTCCATCCTGTTTTTTTTTTCGCCTACCCTCTCTCTGCCTCCATTCTCTCAACCGAGACCTTTTGCGTTTTCCTTCCTTATCCTTTCCCCATTCCCTTTCAGGTCTGCCCTGCTCCCCCCTTCTGAGTCCTCTCCCTTCGTCGTCCCCCTACCCCACCTTTCGTTTTTCTTCTCCTCCCCTCTTTTTCTGCCCCCTCATGTATCCAGAAGCTGCCTCCCATCTACACTTGCCTGTGGTGTGACATCTTCGTACCAACTTTTTAGTGCAGTGTTCCCAGTGATTGTTGAGTGTTGTACATCTTTTCCAAAGTGTTTTCAAATGGACATCATGCCATCACAGGGTGCAATCTTTTATATCTCTTGCAAACAGAATCCAGACTGTCGCTGTTATTTTTTAATTGTCTGTCTAGTTTTTCCCTGTCTGCTTCCTGTGTTTTTTATTATAATCGCCCACCTATAGTTTTATGTTTTAACTTTCCATAATTTTCCACCATTTTACATTTTACGTCACTGTCTTATCGCCAGTTTTTATTGTTCCTTGTCTTCTCCTGTTTTAAGAATTCTGCAGGCTGAAGAGCGGCGTACTAAGCTGTTGCCAGCCTGCCCCCTATGGGGGCGTCAAATTCCAATAGAGGAAAAAAAAAAGCAGAACTGGGGGTCGCTCCGAGAAGAGGCCGACGACAGGTTGCACCACAGGCGGTTGATGAAATCGCTGTTGCTGTGGCAGACTACGTTGTGCCCAATTCCCGATCTTCAGACAGTGTGCGTGCTGTATCATGACAGTTGAACATCCCATGCTCCACTCTACGGATGGTGCTTCGAACTGTTCTCAAATGGTATCCATACAAGATCCATATCGGACAGCACCTTGCACCACAGGATGCTCAACAACGGATCGATTTGGCTCTCCACCTTCTCGCAAGGATTGGATGAGGGCTCACACTGGACCGTCCTATGGACGGACGAAAGTCATTTTTGTCAGACGGGTGAGGCGAACACACAGGAGTGTGGAGGTCCTCTGTATGGGGAACCTGTCACTGTATGGTGTGACTTCGTGCCTACAGTGATCATTGGCCCTTTTTTTCCAACAGGTTGATGCTCCAGGACCAAACACACGCTGTTTCAGTGGCCAGCATTACTGCGATGTGTAGTTTTCATGTAAGGTGGGACCCCACCACACATCGCCCTCTCAAGTTCACCCGCTTCTCCGACACACAATTGGAGACGATCGAATTATCAGCCGACCGTTTCCAAATGCTTGGCCTGCACGATCAGCTGGTCGTGGGGCTACCTGAAGGACAGGGTTTACCAGGGGAACACTCACACATATGCTGATCTGAAGCGCAGCATACCTACAGACATGCTTCGCTCTGCTGTTGAGAATGAAATCCTGCTCTTTCAGACCCTTCTGGACACTGATGGGTGTCGCACTGAGTCCCTTTCGTAGTACTTATGGTACCAACATGCCAGTCACAAAGGAATTTACATGTTTTACCTACTTTTCTGCATAGTCACAGATGTTCTCAACACATTTCTCCCATCGTGGTACCAGTTTTCATGTGCACTGTTCGTAGAAGTCCGTATTAATGTTTTGACGTTCGTCATGACGTTTTAATGTACGCTGCAGCATTCACAGTGGACCTACGTCCAGCATAGTCCACCAGTAACACACCACATGTATCCCCCAACGCTTTTACAAGCACCTTCCTAGAAGGCTGAGTCAATTTGAAGTTTTTTTTTTCCTACTGTGGAACCAGCACGTTTTCAGACCATAGAAGCCTGCCTAGTTTCAGGCGTGCAGTGATACAGAAAGTCGTATGTTTCTGCGGAGCAACGCGTTATGTGATCCAAGCTTGTGGTTCATCCACTAGCTCTTGTGGTTCTCTGTCAGCTTCTTCGGCACACGAGGAGCACTTACTTTCCAATATTTCAACGTTTCATGAATAATGTCGTATATTACTCCATAGGAAACGTCGAACTGCTGGAACATGGTTGGCAGTTGCAAACGCCGAGTGTTCAAAATTGCTGCCTCAATGACTCCGACATTGTGAAGGGCAGCAGCAGTGACCGGCCGACCAGAAGAATGCACAAAGCCTAGGGACAGTGCCTCTGAATTGCACTCGGCCAATGCCCTTTGGCTCACAAATACCGAACTACATTAGGCTGCTCTTCACAAGTTGACGACAATAACATGCACGCCACGTTTGTTTCGTAGTTCTGGTTTCTCTCGCTATAGCTGCAAATAAAACTGAAGTACTCCCTGTTGCGCACAATTCAAACTCTATCGTCATGAAATATGAACATTCCAGCTGCAACACCATGTGACAAACAAGTTGTTGAGGTTTACTTTCCGAACCTCCCTTGTATCTTTTGGGGGACGTGCTTCAACATATCTGCGTTTACGATTTACTTAGCAAATTTTATTTATTTAAATGTCGTTGTTGATGAAATGCCTAAGCTATCGCATCTCTTCATATTGCAGCATATTCACAGTCCTGAGTGAGCTTAAATGCTTTTGTAAATACTGCTGAGCAATACCGAAATCTGTTCGACCTTTTTTTTTTCGCCAAAAGTAATGACGGCACCATTTATGAAATTCATATTCTTTTGTTGTTTGTTCACAAAAGTCAAACATGATCTTTACTCTAGTGTCGGCAACAAAACCAGATCTGCTGAGTCTAGAATTACTAAACTATATTTCATCACGATTCAGAGTTAACTATTTAGGCACATCCATGATCATGAGCCGATACTTAAGACTTTTCGGTGCCAGTTTCGTTGAAGGCGCCAGTCAATTTGATCACTTTGCCAATTATTGCTAATTTTATAAATTTGACGATATTTGGCGATTGTTATTAGTGCTCTATTCTAGAAGAGTTCAAGTTTGATTTATCAGTTTTTATGAAGCAATTTTCTAAATTTCTGCATTGCTACACTCCATTTGCGAGGTTTTTCTTGCAAATAAACTAGTCTAATAGTTCACTAAACGTTCTCGGTCACAACCGGAGCCAGCCTCTCCCTCCCCATCCAAAATATCTGGCCACTTAAATGCTGGTAAGTACTTTGATAATGCTATTGGTGTGTTTCATTAATTAAAGCAGAATAATGACAATATTCCGTTCGAATGCCTCATTCCTTTAAAATAAGTCTACAAGATGACCTTGTGTGAACACTGCATAGTACTGTCTTTCATCGTTGTGAAACAGAGTTACCAAAAAATACTATGGCCGCAAGAGGTTAATGAGTGTAAATACGGCAAAAGTACTTACGTATTCATTTGTTCCAGTCTTAAACTAATAAACAAGAGGAGAACAAAAATTTCTAAACTTAACTACTTTAGAAAGACCATAATTTGTTCCTTCCAACTGAACTATTCCGTAATAGCTACATTTTGCCATAATCTCTAGCTCATCTTAATGTGCTGATTATTAGTACGTAATTTTTGGCAGGAAACATGATACTGTGTTCCTCGAATTACCACGGAGTGTCTGCCGAATAGTGCTTTAAAAACAGCTACTGGCTGATACCTCTGCTGGTGTCTTACTCTGCTTGATGTATCTTGAGTGGAAGCTCAGAGAACAATGAAGGCAAAATGATACATTAGTGAACTCCTTTTCGGAGTTTTCACTAGTTATTTAATTCACCTCCCATTCCTACCTCATATGGATGAATGAATACTAACTTTTCTTCTTGTTTGTTAAGTTTGCTCCCTGTAACTTGATGATATTTTAAAAATTTGATGAATTATAACATTTTTATGACAGACCATTAATGTTAGTTGCTGAACTTACCTTGTTAAGAAACTCAATATTTATATCTTCTGACTGATATACTTAAGCTCTCTGACTATTAATATTTACTTTAACTGTTGTTACGTTTGTACTTCTGAATATATAATACTGTGTTTCTCAAGAATTAGAGACAGTGTATTTATAGAGAACCATTTAATAAATGTTTGATAAACGTACTGCAATTTTCTTCTGTTGGTGTTCTATTCTGCTTTGTGTATGTTAAGTGGAACCTCATTCACATAAACAATTAGTAGGAATGGAAGCAAAACCAAACCTTACTGAACTCCTGTTTGTAGTTCTCGCTACTTATTGGTTTTGCCTGCCCTTCCTATCTTTTATGCGTTACTTAATACCACCTTTCCTTCTTGTTTGTTAAGATTGATCCAGACCAGTCAAATGCAATACCATTAATCTCATAAAATGTTAACAATTCAACTAAAATTTACAAAAATATTTTGGACAGATAAAGAAACTGGTGTCTGAGTTTGAGGCTTTTAGTACCCACTGTGTAAATATGTGGACGTTAACATCACCAAATGGGCTGTACTTTACAAGCTGACATATGTTAGGTAAATGATGCAACAAAACCCCCAAACTTTCATTTAGGTTAAGACTATGTGGTATTATCTCATTCAGCATACATTGTGGTTGATTGTTTCTGTGCCATTATTGCTTCTCCATTGTTCTAATTTTTTCTAACAACTGTTACCCTTCGTGTTGTTCCGCCGGCCGTGGTGGTCTCGCCGTTCTAGGCGCGCAGTCCGGAACCGTGCGACTGCTACGGTCGCAGGTTCGAATCCTGCCTCGGGCATGGATGTGTGTGATGTCCTTAGGTTAGTTAGGTTTAAGTAGTTCTAAGTTCTAGGGGACTAATGACCACAGCAGTTGAGTCCCATGGTGCTCAGAGCCATTTTTTTCGTGATGCTCGCTCCCTTATTGTAACCATAAGTATGTATTTCATAAAGACTTCCTTATCCCTAAATTATTTTAAATTCTATTTTCATGCAGTGTTTTCATCGTTTTAACAAGGTGAAGCCAAACAAAAAACGTAACCTGAATAAAAGATTGAATTACAATTTTCTGTTGTAGTGAAGTTAAAACATTTAACTGTTTTCATGCCTTTATTCACTAAGATACAAAGAAGTTATCAAAATGCCATTGTAAAATTCACAACAGAAAATTCAATTTCCGAGACAAAAGAGAACTTCAGGGACATGAGGGTAAAACATCTTACATACTGCACAAAAATATTCCAAAAATATTAATGCAATCACCCTGGTACAAAAATATTAAAAAAGTACTAACTGTTCAGTGAAATCTTTTTGCACAGATGTTTGTTGACACCACAGTCAATATTTTAGAATAATTTTTGGATTGCCTTAAATGGTAGATTATAATGGTAAAATTCGATGTAAATGTTCATAAAAATATTAATATTTTGATATGAATAAAGATGCTCACCTCATAGTCATGATTCACCAGACTACCTGACTACAGCTACGATTAGTTTCATCACCATAGGACGCTAATTGTCCTTAAGACACTAGAATGATTATGTAAATCTTAACTGACTTGACAGTTGCACTTGTTAATATTTTTAAGTTTAGCCAGTGATCAAGATAATATATACAGCGAAAGGTGCATCTCGAGATGCACTGGTGACTTAACCATGCTAATTTGGATTTTGCGGAGTGGAGTGTATATTGATTTTCATGTTTGTACACTGCAATTACTTGGCTATGTTGCTTAGCTCTCCTGATTCACGAAAGCTGTTCCTCCAATTCCAATTTAGTTTCAGTGCTACACAAAACTCCAGCATAGCATTCAATATAATCCAATAAATAAGACAAGTGAACAAAATCTATGACCGTCAGCTAGAATACAGCATTCCCAAGAGACGAACTGTTATACAAAAATTTTGAGAAAACAATGTGGTATTCGGAATTCCCAGAATTCCTTGACTAGACCTTGTACCCAAGCTGTCATGTTGTACTGATGACAACTTTAAGCTTAAGTACAACATTATAATCAGTCATGTACTATTGTGATGTTACCAACAGTTGATTTTAGGAACTGTCTTTTGGTAAGGCTATATTCAATCTCATTTTTAAAATGAGTAACATTTATGGCACGCAAATTTATGTTCCCAATGTTCAAGAATGCCAACACAGCTTTGTACAGCAACTCCTTGCAAGAGTAAGTACAAAGAACTTATCACAGCAATTTTATGTTCCTAGTGCTCTGGTGAATGAGGAGAGGAAGAACCTAAGGATATCTAATATGATGTTAATGTGCAACCTAGTAAGTAAATAGGTTGAAGCAGTAGAGTCAATGATATTCGAAAGATATTAATGGGCTTGAGTCTCTTCTGGCCATTTTGGAAATATGAGACACTTCATATTAGCTGAATGTACCACTTTGCGTTAATCTATGATCTTCCTCATAATATAATTGAATGTCTGTGTTCTTGAACTGTTCCACGCAACGACATCCCTTGGATCAGAAGCGTTTTGCGACTTCCTGTAGATGTGATGAAATAATCTGCCATCGAAGTAGGCGTCCAGGTGGCAGTCAGCTGGTCGTGGAAAGGACAAACCACACGCTCCAGCAACGTCCAACACGTGGAGTACAGTGCGCACAAACAGAGTGGCTAAGTAGATGGCGCGTTCGGTCGGGATTCTCACGTTAAGTCTCGACAGATCGTGGACAGAGTAACTTTCGACAGACAAAGCGACAGCCACGAAGGTCTTGACCTCGTCCCTTGTTAGGACTTTGGCCTCATGGTACAAGAAGCAGAGTGCCGCTGCAGGAACCACTAAGTACTGGGGAGACAGTGAACAGAGAGCAGAGAGGTCTTTCGCTGGAGATATCACCCAACTGAAGATACGCCAACGGGCATCCTCTGCACCTGACCACATTTCTAGGAGTCCTGGGTGGTGAATGCCCTCTGGCAGTCGTTTCTGTACCTCAACGGTCTCATGGTGCACCTCTCCTAACCCTGTCGGTATGTACTCGGTGACTCGGAATGGTCCACTGCCGCTTTCCCACAGGAGCACCGTGTACATTCTCTGTAGCATCTCTCGCACCACCAGGCCAGTTGGAGGGGACGTTGAGCAACTTACAGACAGATCCTCGAGGACGTCACCAGCTCTCATGAGGCGGCACTTCATCACCGTATACACGTAGGCAGGAATCTCGCACGACACGTGTTTGGCCTCAATTTTTTGGAGCACTGCGTCCCATCTGGAGACATTTTGAATTGTCGCTGGCCCGATCTCTTCATACTTGTAGCTGTCAACACTTTTTTCGACCAGTTCGAGGCCTTTTCTCCAGTTGCCGCCGAAAGCGAGCTCACACATTCTCCTCAGATCACCCCGAGGCAGTCTCCTCAACAGCTCTGCTACGAGCTCAGCTACTTGTCTGTGCCTGTAGGTCCGCCTCAGGTTTTGATGTGACTGTTGCAAAGCCTCCCTTCTGACGATGTCGTTGCCCATAAAGGACGCTAACACCGGGAGGTCGTCCACCTCTATACCGAGGTGCCTGGCGAGATCAGTGGACCGGAAGCGCCATCCCGTCACTCTCTGCCCTAGCCGCAGGTTGGAAAAAGTGAACAGGCACGGTACATTGGGATATATCAGGAAGTCTGAATCGTTGGACAGTACACCAATGCAGCACCTGTTGCTGGCTGCAAACTTCGCCAGTTCAGTGTCGCAGTCATTTGTGGACAAACGTACCTCACAGTCAAGATGCTTGGAGGTGCCAAGGTGCTTGAAGGTGACTGTTGCTAAAGGTACCACAGCTTCTGGTAAGAACCTACACGCGATACGGCCATTCTCGTGGGATTGCATTGCCCGCAATTCAGCAAATATCTTGCTGATTTCCTTTGCCTTATCCACTCTCCTCTTCACCCACGTCGAAATTTTCTCCTCGACTGGAAGGCCATCGAAGAAGAAAGACAGCTTAATGCCCATGCCGTGAAACCGCTCGACGAAATGCTCACAGCTTTCCCGAAACTCCTTATACTGTCCACCATGAAGAGAGTCCATGTTTCCATACAAGTACCAAGCACATTGCGATCCGTCGACCGCAATTACAGGCTGCCCGACGTTCCTGCTCCTAAATTCGTTGGCAACTGCCTGGATGTCCACCTCCTGGTAGAGGCGATGGTCTTTGGCGTACTTTGACAGACCGTCGACGCCCATGGTGGAGACTCAGGTTCTCGCTGGTGGAGAGCAGAAACGTGGGGGTCGCCCAGTTCCTGTTGACAACAATTGTACAGCAATGATTAAGTGTGAATCCAGTAATAACATTACCATAAAATAGCACTAACAAACAAATGTAGCACAACGCTGTGCTGGTTTATTAATACAAGGACGTAGGATCTACACTGTGGTGACAAAATTCATGGCATAGCGACATGCACGTATACAGATGACAGTAGTATCGCATGTTGTTGTTGTGGTCTTCAGTCCAGAGACTGGTTTGATGCAGCTCTCCATGCTACTCTGTCCTGTGCAGGCTGCTTCATCTCCCAGCACCTACTGCAACCTACACCCTTCTGAATCTCCTTAGTGCATTCATCTCTTGGTCTCCCTCTACGGTTTTAACCACCACACTGCCATACAGTACTAAATTGGCGAACCCTTGATGAACATGTCCTACCAACCGCTCCCTTCTTCTAGTCAAGTTGTGCGACAAACTCCTCTTCTCCCCAATTCTATTCGACACATTAGTCATGTGATCCACCCATTTCATCTTCAGCATTCTCCTGTAGCCCCACATTTCGAAAGCTTCTATTCTCTTCTGGTCCAAACTGTTTATTGTCCATGTTTCACTTTCATACATGACTACATTACATAGAAACACTTTCAGAAACTACTTCCTGACACTTAAATCTATACTCAATATTAACAAATTTCTCTGCTTCAGAAACGCTTTCCTTGCCATTGCCGGTCTACATTTTATATCCTCTCTACTTCGACCATCATCGGTTATTTTGCTCCCCAAACAGCAAAACGCCTTTACTACTTGAAGTGTCCCATTTCCTAATCTAATTCCCCCAGCATCACACGACTTAATTCGACTACATTCCATTTTCCTCGTTTTGCTTTTGTAGATATTCATCT
The DNA here is from genome assembly GCF_023897955.1 of Schistocerca gregaria. Taxonomy (NCBI): domain Eukaryota; kingdom Metazoa; phylum Arthropoda; class Insecta; order Orthoptera; family Acrididae; genus Schistocerca; species Schistocerca gregaria. The sequence goes on from NC_064929.1 coordinate 121,875,029, forward strand.
TATATCCTCCTTTCAAGACACTGTCCATTCCGTTCAATTGCTCTTCCGAGTCCTTTGCTATCTTTGATAGAATTACAATGTCATCGGCGAACCTCAGAGTTTTCATTTCTTCTCCATGGATTTTAATTCCTACCCCGAATTTTTCTTTTGTTTCCTTTACTGCTTGCTAAATGTACAGATTGAATAACATCGGGGAGAGGCTACAACCCTGTCTCACTCCCTTCCCAACCACTGCTTCCCTTCCATGCCCCTCAACTCTTATATCTGCCATCTGCTTTCTGTACAAATTGTAAATAGCCTTTCGCTCCCTGTAGTTTACCCCTGCCACTTTCAGAATTTAAAAGGGGGTATTCAACATTGTCAAAAGCATTCCCTGAATCTACAAATGCTAGAAACGTAGGTTTGCCTTTCCTTAATCTATCTTCTAAGATACGTCGTAGGGTCAGTATTGCCTCGTGTTCCAACATTCCTACGGAATACAAACCTATCCTCCCAGGGGTCAGCTTCTGCCAGTTTTTCCATTCGGCTGTAAAGAATTCGTGTTAGTATTTGGCTGCCGTGACTTATTAAACTGATAGTTTGATAATTTTCACATCTGTCAACAACTCCTTTATTTGGGATTATTATATTCTCTTTGAAGTCGGAGGGCTATTTCGCCTGTCTCATACATGTTGCTCACCAGATGGCAGAGTTTCGTCAGGCTGGCTCTCCAAGTAGTATTGCATAAACAAGGTTTAAAAGGACAATACATTGGCAGAGCTGTCTTCTGCACTTACGTGCTGGAAGTCGTTAGTGAATTTTGTGATTCACAGTGTGAAGAGCGTCCCGAAAATACCATACTTACGTCATTATCTCTCACCACAGACAAGGCGGTGGCCGATGTCCTTCCCGGATTTTGCTCCAAAACATCGATTTTTCAAGAATGTTATTTTCTTGATCTACACAGTTTAATGTAAGATATGTGTGAATTTTATCGTGATAGCAGCTTTAGGAATGCCCTTAAATTGTTAAACCGGTTAACTCTGCACTGGGAGCCATTCCCACCTTCTCCGACGTTTGGGAAGCTGCTTACTTCAGTGGAATTTTTATCATTGTGAAGCCTATTTTCTTTTGACATCTTTGGTTGACATCTGTATCTCTGGCTGACACCTGAAAACTTTCGGTAGCATTCATCTCGCACTAGGTGAGGAGAGCCCTACGTCATAGTGACGTAATGCTACATTATAATGTGGTAAATAACATAAATCGACTACACCAGTACGTATATCGATCTCTGCTGTTGTATCGATAACGTCAAAGCTAAATGCAAATACATGTGTACAAAGGAAGTGAGAGGAGTTTTGTGATATGCTCATCCCAGTGGGATGAATTATTAAATGTAATCCCAACATTTAGCGATGTTATTTTGGGCTTCATGCACATAATGAAGGAAATGAACATAATGAAGGAAACATACCTATAACGAAAGTTTAACAAATGGGTCTAAGCATTTTTTTAAATTCCGATTAATGTCTTGTGGATAAAAACGTGAAGTAGGTAGTAAACGGAGTGTTTCGTATTTTTATAAAAGCCAATGAATTTTACATATTTCATATGGGTAGGAACGTTGAGCTGAGAAATTGAAGTGGTTCTGAAGTTAGTTCCGAATGTTGCTGGAAATATTGAACCATATAGTTCCACTTGATTCTGCCTTCATATTGTAAATCAACTAAGGAAAATAGTGAAATCTTTCAGACTTATCTTTATGAATCTTGCCGAAAGCTTTCTCATCTCCGTGAAAGCCCATGTTCAAAACGACGAACACGCTAGCAACGCCGGACAATAGGACAATGAAAGCACATAAACAAATAACAATGCATATTCAAGACGCACACAACAGTCGATATATCCAGAATGCAATCAATAGTCGATAGGGCAACTCGTGAAACTCATGAAGACGCGTGCCTACGTCACTATGACGTTGGGCTCTCCTCGCCTAGTGTGGGATGAATGCTACCCGAAAACTTTCTTCCATGTGATTTATTTACGTTACGACAATACTAACACATATTATTAGGTGAAAGGTTGAATTCGCAAACCTTTACGTGGACGTCAAGATTTATGCATAACGAGTGGAGGAAGAACCGTAATTATGGGACGGAGGTTTCATGGAAATCGGTTTGCCAACAAAAAAGAGGAAGCAGCTCGAAATGAAGAATACAAGCTCTCAGCTTCAGCATCGAAACTTGGGACAGGAGAACTGTACAGGTGCGTGAATGTTGTTGATATCCCACTGGATTCAGACTTATCGATTTACAGCTTCTCTGCCAGGCTATAGAGCGGGAATAGTTTGTGACTTTAAATTAATTTTTTAGTCGTGTGGCTCTGATGAATTTTCATTTTCCTCCTCCAAAATACACTCCTGGAAATTGAAATAGGAACACCGTGAATTCATTGTCCCAGGAAGGGGAAACTTTATTGACACATTCCTGGGGTCAGATACATCACATGATCACACTGACAGAACCACAGGCACATAGACACAGGCGACAGAGCATGCACAATGTCGGCAATAGTACAGTGTATATCCACCTTTCGCAGCAATGCAGGCTGCTATTCTCCCATGGAGACGATCGTAGAGATGCTGGATGTAGTCCTGTGGAACGGCTTGCCATGCCATTTTCACCTGGCGCCTCAGTTGGACCAGCGTTAGTGCTGGACGTGCTGACCGGGTGAGACGACGCTTCATCCAGTCCCAAACATGCTCAATGGGGGACAGATCCGGAGATCTTGCTGGCCGGGGTAGTTGACTTACACCTTCTAGAGCACGTTGGGTGGCACGGGATACATCCGGACGTGCATTGTCCTGTTGGAACAGCAAGTTCCCTTGCCGGTCTAGGAATGGTAGAACGATGGGTTCGATGACGGTTTGGATGTACCGTGCACTATTCAGTGTCCCCTCGACGATCACCAGAGGTATACGGCCAGTGTAGGAGATCGCTCCCCACACCATGAAGCCGGGTGTTGGCCCTGTGTGCCTCGGTCGTATGCAGTCCTGATTGTAGCGCTCACCTGCACGGCGCAAACACGCATACGACCATCATTGGCACCAAGGCAGAAGCTACTCTCATCGCTGAAGACGACACGTCTCCATTCGTCCCTCCATTCACGCCTGCCGCGACACCACTGGAGGCGGGCTGCACGATGTTGGGGCGTGAGCGGAAGACGGCCTAACGGTGTGCGGGACCGTAGTCCAGCTTCATGGAGACGGTTGCGAATGGTCCTCGCCGATACCCCAGGAGCAACAGTGTCCCTAATTTGCTGGGAAGTGGCGATGCGGTCCCCTACGGCACTGCGTAGGATCCTACGGTCTTGACGTGCATCCGTGCGTCGCTGCGGTCCGGTCCCAGGTCGACGGGCATGTGCATCTTCCGCCGACCACTGGCGACAACATCGATGTACTGTGGAGACCTCACGCCCCACGCGTTGAGCAATTCGGCGGTACGTCCACCCGGCCTCCCGCATGCCCACTATACGCCCTCGCTCAAAGTCCGTCAACTGCACATACGGTTCACGTCTACGCTCTCGCGGCATGCTACCAGTGTTAAAGACTGCGATGGAGCTCCGTATGCCACGTCAAACTGGCTGACACTGACGGCGGCGGTGCACAAATGCTGCGCAGCTAGCGCCATTCGACGGCCAACACCGCGGTTCCTGGTGTGTCCGCTGTGCCGTGCGTGTGATCATTGCTTGTACAGCCCTCTCGCAGTGTCCGGAGCAAGTATGGTGGGTCTGACACACCGGTGTCAATGTGTTCTTTTTTCCATTTCCAGGAGTGTAGGTATGTATGATGCAGTTTTATGTTAATAACAGAAATAATGGCAAGATTGAAGTGCTGAAGAGAGTTGGTATAGATCTCGATTGTTCACAACATACGCATTTTGCACCGTCGACGAAAGCAATGTCAAGAAAGCTAACACATCAGTGTCTTACCTGCAGATACAGACCAGGCAGAATCGAAGGGGAGAGAAGAGAAACCTGGCGGATGGGGAGTATCAGTATGGAGGATTTTAAAACTGGGGTAAGCTAATTACATGTAGAAGTATAAGAAAATCTCTCAACCTCATTTTCTGTTTTACATTTTGTACGTTATTAGAGGCTTTTTCTGAAAAGGTGTATGAGCTACGGGTATGAAATTTTCAAGAACTCTTCGAAGCGTGCTGCTGTTTCCCTGGAACTGAAACACACGAGATCCTAAAATTACATTGTCATTTTCAGATGATTGTATGTAGAAAAAAAGTTAACTGCGGAAGTGGAAAAATTAAAACTCTGTTAATGACACAAAATGTACCATGAATTAACAATTGTAATTCAGTAGTCTTATAACCGTCTCAGGATACTAAAATAAAATTTTCAGATTGACTGCGTGATTAAAATTTGAGTTGTGACTTTTTAGAAAAATTACAATAAAAAATTAGACATTCAAATATCTGGCAAAATATGAATCCTGCATATTTTATTTTCCCGTTAAAACACAACTCTTTTGCTTTACACATGCAAAATATTACATTTGTACATTAATAAATATTGCTGTGATGATTTTTTAAGTAAATGTTTACATTTTGCGTTACACCCCCCCTTAACGATTAAAATGGTTCAGATGGCTCAGAGCACTATGGGACTTAACATCTGAGGTTATCAGTCCCCTAGAACTTAGAAGTACTTAAACCTAACTAACCTAAGGACATCACATACATCCATGCCTGAGGTAGGATTTTAACCTGCGACCGTAGCGGTCGCGCGGTTCCAGACTGAAGCGCCTAGAACCGCTCGGCCACCGGGTCCACCCCCCTTAACGACCGAGAAGTGCAGTGGTTGTGTGTAGTTGTCCGTGTTGATAGACAAGAAATATTGGTAATGAATAAATGGACGCTGCATATCAGCAGGGGATTGTTCAAGCTGGTGGAGGCTCTGTAAGGGTGTAGTTCCTTGGCACGTGACTTTCGATTACCAGGCTGTACTACGATCTTTGCCCCTGTTGTGAGGGTAGCATTCATCTCACGCTAGGTGAGGAGAGCCCTACGTCATAGTGACGTAGGCATGTGTCATTATGATTTTCACGAGTTTTCCTATTCACTGTTGTGTGCATTCTGTATATATCGACTGTGTACGCCGTTCTGAACATGGGCTCTAACGGAGATGACAGAGCTTTCGAGCAGATCCATGAAGATAGTCTGAAAGATTTCTTTCTAGTTCATTTAGAACACGAAGGCAAAATTAAATGGAACTAGATCGTTTAATGTTTCTAGCAACATTCGTAATTATCTTCAGAACCACTTAAGTTTCAGCCCACATGAATTATGTACAATTCATTGGATTTTATAAAAACACGAGAGACTTTAATTTCTTCCTATTTCACGTTTTTATCCACATGATTTATTCAATATTAATCGGATTGAAAACACTACACACTTTATTAACTTTCGTTATGGTTATGATTCCTTCGTTCAGATATTCCTTTCGTTCATGAAACATACAATAACATCCCACATTCTTTGGATTGCAGCTTAATAATTAATTACTCCACTTTTCTGTTCACACGAATTATGTACGATGCATCGGATTTAAAAAGAAAGAGAAGCTTTTTTTAATTTCGTTATGGCTCCTTCGCTCAGACATTAATTATGTCATGAAATACACAATAACATCGCAAATTGTTGAAATTACATTTAACATTTCATTCAGCTGGGATGAGCATATAACACAACTCCTGCCACTACGTTTGTACACATGTATTTACATTTCTACATCTACATCCACACTCCGCAAGCCACCTGACGGTGTGTGGCGAAGGGTACCTTGAGTACCTCTATCGGTTCTCCTTTCTATTCCAGTCTCGTATTGTTCGTGGAAAGAAGGATTGTCGGTATGCTTCTGTGTGGGCTCTGATCTCTCTGATTTTATCCTCATGGTCTCTTCGCGAGATATACGTAGGAGGGAGGAATATACTGCTTGACTCTTCGGTGAAGGAATGTTCTCGAAACTTTAACAAAAGCCCGTGTCGAGCTACTGAGCGCCTCTCCTGCAGAGTCTTCCACTGGAGTTTATATATCATCTCCGTAACGCTTTCGCGATTACTAAATGATCCAGTAACGAAGCGCGCTGCTCTCCGTTGGATCTTTTCTACCTATTCTATCAACCCTACCGGGTGCGGATCCCACACCGGTGAGCAATATTCAAGCATTGGGCGAACAAGTGTACTATAACCTACCCCTTGGTTTTAGGATTGTATTTATTTAGGATTCTTCCAATGAATCTCAGTTTGGCGTCTGCTTCACCGACGATCAACTTTACATGATCATTCCATTTTAAATCACTCGTAATGCGTACACCCAGATAATTTATGGAATTAACTGCTTCCAGTTGCTGACCTGCTATTTTCTAGCTAATGATAAGGGATCTATCTTTCTATGTATTCGCAGCACATTACAGTTGTCTACATTGAGATTCAGTTGCCATTGCGATTAGGGAGTGGAATGGTAGAGAGATAGTGTGATTGTGGTTCGATGAACCCTCTGCCAAACACTTAAATGTGAACTGCAGAGTAGTCATGTAGATGTAGATTCCCTGCACCATGCGTAAGTTCGTTGTAGATCCTCCTGCATTTCAGTACAATTCTCCCATCGATGTACCACAGCATCATCCGCAAAAAGCTTCACTGAACATCATTTATGTATATTGTCATTTATGTATATTGTAGTCGGCCGCGTTGGTCTAGCGGTTCTAGGCACTCGGTCCGGTACCGCGCGACTGCTACAGTCGCAGGTTCGAAACCTGCCTTGGGCATGGATGTGTGTGATGTCCTTAGGTTAGTTAGGTTTAAGTAGTTCTACATGGTGTTTCAAAAATGACCGGTATATTTGAAACGGCAATAAAAACTAAACGAGCAGCGATAGAAATACACCGTTTGTTGCAATATGGTTGGGACAACAGTACATTTTCAGGCGGACAAACTTTCGAAATTACAGTAGTTACAATTTTCAACAACAGATGTCGCTGCGGTCTGGGAAACTCTATAGTACGATATTTTCCACATATCCACCATGCGTAGCAATAACATGGCGTAATCTCTGAATGAAATTACCCGAAACCTTTGACAACGTGTCTGGCGGAATGGCTTCACATGCAGATGAGATGTACCGCTTCAGCTGTTCAATTGTTTCTGGATTCTGGCGGTACACCTGGTCTTTCAAGTGTCCCCACAGAAAAAAGTCACAGGGGTTCATGTCTGGCAAATAGGGAGGCCAATCCACGCCGCCTCCTGTATGTTTCGGATAACCCAAAGCAATCACACGATCATCGAAATATTCATTCAGGAAATTAAAGACATCGGCCGTGCGATGTAGCCGGGCACCATCTTGCATAAACCACGAGGTGTTCGCAATGTCGTCTAAGGCAGTTTGTACCGCCACAAAATCACGAAGAATGTCCAGATAGCGTGATGCAGTAATCGTTTCGGATCTGAAAAATGGGCCAATGATTCCTTTGGAAGAGATGGCGGCCCAGGCCAGTACTTTTTGAGGATGCAGGGACGATGGGACTGCAACATGGGGCTTTTCGGTTCCCCATATGCACCAGTTCTGTTTATTGACGAAGCCGTCCAGGTAAAAATAAGCTTCGTTAGTAAACCAAGTGCTGCCCACATGCATATCGCCGTCATCAATCCTGTGCACTATATCGTTAGCGAATGTCTCTCGTGCAGCAATGGTAGCGGCGCTGAGGGGTTGCCGCGTTTGAATTTTGTACGGATAGAGGTGTAAACTCTGGCGCATGAGACGATACGTGGACGTTGGCGTCATTTGGGCCGCAGCTGCAACACGGCGAACGGAAACCCGAGGCCGCTGTTGGGTCACCTGCTGCACTAGCTGTGCGTTCCCCTCTGTGGTTGCCGTACGCGGTCACCCTACCTTTCCAGCACGTTCATCCGTCACGTTCCCATTCTGTTGAAATTTTTCAAACAGATCCTTTATTGTACCGTTTTTCGGTCCTTTGGTTACATTAAACCTCCGTTGAAAACTTCGTCTTGTTGCAACAACACTGTGTTCTAGGCGGTGGAATTCCAACACCATAAAAATCCACTGTTCTAAGGAATACACCATGTTGTCCACAGCACACTTGCACGTTGTGAACAGCACACGCTTACAGCAGAAAGACGACGTACAGAATGGCGCACCCACAGACTGCGTTGTCTTCTATATCTTTCACATCACTTGGAGCGCCACCTGTTGTTGAAAATTGTAACTACTGTAATTTCGAAAGTTTGTCCTCATGAAAATGTACTGTTGTCCCAAGCATATTGCAACAAACGGTGTATTTCTACCGCTGCTCGTTTAGTTTTTATTGCCGTTTCAAATATACCGGTCATTTTTGAAACACCCTGTAAGTTCTAGGGGACTGATGACCACAGATGTTAAGTCCCATAGTGCTCAGAGCCATTTGAACCATTTTTTTCCTGTATATTGTAAATAGCAACGGTCCTACGACACTCCCCTACGGCACAGCTGAAATCGCTCTTACTTCGGAAGACTTCTCCCCATTGAGAATGACATGTGGCGTTCTTTTATCTAGGAACTCGTCAATCCAATCACACAATTGGTCTGATAGTCCATATGCTCGTACTTTGTTCATTAAACGACTGTGGGGAACTGTATCGAACACCTTGTGGTAGTCAAGAAACACGGCATCAACCTGTGAACCCGTGACTATAGCCCTCTGAGTCTCGTGGACGAATAGCGCGAGCTGGGTTTCACACGACCGTCTTTTTCGAAATCCTTGACGTTATCGGTACAACTGCAAAGATCTGTATACGCACTCATTTAGTCGATTTAGGTTACTTACGTCACGATGACGCAGCGTTACGTCATTATGACGTAGCGTTCTCCTCACCTAGCGTGAGATGACTGCTACCCCTGTTGTGATATGGCGGGTGTTTCGGCGGTCGGAGAGTTGGCACCGGACTCGGAACGAGGTGGAAGGACGTGTTCGCGGGGACAAATGAGGAAAACACGCGGGCTCGGACAGCAGCGGCGCGGCAGGTCTGCGTTACATTGAAGGTCGCGAGTTTGTGGAGGACCTACCCGATGTCATCTCCGGGCATTAAGCGTCGCATTGTTTCGGTGCCTATTTTCTCGGTGAAGCTCATCCCTCGACACCATCTCGAACAACTCTCTCCATCGAAGGTGTAAGTGGTTTTGGTGCGTTGGTTCGCGGAACCATTTCCGTTCCAGCGAGTGTACTTGCTTGCTCGTTGCCGTAGTGTACGTGTTGCTAAAGTAAGAGCAGCCGCCAAGGTGCGGAAAGCGTTTGACTCGGTGCCCCACCGCAGACTCCTAACTAAGGTACGAGCATATGGGATTGGTTCCCAAGTATGTGAGTGGCTCGAAGACTTCTTACGTAATAGAACCCAGTACGTTGTCCTCGATGGTGAGTGTTCATCGGAGGTGAGGGTATCATCGGGAGAGCCCCAGGGAAGTGCGGTGTGTCCGCTGTTGTTTGCTATCTACATAAATAATCTTTTGGACAGGGTGGATAGCAGTGTTTGCTGATGATGCTGTGGTGTACGGGAAGGTGTCGTCGTTGAGTGACTGTAGGAGAATACAAGATGACTTGGACAGGATTTGTGATTGGTGTAAAGAATGGCAGCTAACTCTGAATATAGATAAATGTAAATTAATGCAGATGAATAGGAAAAATGTTTGAATACTCCATTAGTAGTGTAGCGCTTGACACAGTCACGTCGATTAAATATTTGGACGTAAAATTGCAGAGCGATATGAAGTGAGACAAGCATGTAATGGCAGTTGTGGGGAAGGCGGATAGTCGTCTTCGGTTCATTGGTAGAATTCTGGGAAGATGTGGTTCATCTGTAAAGGAGACCGCTTATAAAACACTAATACGACCTATTCCTGAGTACTGCTCGATCGTTTGGGGTCCCTATCAGGTCGGATTGAGGGAGGACACAGAAGCAATTCAGAGGCGGACTGCTAGATTTGCTACTGGTTGGTTTGATCATCACGCGAGTGTTACGGAAATGCTTCAGGAACTCGGGTGGGAGTCTCTAGAGGAAAGGACGCGTTCTTTTCGTGAATCGCCACTGAGGAAATTTAGAGAACCAGCATTTGAGTCTGACTGCAGTACAATTTTCCTGCCGCCGACTTACATTTTGCAGAAAGACCACAAAGATAAGATAAGAGACATTACGGCTCGTACACAGGTATATAGGCGGTCATTTGTCCCTCGGTCTGTTTGGGAGTGGAACAGGGAGAGAAGATGCTAGTTGTGGTATGAGGTACCCTCCGCCACGCAGCGTATTGTGGATTGCGGAGAATGTATGTAGATGTAGGTTAGAAGGTGTGTGACCACATGGAGACCAGCAGTCACTACCTCATTTAAAATATCAGTGATCCCAAAAGGTGTAGTAACTGTAAAGTATTCAAGATTGTATGTCATAGTAATTTTCTGGATGTCAAGCTTACACAACTGATAGCTACATCGCAGACCTATGCAACGAAATTAAAGTGCACAACCTGGTATCTTTGTGAAGTTGTACATTTGAATAACGTGATGTCTTGAAATTATTTCCATTTCATGTTTCTACACATTGTCAGCCTTAAAACATATATGTTGTTGTGCACATAGTTCCGCGTAGTCAGCGCGTACACAACTTTCCAAATAGAGCGCGCCCCGCTAAGCACAACAGCGCAGGCGCAGCGCTCGTCCAGCCCTGCACTATGAGATGGCGCTGCCTTAGAGACAGACCAAATTCAGCTTCCGCCGATCCGCATATTAATATGTAACGCAGCCAATGAGATTGCTGCTAACATAGAACCTTTTCTCCTCGCGGATCACACTCACACAGTGATACCTGAATGCACGAGGTACTATAATGAGTGTACAGACCTCCGATTAGTCAGTCTGCAATTGTCTGCACCAGCCTGTATGAGTCTGCATTAGTCTGTACCAGTCTATAGCCAAGTTTCAGTCTGCGCCTAATTAGATTACCATATTCCTGTACATAGCCATGGAGATAAAAGTATAGACACTTTGTCAAGAATCAGAGATATGTGAGAATAAGATTAATGTACCAAGACCAAAGAAACTTCAGATTGTCAATTGTAAATAGCCTCCAGAATCAAGTTAAGTAATGTTTACGCCTGCTATTATTTTAATAAATGTGTGTGAAAATTAATCAAGTTCTGTTTAAAGTTGGTAAAAGTCAATCTGCTACTCTAAGCGTGCAAGTGGCATTCCTATCGTATGACCTAACGGCAGAAGATAAACACGCCACGATAAGACCACGAGACATATTGCTGACACTCGCCTACTTCGTTAGAGAGACAAGTCAAATAATCTGATGGTGTGTGATTGCTAAAAGCAATTAATAAACTTCAATTGCACGATAAATTAGCCAAATCTAAATGCCTTAAATTCAACGAAATATCTGGGAATTAGAATGACAAACAACTTAAACTGTAAGCAACACATAGAAAATGTTGGGGGAAGGCTAAGGAAATTCTGCGTTTTATTCGCTGGATACTTAAAAAAAATAACAGATCTACTAAAGAGACAGCTTATGGTGTACTTGTCCGTCGTCTTTTAGAGTACTGCTGCGCGGTGTGGAATCCTTACCGGGTAGGACTGACGGAATACATCGATGAAGTACAAAGAAGGGCAGCACGTTTTGTATTATTCCGAAGTAGGGGAGAGAGTGTTACTGACATGACGTAGGATTTAGCGTGGACATCATTGAAACAAAAGCGTATATTATAGCGGCATAATCTTTTCTCGGAATTCCAATCACCAACTCTCTCCTCTGAATGCGAAAATATTTGGTTGACGCCGAACTACGGAGAGAGAAATGAGCATCATAATAAAGTGAGGAAATCACAGCTCGCACGGGAAGATATAGGTGTCCGTTTTCTCCGCGTTCTGTACGAGATTGCATTAATAGAGAATTTTTGTCAAGGTGATTCGATGAATCCTTCGCCAGGCACTTGAATTTGATTTGCTGAGTATCCCTGTAGATGCCGATACATAAGTAATGACTTCTATTAACATGGGTTCTCTGTTTGAATCCAGTTTCTTAGATTTCCACAAGGCTTGTTACATCGTTCCTCACTATGGACTTCTAATGAAATTGCGTACCTGCCGGGTATCGTCTCAGTTATGTGACTAGATTCGTGATTTCGTACCTGAGAGGTTACCGCGCGAATGAGGCGGCAGTCGTTAAAACAATGCAGTTTTTCGTTGCGGCAGTATATCCTCAAGAAATTTCAATCACCAACTTGCTCCTTCGAATGATAAAATATCCTATTGGCGTCTGTCTGCATAGGGGGAATGGTCATGATAAAATAAGGGACATCGTAACTCGTATGCAAAGCTGTAAGGGTTTGTTTTTCCTTTAAGGTAGAGAAATTGGTTGAAGGTGGTAAGTGAATGTAAATGTCGTGTGACTAGGTCCTCCCGTCGGATAAACCGTTCGCCAGGTGCAAGTCTTTCGATTTGACGACACTTCGGCGACTTGCGCGTCGATGGGGATGAAATGATGATTAGGACAACACCGTACCCAGTCCCTGAGCGGAGAAAAATCTCCGGCGCAGCCGGTAATCGAATCCGGCCCGTAGGATTTACATTCTGTCGCTCTGACCACTTTTTTTATCTCATTTTGTTCGTTACAGTTCGTTGCAATTGTTCGTGGCGGACGTCCCCTGACGCCCATTGAAGTTCGTTATTGATCCATTCACTCAGTTTTTTTTTATTTCAGATGGCAGCTAACCCTTTGACCGAACACGCTGAGCTACCGTGCCGGTAAACCACTCACCTACCGGGGACGGACGTTGAATGTGGTTCGATGACCACTCTGCCAGGCACTTAATTGTGATTTGGGGGGGGGGGGGGGGGTAATCACGTAGATGTAGGTGGAGATTTAGATGAGAAAAAAGAATATTCCGTGCGATCTCTGATTTCTCTCATTACGGTGGTCACCTCCCCCCTTTTAAATGGGAATCAAGAAAAGATATTAGCAGTCGTAGGAGAAACTTCATGATCAACATTTCATGAAAAACATGGTCGCATTGAACCACGACTGTGTCTTAATGATTGCCACCCAAATCATATCTGCGACCCCCTCTCTCCCCTATTTCGCTATAGTACAATACGAGCTAGCCTTCCGAGTTTTTTCGACATGCTGCGTCGGTCCTAACTGATGTAGATCCCACACCGCACAGCAATACTCCAGAAGAGAAAGAACATGCATAGTCTCCTCAGCGGATATGAGGGCTGCGCCAACCAAATGCAGTGTTTGGTTTGCCTCTCCCATATCATTTTCTTTGTCATAATTTCAATTAACGCCGTTCGCAGTTATAATCCCAAAGCATGGTATTTAGTTTCAATGACAACCTTTAAATTAGTGTGAGTCATCATGTAACAAAACAATTTGCTGACTTTTTTGTACTATTCATGCAATTTTTATTGCTTAGCATTAATTGCCAATTTTTACACGACGCAGATGTCCTATGTAAGTAAATTCGTAATTCAATTAGATCGTCAGATGGCGTTACTTGACACGTGACTACATCATTCGGAAACAATACAAGAACGCCGCACGGATTTTTTGCCAAATCGTTTATGTAGATCAGGAACACATCATTCGATGATTCTGTGTCAGTTACTATAGAATGTGTGGTGTCACCGCCAGACAGCACACTTGCTAGGTGGTAGCCTTTAAATCGGTCGCGGTCCGGTAGTATACGTCGGAGCCGCGTGTCGCCACTATCAGTGATTGCAGACCGAGCGCCGCCACACGGCAGGTCCAGAGAGACTTCCTAGCACTCGCCCCAGTTGTACAGCCGACTTTGCTAGCGATGGTTCACTAACGTCTACGCTCTCATTTGCCGAGACGATAGTTAGCATAGCCTTCAGCTACGTTATTTGCTACGACCTAGCAAAGCGCCATTATCAGTTGCTATTGATATTGAGAATCATGTACCGACGTTCGTCATTACTGGACTAAAGTTAAGTATTCCACCAGCTACGTCCGTTTTTCTCAATACTAATTCTCTTGTCATGTTCCAGACCTCACGCCAGCCTCTAGTAACACGGTGTTGGCTCTCCTGCCAACCACAACAGAGTGTGTGATGTTTCTGACAGGAAATCAGGAATCCAATCGCAAAACTGAGACAATAATACGCCGACTGTTATTAGAAGCCGCTTTTGAGCAGTGTTGTGAAAAGCTTTTTGACAAGCTAGAAATATACAGGGTGTTACAAAAAGGTACGGCCAAACTTTCAGGTAACATTCCTCACACACAAATAAAGAAAAGATGTTATGAGTACATGGGTCCCGAAACGCACGTCTGTGATTTTTTTTGGTCATCAGTCTACTGACTGGTTTGATGCGGCCCGCCACGAATTCCTTTCCTGTGCTAACCTCTTCATCTCAGAGTGGCACTTGCAACCTACGTCCTCAATTATTTGCTTGGCGTATTCCAATCTCTGTCTTCCTCTACAGTTTTTGCCCTCTACAGCTCCCTCTAGTACCATGGAAGTCATTCCCTCATGTCTTAGCAGATGTCCTATCATCCTATCCCTTCTCTTTATCAGTGTTTTCCACATATTCCTTTCCTCTCCGATTCTGCGTAGAAACTCCTCACTCCTTACCTTATCAGTCCACCTAATTTTCAACATTAGTCTATAGCACCACATCTCACATGCTTCGATTCTCTTCTGTTCCGGTTTTCCCACAGTCCATGTTTCACTACCATACAATGCTGTACTCCAGACGTACATCCTCAGAAATTTCTTCTTAAGGCCGGTATTTGATATTAGTAGACTTCTCTTGGTCAGAAATGCCTTTTTTGCCATATCGAGTCTGCTTTTGACGTTCTCCTTGCTCCGTCCGTCATTGGTTATTTTACTGCCTAGATAGCAGAATTCCTTAACTTCATTGACTTCGTGACCATCAATCCTGATGTTAAGTTTCTCGCTGTTCTCATTTCTACTACTTCTCATTACCTTCGTCTTTCTCCGATTTACTCTCAAACCATACTGTGTACTCATTAGACTGTTCCTTCCGTTCAGCAGATCATTTAATTCTTCTTCACTTTCACTCAGGATGGCAATGTCATCAGCGAATCGTATCACTGATATCCTTTCACTTTGTATTTTAATTCCACTCCTGAACCTTCCTTTTATTTCCATCATTGCTTCCTCGATGTACAAACTGAAGAGTAGGGGCGAAAGGCTACAGCCTTTTTACTCCCTTCTTAATACGAGCAATTCGTTCTTGATCGTCCACTCTTATTATTCCCTCTTGGTTGTTGTACATATTGTATATGACGCGTCTCTCCCTATAGCTTACCCCTACTTTTTTCAGAATCTCGAACAGCTTGCACCATTTTATATTGTCTAACGCTTTTTCCAGGTCGACAAATCCTATGAACGTGTCTTGATTTTTCTTTAGCCTTGCTTCGATTATTAGCCTTAACGTCAGAATTGCCTCTCTCGTGCCTTTACTTTTCCTAAAGCCAAACTGATCGTCACCTAGAGCATTCTCAATTTTCTTTTCCATTCTTCTGTATATTATTCTTGCAAGCAGCTTCGATGCATGAGCTGTAAAGCTGATTGTGCGATAATTCTCGCACTTGTCAGCTCTTGCCGTCTTCGGAATTGTGTGGATGATGCTTTTCCGAAAGTCAGATGGTATGTCGCTAGACTCATATATTCTACACACCAACGTGAATAGTCGTTTTGTTGCCACTTCCCCTAATGATTTTAGAAATTCTGATGAAATGTTAGCTATCCCTTTTCTGCCTTATTTGACCGTAAGTCCTCCAAAGCTCTTTTAAATTCCGGTTCTAATACTGGATCCCCTATCTCTTCTAAATCGACTCCTGTTTCCTCTTCTATCACATCAGACAAATCTTCACCCTCATAGAGGCTTTCAATGTATTCTTTCCACCTATCTGCTCTCTCCTCTGCATTTAACAGTGGAATTCCCATTGCACTCTTAATTGTTACCACCGTTCCTTTTAATGTAACCAAAGGTGGTTTTGACTTTCCTGTATGCTGAGTCTGTCCTTCCGACAATCATATCATTTTCGATGTCTTCACATTTTTTCCTGCAGCCATTTCGTCTTAGCTTCCCTGCACTTCCTATTTAGTTCATTCCTCGGCGACTTGTATATCTGTTTTCCTGATTTTCCCGGAACATGTTTGTACTTCCTCCTTTCATCAATCAACTGAAGTATTTCTTCTGTTACCCATGGTTTCTTCGCAGCTACCTTCTTTGTACCTATGTTTTCCTTCCCAACTTCTGTGATGGCCCTTTTTATACATGTCCATTCCTCTTCAACTGTACTGCCTACTGCGCTATTCCTTATTGCTATATTATAGAGTTAGAGAACTTCAAACGTATCTCGTCATTCCTTAGAACTTCCGTATCCCACTTCTTTGCGTATTGATACTTCCTGACTAATGTCTTGAACTTCAGCCTACTCTTCATCACTACCATATTGTGATCTGAGTCTATATCTGCTCCTGGGTACGCCTTACAATCCAGTATCCGATTTCGGAATCTCTGTCTGACCATGATGTAATCTAATTGAAATCTTCCCGTATCTACCGGCCTTTTCCAAGAATACCTCCTCCTCTTATGATTCTTGAACAGGTTATTCGCTATTACTAGCTGAAACTTGTTACAGAACTCAATTAGTCCTTCTTCTCTTTCATTCCTTGTCCCAAGCCCATATTCTCCTGTAACCTTTTCTTCTACTCCTTCCCCTACAACTGCATCCCAATCGCCCATGACTATTAGTTTTACGTCCCCCTTTACATACTGCATTACCCTTTAAATATCCTCATACACTTTCTATATCTGTTCATCTTCAGCTTGCAACGTCCTCATGTATACCTGAACTATCGTTGTCGGTGATACAATACGCCATTCTCCAGAGCTGCATCAGCGCATCACGGATTCATGCGACGGAGGGTGGATGCATGTATCCTCGCTAACGGAGGACATTTTGAACATTTCCTGTAACAAAGTGTTTGAAGTCACGCTGGGACGTTCTGTTGCTGTGTGGTTCCATTCCATGATTAATGTGATTTGAAGAGAAGTAAGAAAATGAGCTCTAACATGGAAAGTAAGTTCCGGTCTCATGTCCACATAACATATTTTCTTTCTTTCTGTGTGAGGAGTGTTTCCTGAAAGTTTCGCCGTACCTTTTTGTAACACCCTGTAGAGTCAACTTAATTTAACATCCTGTGTCGAGAGCATGATATGTAGATGACACAATGCTACTGTTAGACGCTCCTAACGGCGACACACAACTGGTACGTGCAACCGGAACCGAACTTCATCGCAATGTGAAATTCGCAATAGAACATGAACACGATTAATCGATCAACTTCCTAGACCTAACAATACAAAATAAACATTAACAGTAGACATTAGTTTGAAATTGACATAAAACCTACGACCTCACGTAACATTGTAGAATCAAATACTGTTATCCAAAAACACACAAACACGCTTATTGTCACACAATGATTAACATATTGCAAAGCCTACCATTACAACATCCAGCTATACAGAAAAAAACTTGAAAGCCTCAACCACATAGCTCAACAGAACAATTTTAATCACAATATAGTTAGTGCAGTAAAAGATGTTGAGCAAAATGTGATGTTGTTTCGACCTTTCGTAGTTCAGCCCCCATAATTTCAGTTAATCGCAGTATTTATGAGGCATTTCACATAAATTTTCTCAGCGTGTTATAGTCTTAGGTGGAGATTTCTATTTACCAGATATAGACTGGGGCACTCAGATGTTTAGGACGGGTGGTAGGGACAGAGCATCGAGTGACATTATACTAAGTGCACTATCCGAAAATTACCTCGAGTAATTAAACAGAGAACCGACTCGTAGAGATAACATCTTGCACCTACTGATAACAAACAGACCTGAACTTTTCGACTCTGTATGTGCAGAACAGGGAATCAGTGATCATAAGGCCGTTGCAGCATCCATGAATATGGAAGTTAATAGGAATATTAAAAAAGGGAGGAAGGTTTATCTGTTTAGCAAGAGTAATAGAAGGCAGATTTCAGACTACCTAACAGATAAAAACGAAAATTTCCGTTCCGACACTGACAATGTTGAGTGTTTATGGAAAAAGTTTAAGGCAATTGTAAAATGCGTTTTAGACAGGTACGTGCCGAGTAAAACTGTGAGGGATGGGAAAAACCCACCGTGTTTCAACAACAAAGTTAGAAAACTACTGCGAAAGCAAAGAGAGTTTCACTCCAAGTTTAAACGCAGGCAAAACCTCCCAGACAAACAGAACCAAAACGATGTCAAAGTTAGCGTAAAGAGGGCTGTACGTGAAGCGTTCAGTGAATTCGAAAGTAAAATTCTATGTACCGACTTGACAGAAATCCTAGAAAGTTTTGGTCTTACGTTAAATCAGTAAGTGGCTCGAAACAACATATGCAGACACTCCGGAATGATAATGGCATTGAAACAGAGGATGACACGCGTAAAGCTGAAATACTGAACACCTTTTTCCAAAGCTGTTTCACAGAGGAAGACCGCACTGCAGTTCCTTCTCTAAATCCTCGCACAAACAAAAAACTGGCTGACATCGAAATAAGTGTCAAAGGAATACAAGGGTAACTGGACTCACTCAACAGAGGAAACTCCACTGGACCGCTTTTCGCGGATGATGCTGTAGTATACAGAGAACTTGCAGCATTAGAAAATTGCAGCGAAATGCAGGAAGACCTGCAGCAGATAGGCACTTGGTGCAGGGAGTGGCAACTGACCCTTAACATAGACAAATGTAATGTATTCCGAATACATAGAAAGAAGGATCCTTTATTGTATGGTTACATGATAGAGGAACAAACACTGGTAGCAGTTACTTCTGCAAATTATCTGGGAGTATGCGTGCGGAACGATTTGAAATGGAATGATCATATAAAATTTATTGTTGCTAAGGCGGGTGCCAGGTTGAGATTCATTGGGAGAGTCCTTAGAAAATGTAGTCCATCAAGAAAGGAGGTGGCTTACAAAACACTCCTTCGACCTATACTTGAGTATTGCTCATCGGTGTGGGATCCGTACCAGATCGGGTTGACGGAGCAGATAGAGAAGATCCAAAGAAGAGCGGCGCGTTTCGTTACAGGGTTATTTGGTAACCGTGATAGCGTTACGAAGATGTTTACAAACTCAAGTGGCAGACTGTGCAAGAGAGGCGTTCTGCATCGCGGTGTAGATTGCTCGCCAGGTTTCGAGAGGGTGCGTTTCTGGATGAGATATCGAATATATTGCTTCCCCCAACTTATATCTCCCGAGGAGATCGCGAATGTAAAATTAGAGAGGTTCGAGCGCGCACGGAGGCTTTCAGACAGTCGTTCTTTCCGCGAACCATACGCGGCTGGAACAGGAAAGGGAGGTAATGACAGTGGCACGTAAAGTGCCCTCCGCCACACACTGTTGGGTGGCTTGCGGAGTATAAATGTAGATGTAGATCTAGATGTATGTCCGCCATCGGTAGCTTATTTGTTAGCGCGACAGAATGTCAATCTTATGGGCCCTGGTTCGATTCCCAGCTGTACTGGAGATTTTCTCCGCCCAGGGACTGGGTGTTGGGTTGTCCTAATCATCATTATTTCATCCACATCCACACGCAAGTCGCCGAAGTGGTGTCAAATGGCAAGACTTGCACCAGGCGAACCGTCTACCCGACGGGAGGCCCTAGTCTACCGACATTTACTTTTATTTATGTGGGAATTAGTGAACTTCGGTGGCAGGAGTCAGGTGACCAGAGGGTTATAAACACAAAATCAAATAGGGGTAATGCAGGAGTAGGTTTAATAATGATTAGGAAAATAGGAATGCGGGTAAGCTACTACAAACAACTTAATGAACGGATTATTGTGGCCAAGATAGATACGAAGCCCACACCTACTACAGTAGTACAAGTTTATATGCCAACTAGCTCTGCAGATGACGAAGAAATTGAAGAAACGTATAATAAAATAAAAGAAATTATTCAGATAGTGAAGGGTGACGAAAATTTAATAGTCATGGATGAGTGGAATTCGGCAGTAGGAAAAGGGAGAGAAGGAAACGTAGTTGGTGAATATGGACTGGGGCAAAGAAATGAAAGAGGAAGTCGCCTGGTAGAATTTTGCACAGAGCACAACTTAATCATAGCTAACACTTGGTTCAAGAATCATAAAAGAAGGCTGTATACATGGAAGAAGCCTGGAGATACTAAAAAGTGTCAGATAGATTATATAATGGTACGACAGAGATTTAGGAACCAGGGTTTAAATTGTAAGACATTTCCAGGGGCAGATGTGGACTCTGACCACAATCTATTGGTTATGACTTGTAGATTAAAACGGAAGAAATTGCAAAAAGGTGGGAATTTAAGGAGATGGGACATGGATAAACTAAAAGAACCAGAGGTTGTACAGAGTTTCAAGGAGAGCATAAGGGAGCAATTGACAGGAATGGGGGAAAGAAATACAATAGAAGAAGAATGGGTAGCTTTGAGGGATGAAGTAGTGAAGGCAGCAGAGGATCAAGTAGTTAAAAAGACGAGGGCTAGTAGAAATCCTTGGGTAACAGAAGAAATATAGAATTTAATTGATGAAAGTAGAAAATACAAAAAAGCAGTAAATGAAGCAGGCAAAAAGGAATACAAACGTCTCAAAAATGAGATCGACAGGAAGTGCAAAATGGCTAAGCAGGGATGGCTAGAGCACAAATGTAAGGATGTAGAGGCTTATCTCACTAGGGGTAAGATAGATAGTGCCTACAGGAAAATTAAAGAGACCTTTGGAGAAAAGAGGACCACTTGAATGAATATTAAGAGCTCAGATGGAAACCCAGTTCCAAGCAAAGAAGGGAAAGCAGAAAGGTGGAAGTAGTATATAGAGGGTCTATACAAGGGCGATGTACTTGAGGACAATATTATGGAAATGGAAGAGGATGTAGATGAAGATGGGAGATACGATACTGCGTGAAGAGTTTGACAGAGCACTCAAAGACCTGAGTCGAAACAAGGTCCCCGGAGTAGACAACATTCCATTGGAACTACTGACGGCCTTGGGAGAGCCAGTCCTGACAAAACTCTACCAGCTGGTGAGCAAGATGTATGAGACAGGCGAAATACCCTCAACTATCAGTTTAATCAGTTACAGCTGCAAAATACTAACTCGAATTCTTTACAGACGAATGGAAAAACTAGTAGAAGCCGACCTCGGGGAAGATCAGATTGGATTCCGTAGAAACGTTGGAACACGTGAGGCAATACTGTCCCTACGACTTTCCTTAGAAGCTAGGTTAATGAAGGGCAAACCTACGTTTCTAGCATTTGTAGACTTAGAGAAAGCTTTTGACAATGTTGACTGGAATACTCTCTTTCAAATTCTGAAGGTGGCAGGGGTAAAATACAGGGAGCGAAAGGCTATTTACAATTTGTACAGAAACCAGATGGCAGTTATTAGAGTCGAGGGACATGAAAGGGAAGCAGTGTTTGGGAAGGGAGTGAGACAGGGTTGTAACCTCTCCCCGATGTTATTCAATCTGTATATTGAGCAAACAGTGAAGGAAACAAAAGAAAAATTCGGAGTAGGTATTAAAGTCCATGGAGAAGAAATAAAAACTTTGAGTTTCGCCGATGACATCGTAATTCTGTCAGAGACAGCAAAGGACTTGAAAGAGCAGTTAAACGGAATGGACAGTGTCTTGAAAGGAGGATATAAGATGATCATCAACAAAAGCAAAACGAGGATAATGGAATCTAGTCGAATTAAGTCGGGTGATGCTGAGGGAATTCGATTAGGAAACGAAAACTAGTAAAAGAGTTTTGCTATTTGGGGAGAAAAATAACTGATGATGGTCGAAGTAGAGAGGATATAAAAAGTAGACTGACAATGGCAAGGAAAGCGTTTCTGAACATGAGAAATTTGTTAACATCGAGTATAGATTTAAGTGTCAGGAAGTCATTTCTGAAAGTATTTGTATGGTGTGTAGCCATGTATGGAAGTGAATCATGGACGATACATAGTTTGGACAAGAAGAGAATAGAGGGTTTCGAAATGTGGTGCTACAGAAGAATGCTGAAGATTAGAAGGGTAGATCACATAACTAATGAGGAAGTATTGAATCGGATTGGGGAGAAGAGAAGTTTGTGGCACAACTTGACCAAAAGAAAGGATCGGTTTGTAGGACATGTTCTGAGGCATCAAGGGATCACCAATTTCTTATTGGAGGGCAGCGTGGAGGGTAAAAATCGTAGAGGGAGACCAAGAGATGACTACACTAAGCAGATTCAGAAGGATGTAGGTTGCAGTAGGTACTGGGAGATGAAGAAGCTTGCACAGATAGAGTAGCATAGAGAACTGCATCAAACCAGTCTTAGAACTGAAGACCACAACAACAACAACATGTGTAGGCAGAGATGTGGAAATATAAAAATCCTACACGTGCCCGAATTCATGCTGTCATAAAATTAACTCGAGAAACACCAACAAATCGGAAGATCCCTTATGTACCACGAACATACATAGAAATATATCACAGGAGCTAAATTCATTATTAAAAAATACTGCAGTAATATTTACATACCGTACCGTACACAATTTAAAACTAAAAATCCATTCCACTAAAACAAAATCAACAATGTACACGTACGCATTAATAAAATCAATTGTAATGACTGTGAAACATTATGTATAGGCCGAACAGAACGATATTTCCTGATCGTATATCCAGAAAATATCACATTGAGCACGACAAATCGCTCTACAATTTTCTGCTAATGTGGAAAGAGAAAACAATAACGTGAACCAGTTCGTCCGTGCATTTCAGTTCGTATATATAATACCTAAACGCGCAATAATGATCCTTTTAGAAGAAATGAAAAATAGCCACACACAAACACACACACACACACACACACACACACACACACACACACACACACACACACACACACACACATACACACAAAACCACATACATACACACACACACACACACACACACGAACACACCAAGCCAAGTCCTAAACGAACAAACTCGAACTTAGGCATAAATTTTATTGCAAATTTTTCGAAATTTTGGAACCAAGTTATAGATAACATGACAAGCAAAGACATACTCACACAGATCTATATGATGAATCT
The DNA here is from genome assembly GCF_023897955.1 of Schistocerca gregaria. NCBI lineage: Eukaryota > Metazoa > Arthropoda > Insecta > Orthoptera > Acrididae > Schistocerca > Schistocerca gregaria. Next base: position 121,898,269 of record NC_064929.1, read on the forward strand.
GTAGCCAAAGCACAGTTCCATAGCTGAAAACGATAAATATGTGACGATACAACATCCCTGACTTCTGTCAAGTAATGCTGTCAGATTGATAGAAAACGAGAAGTTAAACAAAAATTAATGAACAACATGTACTATTGAGAATATATAAAACTCAGTCTGTGCTACAAATGCAATACTCAGAATATTTGACAGCTGCAACTTCTAAGATCAGGTAGGGAAGTAAGTATTCGACACATTGTTACAAACCAGTAAGATGTATATCGTAAAAATTGTATAAGTTAATAGCGCTGTATAATTGTAAATCACAGGAAATCGGCATTGCAGTCGAAATAAGCTTATTTTGTAAAAACACAACTCTTGAATCAAGCCTCAAAAAATAGCAGCGTTCTGGTATAAACATACACAAAACGTTTGCTGCGCCGTCTTGGATCCTTACCAGATAGGATTAACGGGGAACATCGAGAAAGTTCGTAGAAAAGCAGCACGTTTCGTATTATCCCGAAATAGGGGAGAGAGAGTCTCGGACATAGTATACGAGTTGGAGTCGACATCATTTTTAAAAAGGCGTTTATCACTGCGGCGGAATCTTCTCCCGAAGTTTCAATCACCGACTTTCTCCGCCGAATGCGATAATATTTTGTTGACGCCGACCTCCATAGGGAGAAATGATAATCATAGTAAAATAAGAGAAATCAGAACCCGCAGGGAAAGATATAGATGTTCGTTTTTTTTTTCCGCGCGATGTTCAAGAATGGAATAAACAGAACTATTGTGAAGCTGGTCCGATGAACCCTCTGTTAGGCACTTAGGTGTGATTTGCAGAGTATCTATGTAGATGTAAATATAGAAACCTTGTGAATAAGAAACCAGTGGTATTCCTCAATTCCGATATTTTCCGTATCCGTGCAGTTTATGACTCAACAGACCGTTTGCTTCGAGGCATTCCAGAAATTATAATACTACTTTTCTCCAAATATTTCAGCTTGCGTATATTCGCAGTTGTTTCCTCTTTTTTTGCATTAGTTCACGCTAGGCTGTGCATATGCTAGGAATACAGTGAGTCAATTCTTATGGCGATAAATAATTCCTGGACTGGGAAAAGAAATTCCAGACAATTGCAAGTTGGAATATCATGTGGGAAAAATGAACAGTTAAATCTTTCGCCGAAATCTCGCTTTTCTCGTACATAATTACGATGGTCGTTTCTCCCTATGTACGTGGATGTCAACAAAGTATTTTGACACTTGGTAGCAGATTGAAACTGTAATGCCGGACCGGGATTCGGACTCGGGACCTTTGGCTTTCATGGGCAAGTGCCCTACCATCCTAGCTACCCAAGCACGATTCACGACCTGTCTTCATAGCTTTAATTCCGCTGGCACCTCCTCTCCTACCTGTGGCTAAGCCATGTCAACGCAATATCCTCTCTTCCAGCAGTGCTAGTTCTGAAAATTTCGCAGGAGAGCTTCTGTGAAGTTTGGAAGGTCGGAGAGAAGGTACTGAGGAAATTATAGCTGTGAGGAGGACTCCCGAGTCGTGCTTGGGCAGCGCAGTTGGTAGAGCACTTGCCTGCGAAAGGCAAAGGTCCCGAGTTCGAGTCTCGGTCCGGCACACAGTTTTAGTCTGCCAGGAAGTTTCATATCAGCGCACACTCCGCTGCAGAGAAAATTTCGACTCGCGAGTCGTGCTTGGGTAGCTCAAATAGTGGAGCACTTGCCCACGAAAGGCGAAGGTCCCGAGTTCGAGTTTCGGTGCGGCACACAGTTTTAGTCTGACAGGAAGTTTCATATCAGCGCACACTCCGCTGCAGAGTGAAAATTTTATTCTGGAAGTATTTCGGGATGCGGAGGAGAAAGCTGGTGTTTAACATGTCGCTGAACAATCTCGCCACAAAGAAAAACGCCGTTGCTTTAATGATCGGCACTCCGGCATTACTGCGGAAAATAGACAACAGCCGTAGCTTTTATTGGTTCGTAATGGCTCACTGCACTCTGCAGCACCGAGATGCCGTGTAAGTTGATCCTGTGGCTGACTGAAGCGTATGACTAATCTATCTCCCTTGACCCCACCAGCCAGATGTGACGTCTTTCGCTGGCGCAGCAAGCACAAGCGGAAATAGCTCGGAGACCTTGGCAGCGGTTTCACTTGGTGCGTCGGCTGTGGCTTGGCAGAAGCAGCTGCTAGCGGCTCCAGTGCTGACAAACACTGACAGATACTTCACCAGCGAAACTTGTTGGTATCGCACGGAACTTGTACAGCACGGTCCCAATGCGACACTAAATATGTTGTCGGTAGATTTCTGCGTCGATAGGAGAAAGGTTTGGCAGTACTGAAGCACTAGTCTGAATGTTATGTACATCTACATCTACATCTACATCTACATTTATACTCCGCAAGCCACCCAACGGTGTGTGGCGGAGGGCACTTTACGTACCACTGCATTATCTCCCTTTCCTGTTCCAGTCACGTATGGATAGCGGGAAGAACGACTGCATGAAAGCCTCCGTGTTCGCTCTAATGTCTATAATTCTACATTCGTGATCTCCTCGGAAGGTATGAGTAGGGGGAAGCAATATATTCGATACGTCACCCAGAAACGCGCCCTCTCGAAACCTGGACACCAAGCTACACCGCGATGCAGAGCGCCTCTCTTGCAGAGTCTGCTACTTGAGTTTGTTAAACATCTCCGTAACGCTATCACGGTTACCAAATAACCCTGTGACGAAACGCGCCACTCTTCTTTGGATCTTCTCCATCTCCTCTGCCAACGCGCCCTCGTACGGATCCCACACTGATGAGCAATACTCAAGTATTGTTGATGGACTACATTTTCTAAGGACTCTCCCAATGAATCTCAACCTGGCACCCGCCTTACCAACAATTAATTTTATATGATCATTTCACTTGAAATATTTTACAGAAGTAACTGCAACCAGTGTTTGTTCCGCTACCATATAACCATACAACAAGGGATCCTTTTTTCTGTGTATTCACAATACAATATATTTGCGTATGTTTAGGGTCAGTTGCCACTCCCTGCACCAAGTGCCTATCCGCTGCAGATCTTCCTGCTTTTCGCTGCAGTTTTCTAATGCTGCAACATCTCTGTGTACTACAGCATCATCCGCGAAAATCCGCACGCAACTTACGACATTATCTTGGTTCAAATGGTTCAAATGGCCTTGAGCACTATGCGACTTAATTTCTGAGGTCATCATTCGCCTAGAACCTAGAACTAATTAAAACTAACTAACCTAAGGACATCACACACATCCATCCCCGAGACAGGATGCGAACCTTGCGACCGTTGCTGTCGCTCGGTTCTAGGCGCCTAGAACCTCACGGCCACTCCGGCCGGCCGACATTATCTACTAGGTCATTTATTTGTATTGCGAAAAACAATGGTCCCATAACACTCTCCTGTGGCACGTCAGAGGTTGCTTTAACGTCTGTAGACGTCTTTCCACTGAGAACAACATGCTGTGTTCTGTTTGCTAAAAACTCTTCAATCGAGCCACACAGCTGGTCTGATATCCCGTAGGCTCTTACTTTGTTTATCAGGCGACACTGCTGAACTGAATCTAACGCCTTCCGGAAGTCAAGGAAAATGATGTCTACCTGGGAGCCTCTATATAATATTTACTGGGTCTCGTGAACAAATAGAGCGAGTTGGGTCTCACACGATCGCTATTTCCGGTATTCATGTTGATTCCTAAAGAGTAGATATTGGGTTTCCAGAAATGACATGTTAGGCGAACAAAAAACATGTTCTAAAATTCTACAACAGATCGATGTCAGAGATATAGGCCTATAGTTTTCCCCATCTGCTCGACGACCCTTCTTGAAGACTGGGACTACCTGTGCTCTTTTCCAATCAATTGCAACCTTCCGTTCTTCTAGAGACTTGCGGTACACGGGTGTTAGAAGGGGGCAAGTTGTTTCGCGTACTTAATTGGCAAGCATTCATTTTAGCAGCGGAAAAATAATACGATGAGGTGACAGAAATCATTGAAAAGTGCCTGGCGTAGGGAGTAACTGGTTGGAAGCTCCGTCCAGAAATATTGAGCCATGATCCCTCTATAGCCGTTGATAAATGTGGAAGTGTTTACCGTGCAGGATTTTGTGCACGAACTAAGGTCTCGATTACGCGCCGTGTGTGTTCGGTGGGATTCATGATGGGCTATGTGGGGGGGGATTGTTTACTCGAATTGTCGGGAACAAATCGCGAAGAACTGTAGCCCGCTGTCATGGCGCATTGTCATCGTTAAAAATCCCATCGTCGTCTGCGAACATGAAGTCCATGAATGGCAATAATTATCTCCACGTTGCCGAACATAGCCAATTCCTGTCAATGATTGAGGGCAATATAGTGGAAGTGGAAGAGGATGTAGATGAATATGAAATGGGAGATAGGATACTGCGTGAAGAATTTGACAGAGCACTGAAAGACCTGAGTCGAAACAAGGCCCCAGGAGTAGGCAACATTCCATTAGAGCTACTGACAGCCTTTGGAGAGCCAATCCTGACAAAACTCTAGCCTGTAGTGAGCAAAATGTATGAGACAGGTGAAATACCCTCGGGCTTCAAGAAGAATATAATAATTCCAATCCCAAAGATAGCGGGTGTGGACAGATGTGAAAATTACCGAACTATCAGTTTAATAAGTCACGGCTGCAAAATACTAACGCGAATTCTTTACAGACGAATGGAAAAACTAGTAGAAGTCGACCTCGTGGAAAATCAGTTTGGATTCCGTAGAAATATTGAAACACGTGAGGCAATACTGATCCTACGGCTTATCGTTGAAGATAGATTAAGGAAAGGCAAACCTACGTTTTTAGCATTTGTAGACTTAGAGAAAGCGTTTGACAATGTTGACTGGAATACCGTCTTTTAAATTCTCAAGGTGGCAGGGGTAAAATACAGGGAGCGAAAGGCTACATGGCAGTTATAACAGTCGAGGGCCGTGAAAGGGAAGCAGTGGTTGGGATGGGAGTGAGTCAGGGTTGAAGCCTCTCGCCGGTGTTATTCAAGCTGTATATTGAGCAAGCAATGAAGGAAACAAAAGAAAAATTCGGAGTAGGTATTAACATCCATGGAGAAGAAATTAAAACTTTGAGGTTCGCCGATGACATTGTAATTCTGTTAGAGACAGCAAAGGACTTGGAAGAGCAATTGAACGGAATGGACTGTGTCTTGAAAGGAGGATATAAGATGAATATCAACAAAAGCAAAACCAGGAAAATGGAATGTAGTCGAATTAAGTCGTGTGATGCTGAGGGAATTAGATTAGGAAATGAGACACTTCAAGTAGTAAAGGCGTTTTGCTGTTTAGGGAGCAAAATAACCGATGATGGTCGAAGTAGAGAGGATATAAAATGTAGACCGGCAATGGCAAGGAAAGCGTTTCTGAAGCAGAGAAATTTGTTAACATCGAGTGTAGATTTAAGTGTCAGGAGACCGTTTCGGAAAGTATTTGTATGAAGTGTAGCCGTGTATGGAAGTGAAACGTGGACGATAAATAGTTTAGACAAGACAGGAATAGAAGCTTTCGAAATGTGGTGTTACAGAAGAATTTTAAGATTAGATGGGTAGATCACGTAACTAATGCGGAGGTATTGAATAGAATTAGGAAGAATAGGAGTTTGTGGTACAACTTGACTAGAAGAAGGGATCGGCTGGTACGACATGTTCTGAGGCATCAAGGGATTTCCAATTTAGTATTGGATGTCAGCGTGGAGGGTAAAAATCGTTGAAGGAGAGCAGGAGATGAATACACTAAGCAGATTCAGAGGGATGTAGGTTGCAGTAGGTACTGGGAGATGAAGCAGCTTGCACAGGATAGAGTAGCATGGGGAGCTGCATCGAAGCAGTCTCAGGACTGAAGACCACAACAACGATAGGTTCTGTTGGACCAGAAGATCCAGTCCATTCGATGTAAACACAGCCCACACTATTACAGAGCCATTACCAGCTTGCACAGAGCCTTGTTGACAACTTGGGTCCATGGCTTCGAAGGATCTGCGCCACGTTTCGACCCTACCATCAGCACTTAATATCTGAAATCGGGACTCCTCTGACGAGGCCACTGTTTTTCAATCATCAAATGTCCAATCAATATGGTCACCAGCCCAGTCAATTTCGTGCCCTTGGCAAAAGCATTAGCGTTGGTCGCCCACTACCCATTAACGACAGATTTTCCCGCACTGTCCAAACGCCTACGTCCGTCGTACGTCCCGCATTGATTCTGGGGTTATTCCGCGCAGCGTTGCTTGTCTGCTACCACTGACAACACTCCGCAAACGCCGCTTCTCCCGGTAGTTTAGTAAAGGCCGTCGGCCACTGCGTTGTCCGTTGTGAGAGATAATGTCTGACATTTCATATTCTCAGCACACTGTTGACACTGGGGATATCGTAACAGTGGATTACATAATTATAATCACTATGAAATGTACCATGCGTGTAGCTCCAACGTCCATTCCGCTTTCAATGTCTTTTGACCCTTCTAATACCGAGTAATAATGGTAGGATAAAATCACATTCCTTTTTTTTCCACAATCTAAAACACGATGTCAGTGACATTACATTAAATTAAAATGCATATTTTTTAAATTATTTGTTTCAGTAAAATTTACGAACTATTCTCATGAAACTACAAACATTTTTGATTAAATTCCGAATTGACATTGATGACGCATTACACTTACAGCAATAAATTGCAGAGTGGTTTTTACACACAGAGCATCCACATTTTGAACATTTATGGGTAAAATTTTTTATCCTCAGACCTTTTTTTGGTTGTACTGTTGATGGAAGCACTGCGGAAATAATTTTTTCTGGCTTTCTTCCGACGAGCTGCTTTCCTAAGGCTATGAGAAATGCCTGTCTCTTGTAGTTGGTCCTTTGTGCCCAGTCTAGTGTAAGATGTAGCCAAATGATAAATGCATTCAGTGCACTATATCAATGTACATCTACATCTACATCTGCATTTACACTCCGCAAACCACCTAACGGTGTATGGCGGAGGGCACTTTACGTGCCACTGTCATAACCTCCCTTTCCTGTTCCAGTTGCGTATGGTTCGCGGGAAGAACGACTGTCTGAAAACCTCCGTGCGCGCTCTAAACTCTCTAACTTTAAATTCGTGATCTCCTCGGGAAGTATACGTAGGGGGAAGCAGTATTTTCGATACCTCATCCAGAAACGCACCCTCTCGAAACCTGGCGAGCAAGCTACACCGCGATGCAGAGCGCCTCTCTTGCAGAGTCTGCCACTTGAGTTTGTTAAACATCTCCGTAACGCTATCACGGTTACCAAATAACCCTGTGACGAAACGCGCCGCTCTTCTTTGCATCTTCTCTATCTCCTCCGTCAACCGGATCTGGTACGGATCCCACACTGAAGAGCAATACTCAAGTATAGGTCGAACGCGTGTTTTGTAAGCCACCTCCTTTCTTGATGGACTACATTTTCTAAGGACTCTCCCAATGAATCTCAACCTGGCACCCGCCTTACCAACAATTAATTTTATATGATCATTCCACTTCAAATCGTACCGCACGCATACTCCCAGATATTTTACAGAAGCAACTGCTACCAGTGTTTGTTCCGCTATCATATAACCATACTATAAAGGATCCTTCTTTCTATGTATTCGCAATACATCACATTTTTCTATGTTAAGGGTCAGTTGCCACTCCCTGCACCAAGGGCCTATCTGCTGCAAGTCTTCCTGCATTTCGCTGCAATTTTCTAATGCTGCAAGTTCTCTGTATACTACAGCATCATCCGCGAAAAGCCGAATGGAACTTCCGACACTATCTACTAGGTCATTTATATATATTGTGAAAAGCAATGGTCCCATAACACTCCCCTGTGGCACGCCAGCGGTTACTTTAATGTCTGTAGACGTCTCTCCATTGATAACAACATTCTGCGTTCTGTTTGCTAATAACTCTTCAATCCAGCCACAGAGCTGGTCTGATATTCCGTAGGCTCTTACTTTGTTTATCAGGCGACAGTGCGGAACTGTATCGAACGCCTTCCGGAAGTCAAGATAAATAATGCCATTGGCCACCTTCTGCTCACCCTCTTTGTAGTGTACGTTCTAACCAGCTTGTCCATGGGATCTACTCCTGATTTTGTTTTATTGTAATCCAGAATCATTACTGGCTTGCATTCTTCACAATCTTCCATTTCCTTCCTTGAATGCACTGTACTGAGCAAAGGTACGACTTTTCCCTTTTTCGGACAATATTAAACATTTGAAGAATTCTCTTGTAATCAAAAAATAGACGAATATTTGACTCGACCTTTGGTCTGAGTGAAAGCATGTGGTAGTTCTCCTTTATTTTTTCTAATTGTTCCTAAGAGTGTGAGATTGATTTTCAGAAGTTCTCTCGCCAAACTAAGGCTAGTGAAAAAAATTTCAGTTGTTACATTTCTGCCACTGTTTTCTAAGCCTTTCACCATATCTAAAGCAACTCCCTTGCCTTGACCAACTTCACGAGATTCGTTTTCTTGAACCGAGCGAGCTGGCGCAGTGGTTAGCACACTGGACTCGCATTCGGGAGGACGACGGTTCAATCCCGTACCCGGCCATCCTGATTAAGGTTTTCCGTGATATCTCTAAATCGTTTCAGGCAAATGCCGGGATGGTTCCTTTGAAAGGGCACGGCCGATTTCCTTCCCAATCCTTCCCTAAGCCGATCTTGCTCTCCGTCTCTAATGACCTCGTTGTCGACGGGACGTTAAACACTAACCACCACCACCATCATTTTCTTGTTGACCAGTGTAAACTTGGAGATTGAGAACGTAAGACGTTGCACTATCACATACAGCCCATAATTTCAATCAATATTTTCCTGGTTTTGAAGGAATATATTGCTGAAATGGACATCTACCACGTAATGCCACAAGTCAGAAATATGTGTTACTTCCTGTTCAGGATGGACATCTGCGCAGTCCAAAGCTTCTTCTGAACTTCCGTCTTCTAAGACGACAATTTCTCCATCGCTGCATGAGACATCAGAAACTATATCGCTGATATCACTACTTGATTCTCCAGATAGAGGGTTATCCTGCAGTAATGTTTTAAGCACTTCGTTTTCGGAAAGGTGACGAGACATTTTCCACTAAATGCAACACACGCAATAGTAGTGTCCACGTGTATGGCACAAATAACTGTCGGCTTATAAAGTATTGGCAACAATCACACGTTACAACAATATTTACAAGAATAAAACAAAGGAAATACAGCAACAGTTATGGGTTCAATGCAGCATTATTGGGTAATAATACGGCAAGAGAGCATTGGGGTCGCATTTGACCCCGATGGTATTCAGTGGTTCTTTCTTGATTTTCTGCAATACTAAATATTTTCAAAGAGTTATAGTAATATATTATGAACCCATTACCTAATTTAGGAATAGTCCGAATTTTTCATAATTTTTAGGAATAGGAAATAAGGTATATTTTACAGAAAATTATGGCCTGGGGTCATTAGAGACGCCACAGTATTAGAAGGTTTAATTCCCGTCGTTCGGCCGTAACACATTTTCACCTCAGTAATCTGAGAACAAATGACATATCCAACAATGCACTGCCCTTTTAGACCTTGTATACGCAACACTATTGCTTATCACTACCTTATTACTTACGTCACTTCCATACACAGGGTGGTCCATTGATCGTGACTGGGCCAAATATCTCACGAAATAAGTGTCAAACAAAAAAACTACAAAGAACGAAACTTGTCTACATTGAAGGTGGAAAGCAGATGGCGCTATGGATGGCCCCCTAGATGGCGCTGTCATCGGTGAAACGGATATCAACTGCTTAAAAAATATATATATAGAAACCTCCATTTCTTATTACACATTCGTGTAGTACGTAAAAAAATATGAATGATTTAGTTGAACCACTTTTTTCGCTTTGTGACAGATGGCGCTGTAATAGCCACAAACATACGGCTCACAATTTTAGACGAACATTTGGTAGCAGGTGGGTATTTTAAATTAAAATACAGACCGTAGGTACGTTTGAACATTTTATTTCGCTTGTTCCAATGTGTCACATGTACCTTTGTGAACTTATCATTTCTGAGAACGCATGCTGTTATAGAGTGATTACCTGTAAACACCACACTAATGCAATAAATGGTCAAAATGTTGTCCGTCAACCTCAATGCATTTGGTAATACCTGTAACGACATTCCTCTCAACAGCGAGTAGTTCGCCTTCCGTAATGTTCGCACATGCGTTGACAATGCGCTGACGCATGTTGTCAGGCGTTGTCGGTGGATCACGATAGCAAATATCCTTCAACTTTCCCCACAGAAAGAAATCTGGGGACGTGAGATGCGGTGAACCTGCTTCGACGACCAATAAACCTGTCATGAAAGATGCTATTCAATACCGCTTCAACCGCACGCGAGCTATGTGCCGGACATCCATCATGTTGGAAGTACATCGCCATTCTGTCATGCAGTCAAACATCTTGCAGTAACATCGGTAGAACATTACGTAGGAAATCAGCATACATTGCACGATTTCGTTTGCCATCGATGAAATGGGGGCCAATTATCCTTTCTCCCATAATGCCGCACCATACACTAACCCGCCAAGGTCGCTGATGTTCCACTTGTCGCAACCATCGTGAATTTTCCGCCGATTACGTTACCGCTGTTGGTGAATGACGCTTCGTCGCTAAACAGAACGCGTGCAAAAAATTTGTCATCGTCGTAATTTCTCTTGTGCCCAGTGACAGAACTGTACACGACGTTCAATGTCGTCGCCATGCAATTCCTGGTGCAGAGAAATATGGTACAGGTGCAGTCGATGTTGATGTATCATTCTCAACACCGACGTTTTTGAGATTCCCGATTCTCGCGCAATTTGTCTGCTACTGATGTGCGGATTAGCCGCGACAGCAGCTAAAACATCTGCTAAGGCATAATCATTTGTAGGAGGTCGTGGTTGACGTTTCACATGTGGCTGAATACTTCCTGTTTCCTTAAATAACGTAACTATCCGGCGAACGCTCCCGACACTTGGATGATGTCGTCCAGGATACCGAGCAGCATACATAGCACACGCCCGTTGGGCATTTTGCTCACAATAGCAATATATCAACATGATATCAACCTTTTCCGTAACTGGTAAACGGTTCGTTTTAACACGCGTATTGTATCACGAAGCAAATACCGTCCGCAATGGCGGAATGTCACTTGATACCACGTACTTACGCGTTTGTGACTGTTACAGTGCCATCTATCACAAAGCGAAAAAAGTGGTCTAACTAAAACATAGATATTTCTTTACGTACTACACGAGTATGAAAAAAATGGGGGTTCTATTTTTAAAACAACGCAGTTGACTTCCGTTTGACCTATGGCAGCACCATATACCGGGCCCACCATAGCGCCATCTGGTTTCCCCCTTCAAGGTAGGCGACTTTCCGTCTTTGTAGTTTTTTTATTTGATGCTTATTTCGTGAGATATTTGGTCCGGTTTCTATCCATGGACTAACCTGTATGTGAGTGCTTCGACTACGATAATAGACGCACGATCCCGTACTGCTTCTTTCGTATCTGCGCAGCTTTACCAAATCTTAGAATCTTTCCACGAAGTATTTCACTTGTCTAACGTCAAACACATCTAACGGTTGCCCAAGAGGTGTAGAACCTGCAGGCTTGGTAACCACGTCTACCCCTACATACAAGTTGTACAATGGCTGATCCTTCTGTCCTGTATAGCTTTGAAGGTGTAAAACAAAGTATCTGTACTCGAAACGAGAGAACAGACACGTCAGTAAACTGGTGGACACTTCATTAATTTTGTGAAAAAAAATGAAAAAATGTGCACGAGGGAGATTTGAATACAGATCTGCTGCTTTTCAGTCCACAACAGTGACCCCATAACCCCGACACTACGGTTGTTCTTATTCCCCATGTTGCACATCATGACCTTGGACCCGTCACTATTTGTATTTTGCGTCTTTTTCCACAGTTCAGTACATCCCCTTCCTGTTTATATGCTTGAACTGCGTTCATCTTACCACAAAATCTGAGGGCGCTGCGATGGGGACAGTCCTTTGTCGGTGCAAAAACCATCAATAAGTTATTTTTTGTGCTGTGAACATAAAAATAAACAAAATATCGTTGGATACAACTGTCTCAGGAGGGAAAAAGTAATATATTTTTTTCCCCGAAGCAAGCATGAAACAGGTCCAACACCTCCCGCCACACATGCACGGCACTTTCACTTCCTAGAGCGTTCATACAGCTTTCGTGTTCCACTAGGATTTTCTGTTGTATGTTGGTCGACCTGTCACCTCAAGCGGTCAGATGTTAAGTGCTTTCACGTTACTCACTACCCGGAAGACATATGGGTTATGTATAATTCCGAATTGCTTAGCGGTCATAATATTGACCACAGTGGTACTTGGAGGGTTAAACGATTCAGTCCGCTGATTCACTGGGGTGCCTCAGACTTGTGCAAGTCACAAATGTTTACCCCTGTGCCGGCACTGTACCCCCACTGACAGGACACAGAATAGGCTATTTGACTCTTTTCTGGAAATTGTCTTAAATGATTAATTATGTCATTCTGTGCTCCTAACAGGCTTGTTTACCTCTTGAATTTCAGTATCGTTTTATAAGAAAGGAAATGAAATTCCAATAAACTGAATGAGCGCTGAAACGGTGCATTCGAGTCGTGTGGTAGCTGCGACGTCAGTGATTAGCTAGCTGCTGCTATTATCACAGCGATGTCACGTTTTGGAATTTACATTTTTCGGAAAATGGGTGACAAATGATGTGTAGTACCATCCCGTGCAAATACGTACACTACTTTCCGTAAAAATTGCTACATTTTGAAGATGACTAGCTACAGACGCGAAATTTAACCGGCAGGAAGAAGATGCTGTGTTATGCAAATGATTAGCTTTTCAGAGCAATCACATGATGTTGGCGCCGGTGGCAACACCTACAACGTGCTCACATGAGGAAAGTTTCCAACCAATTTCTCAAATAGTAGTTGACCGGCGTTGCCTCGTGAAACGTTGTTGTGATGCCTCGTGTAAGGAGAAGAAATGCGTACCATCACGTTTCCGACTTTGATAAAGGTCGGATTGTAGCCTAGCGCGATTGCGGTTTATCGTATCGCGACATTGCTGCTCGCGTTGGTCGAGATCCAATGACTGTTAGCATAATATGGAATCAGCGGGCTCAGGAGGGTAATACGGAACGCCGTGCTGGATCCCAACGGCCTCGTATCACTAGCAGTCGAGATGACAGGCATCTTATCCGGACGGCTGTAACGGATCGTGCAGCCATGTCTCGATCACTGAGTCAACAGATGGGGACGTTTGCAAGACAACAACCATCTGCACGAACAGTTCGACGACGTTTGCAGCAGCACGGACTATCAGCTCGGAGACCGTGGATGCGGTTACCCTTGACGCTCCATCACAGACAGGAGCGCCTGCGATGGTGTACTCAACGACGAACCTGGGTGCACGAATGGCAAAACGTCATTTTTTCGGATGAATCCAGGTTCTGTTTACAGCATCATGATGCTCGCATCAGAGTTTGGCGACATCGCAGTGAACGCACATTGGAAGCGCGTATTCGTCATCGCCATATTGCCGTATCTCTCGGCTTGATGGTATGGGGTGCCGTTGGTTACACGTCTCCGTCACCTCTTGTTCGCAATGACGGCACTTTGAACAGTGGACGTTACATTTCAGATGTGTTACGACTCGTGGCTCTACCCTTCATTCGATCCCTGTAAAACCCTACATTTCAGCAGGATAATGCATGACCGCACACTGCAGGTCCTGTACGGGCCTTTCTGGATACAGAAAATGTTCGGCTGCTGCCCTGGCTAGCACATTCTCCAGATCTCTCACCAACTGAAAACATCTGGTCAATGGTGGCCGAGCAATTGGTTAGTCACAATACCCCAGTCACTACTCTTGATGAACTGTGGTATCATGTTGAAGCTGTATGGGCAGCTGTACCTGTACACCCATCCAAGCTCTGTTTGGCTCAATGCCCAGGCTTATCAAGGCCGTTATTACTGCCAGAGGTGGTTGTTCTGTGTACCGATTTCTCAGGATCTATGCACCCAAATTGCGTGAAAATGTAATCACGTGGCAGATCTAGTATAATATATTTGTCCAATGAATACCCGTTTATCATCTGCATTTGGTGTAGCAATTTTAACGGCCAGCAGTGTATATAAAAACTCGTGACAAATCGCCGGCCGGAGTGGCCGAGCGGTTCTAGGCGCTACAGTCTGGAACCGCGCGACAGCTACGGTCGCAGGTTCGAATCCTTCCTCGGGCATGGATGTGTGTGATGTCCTTAGGTTAGTTAGGTTTAAATAGTTCTACGTTCTAGGGGACTGCTGACCTCAGCAGTTGTCCCATAGTGCTCAGAGCCATTTGAACCATTTTGAACCTGAGAAATTTTTTCTGAGTGTTCCCAAGATTGAGATGTGTGAAAACTAGTTCTTCCGCCGCAACCGTAAAATGGAAGCACGTCGTCACACAAGTTCAGTAACTCAATTGTCTCGCGGTTTGAAGTTTACATTAATTTACCTGAGAGACGTGCTTTGCCTGTGTTTCCAAGAAGGATAATGCCATTCAACGAAATTAAATTCTGTAGTGAAAATTGTCGCTTTACCCACTGCCATGCACCTTGTTCGGTAGGTGATAACTCAGCTGTACGTCCGCTACTGTAGATAAAAAAAAATGGTTCACATCGCTCTGAGCCCTATGGGACATAGCTTCTGAGGTCAACAGTCGCCTAGAACTTAGAACTAACTAACCTAACGATATCACACACATCCATGCCCGAGGCAAAATTCGAACCTGCGGCCGTAGCGGTCGCTCGATTTCAGACTGTAGCGCCTAGAACCGCGCGGTCACTCCGGCCGGGCACAGTAGCTCAGCTCGGGTGCTGTACCACTGTTAACTGGATTGATTCTACAATTGAGCAGCTCGGGGGAACAAAATGGTAAGTGCCAAGATTACAGTTTCGAGATACATAGCATCTTCTACTATACAGACATAAATGAAACTCAGAACTGACTAAAACAAATGAAATATAAAAAAAATTATTACATTACCATACACCATTAACAACTCATAGTGATAGAACATTACACATTACAGTAAGTCTTCAACACTTTACTGAAACTGCAAAAATCATTCATCACTCTCATTTCTAATGTCTCTTTCATCCAAAACTGTTGGCTTTAGTGGCAGGAAAAATACATTGTGGACAGGAGGTATGTAATTTAGGAGCGACAGAACGTCAGCAACTTCCTTCTTTTCAATAAGCCATGGCGCACTGTATTTAAGTCGAAGCGTAGGAACTGGTCCTTGCCTCCCACATTTCCTGAAGTTTATTTCATGCCAAATGTCATGACAAAATGTCTCGCTGATGAATAAAGATGATGGATATTCGGAGGTCACCTTCCACCTACATACTTTCCTTGGGTTGACATCTCGGCCATCAACTTTCTTCTATCTGAAGACAAACGCTTCTTTAGAGTGTCGTTTTTGATAGAAATCCTCTCTTTTCATATTATATACAAGCAATGGATTCTTCTTAGCTGACTTCTTGATGATCTCGCACCACTGATCTGGACATCTCGTAGTTGTCAGCGAACGTAATTTTCAGTTATACTTCACGAACATAATGGTATGTACATGCACTTACTATTATGTTGGTGAAACGTACTAAAGACAGTATATTTAAAAAAACATACCTCTGAGTCATGTGAATCGTTAGGAATGTATTCTGGATCCCTCTCGAAGATATTAGTATCATTGGAAGTATATTCCTCATCTTCTGCCATGTTCACTGTTGCCATAATCTCGGAGATGTTTTTACTTGCCGCCATTCTCTCTGTCACTTACCATTATGTTTCCGCAGCAGACGGACAGTGGCGCTTTCCATTAAGCTCCTCCCTCACATCTGTTGAGTGAATTTGGAACTACTAGTAAGTTTACTGCATTGTGCACGGACAGTGGCGCTTTCCATTAAGCTCCTCCCTCACATCTGTTGAGTGAATTTGGAACTACTAGTAAGTTTACTGCATTGTGCATCCCACAGGTGGTGTCATTAGCCATCTACCGCAAAATACACGACGATGGCGCTTACCATTGTGTTCCCCCGAGTAGGTCAATTACTGAATAGGTTCTTGGAAGATTGTTTTCAAAAGTTGTAAGCGTGACAACCCTGAGGCCCTTCACTTGTAATGACATGTTCAAATTCAATAATGTGAATCTGGATCCACTGACTGAAACTCATGGACTGACTTTCTACATGGAGTACCTCGCTCACTGGAATGAATAGTTTCAAGTGGCAGAATCGCCAAATGGGGAAATCATGGGTTACATTATGGGCAAGGCAGAGGGCCACGGAGAAATCTGGCATGGTCACGAGAATGATTTGACAGTGTCACCAGAGCACCATCGACTGGGGTTGGCAGCCTGGCCGCAAGATGAGATGCAGGTCCGTGAGACGACGCAGGGTGACTCACGGTGAGTTTTTGCGAACCACACAACTGGATGGTCCCGCGCACGTTATAGTGCAGTGGGACGTGACGCAGTATCTGCGCTTGGTGACCCTGGTGACCGCAGTCTCCTGTACGAAGTTTACTGCGAGGCTCACGGTGGTTCTCGCTGTTGATAGCTCGAAACGGAGGAAAAGCTAATTGAAGCCGTACGTGTTCGCAAAGTCCTGTATGATACAAGCCACGAAGATTACTTGAAAACGAAGCTGAAAGCTGAGAAGTGGGAGGAAGTGGCCAAGGCAACGGACATACGAAACGATAAGTTGCATTGTAGATCGTTGTTAACATTCTACATTGTCATTGTTAAAACTCTGTAGCAAATTTTTGTGATGTGCTCTGTCCTGGTTAAATGTTTATCAAAAAAGATGCCTAGGTTTCTTACAATATCATTCCTCACTAGCGTGTAGCGCTACATATCTACCAGTGTAAACGGAATAGATGGATTTAACCACGTCTTTGATATCAATATAGAATCGAAACTGTCGTCCGAGTAATGACACAAAGTTCTCTGAGGACTGTTTAAATTGATTTGTTGTTGGATAGTCCTTAAGACTAAAGGATTCTGTTTCTACTACGAAAATACGGTTTCTGTTAACTGATAATATTGAATTTTGTGTTGTGGTTGGCAGGAGAGCCAACACCGTGTTACTAGAGGAGGCCGAAAGACACGTGTTTTAGCTCACGCAGGCTGGCGTGAGGTCTGGAACAGGACAAGGAAATTAGAATTTAGAAAAACGGACGTAGCTGGTGGAATACTTAAATTTAATCCATTAATGATGAACGTCGCTCTTGAGGGTACATAGTTCACAATGTCAATAGTAACTGATAATGGCGCCTAGCTAGGTCGTAGCGAATGACGTAGCTGAAGGCTATGCTAAACTATCGTCTCGGCAAATTAGAGCGTATTTTGTCAGTGAACCATCGCCAGCAAAGTCGGCTGTACAACTGGGGCGAGTTCTAGGAAGTCTCTCTAGACCTGCCGTGTGGCGGCGCTCGGTCTGCAATCACTGAAAGTGCCGACACGCGGGTCCGACGTATACTAACGGACCGCGGCCGATTTAAAGGCCACCACCTCGCAAGTGTGGTGTCTGGCGGTGACACCACAATTTGCCCACATCTCGCTATATATACAGTAGGCCTGGCGACAGCAAGGGCTTTTCTCACCAGCTTCTCTGCCCCTACTGACTCACGCCATATGGTCCTCCTTGTGCCTTCTTCGGCGTGAGAGCCTGTAGCCAGTTTCATCAAAGCTATGTAACACACCGTTTCAAACTCAAACTCAGAATCGGAATCCGATTCAGAATTTGTATCTATTAACATAGCAGTAGTAGTCGCCATCTCTGCCCGAGCCAAAGTTCCTTAGCAAAGCAATCTGCGTATTGAAACTGCGATCCAACATGCGATGATTCTACATCTACATCCATACTCCGCAAGCCACCTGACGGTGTGTGGCGGAGGGTACCTTGAGAACCTCTATCGTTTCTCCCTTCTATTCCAGTCTCGTATTGTTCGTGGAAAGAAGGATTGTCGGTATGCTTCTGTGTGGGCTCTAATCTCTCTGATTTTATCCTCATGGTCTCTTCTCGAGGAAGAGCAATATACTGCTTGACTCTTCGGTGAAGGTATGTTCTCGAAACTTCAACAAAAGCCAGTACCGAGCTACTGAGCGTCTCTCCCGCAGAGTCTTCCACTGGAGTTTCTCTCTCATCTCCGTAACGCTTTCGCGATTACTAAATGATCCTGTAACGAAGCGCGCTGCTCTCCGTTGGATCTTCTCTATCTCTTCTATCAACCCTATCTGGTACGGATCCCACACTGTTGAGCAGTATTCAAGCAGTGGGCGAACAAGCGTCCTGTGACCTACTTCCTTTGTTTTCGGATTGCATTTCCTTACGATTCTGCCAATGAATCTCAGTCGGGCATCTGCTTTACCGACGATTAATTTTATATGGTCATTCCATTTTAAATTAGTCCTAGTGCGTACTCCCAGATAATTTATGGAATTAACTGCTTCCAGTTGCTGACCTGCTATTTTGTAGCTAAATGATAAGCGATCTATCTTTCTATGTATTCGCAGCACATTACACGTGTCTACATTGAAATTCAATTGCCATTCCCTGCACTATGCGTCAATTCGCTGCAGATCCAGCTTGCGATGATTGTCGCCGTGACTCACGTTGCTGTGAGGAATTTGGCGTGACTCAGCCTGCGTCGCCTCACAGGCCGTGCGTCTCATCTTGCAGCCCGCCTAACGGCCTTGCTCGAGGACGTGTCGGAGAAAAAGCGCTCCTGCTTTGTTCATCTGTTCGTAAGTGTTGTAACTAGGCTGTTTAGGTTTTTATATTGGTAACGTCACGTAGCGCTCTGTATGAAAATCACTGGCTGTGCTGTGTGCAGTCTGTGGCTGGGTGGCATTGTTGTAATATTCGCTATTGTAGTGTTGGGCAGTTGGCTGTTAACGCGGGTCGCAAGATGAGACGCCCGGTCCGTGAGGTGACGCAGGGGGCCTCACTCCAAATTCCTCACTGTAGCGTGAATCACGGCGACAAGACTGCACCGTAGATCCTTCTCTAGATTGTCGCACAGATGACAAAATGGTAGATATCGAAATAGACAGAGGGATAGAGAAACCCGCTCAAAAGAGGAAAGGCAGCTGGACCTGATGGGGTACCAGATCGATTTAGCACAGAGTACGCGAAGGAACTTGCCCCCCTTCTTGCAGCGGTGTACCGTAGGTCTCTAGAAGAGCGTAGCGTTCCAAAGGATTGGAAAAGGGCACAGGTCATCCCCGTTTTCAAGAAGGGACGTGGAAGATACGTGCAGAACTATATAGACCTATATCTCTAACGTTGATCAGTTGTAGGATTTTGGAACACGTATTATATTCGAGTGTAATGACTTTACTGGAGACTACAAATCTACTCTGTAGGAATCAGCATGCGTTTCGAAAAAGGCGGTCGTGTGAAACCCAGCTCGCGCTATTCGTCCCCGAGACTCAGAGGGCCATAGACACGGGTTCACAGGTAGATGCCGTGTTTCTTGACTTCCGCAAGGCGTTCGATACAGTTCCCCACAGTCGTTTAATGAACAAAGTAAGAGCATATGGACTATCAGACCAATTGTATGATTGGATTGAGGAGTTTCTAGATAACTGAACGCAGCATGTCATTCTCAATGGAGAGAAGTCTTCCGAAGTAAGAGCGATTTCACATGTGCCACAGGGGAGTGTCATAGGACCGTTGTTATTCACAACATACATAAATGGCCAGGTGAGTGACATCGGAAGTTCACTGAGGCTTTTTGCAGATGATGCTGTGATGTAACGAGAGATTGTAACAATGGAAAATCTACTGAAATGCAGGAGGATCTGCAGCGAATTGACGCATGGTGCAGGGAATGGCAATTGAATTTCAATGTAGACACGTGTAATGTGCTGCGAATACACAGAAAGATAGATCCCTTATCATTTAGCTACAAAATAGCAGGTCAGCAACTGGAAGCAGTTAATTCTATAAATTATCTGGGAGTACGCGTTAGGAGTGATTTAAAATGAAATGACCATATAAAATGAATCGTCGGTAAAGCAGATGCGAGACTGAGATTCATTGGAAGAATCGTAAGGAAACACAATCCGAAAACAAAGGAAGTAGGTTAAAGTACGCTTGTTCGCCCACTGCTTGAATACTGCTCAACAGTGTGGGATCCGTACCAGATAGGGTTGATAGAAGAGAGAGAGAATATCCAACGGAGAGCAGCGCGCTTCGTTACAAGATCATTTAGTAATAGCGAAAGCATTACGGAGATGATAGAGAAACTCCAGTGGAAGACTCTGCGGGAGAGACGCTCAGTAGATCGGTACTGGCTTTAGTTGAAGTTTCGAGAACATACCTTCACCGAAGAGTCAAGCAGTATATTGCTCTTCCTCAAGAAGAGACCATGAGGATAAGATCATAGAAATTAGAGCCCACACAGAAGCATACCGACAATCCTACTTTCCACGAACAATACGAGACTGGAATAGAAGGGAGAACAGATAGAGGTTCTCAAGGTACCCTCCGTCACACACCGTCAGGTAGCTTGCGGAGTATGCATGTAGATGTAGAATCATCGCATGTTGGGTCGCAGTTTCAATACGCAGATTGCTTTGCTAAGGAACTTTGGCTCGGGCAGAGATGGCGAATACTACTGCTATGTTGTTAATACATACATGTTCAGAATTGGATTCCGATTCTGAGTTTGAGTTCGAAACGGTGTTACATCGCTTTGATGAAACAAAAAGCAGATAAAAGTGCGTACATGAAAAGAAGACTAAGTCATGGGGAATTCGCTTTAACTAAGGAATTTGATGATGAAAAATACACGAACTATTTTAGATTACACTGTGATCAATTGCAAGAACTGCATGATCTCATCAAGAATGAAATTGACAGACAGGGATGCAACGCTACAAGGCCGATTGGAACCAAGAAGAAACTAGCCGTGTTTTTAAGGTAAGCTATTATGATTAGCATATATCTCTATATATAAAAATGTTCTGTTGGCTTGTGTATAGCCACTAACCTCCGAATGCTCTTGACCGATTGGTTTGAAGTTTTGACACAACGTTGCATTCTAATACAGGATCGTTTTTAGGTACCTATTTCTACAAAAAGGTACGGCCAAACTTTCAGGAAACATTCCTCACACACAAATAAAGAAAAGATGTTATGTGTACATGTGCCCGTAACGCTTAATTTCCATGTTAGAGTTCATTTTAGTTTTGTCAGTATTTACCAATTACGTGGCCTCCACGCTCTCCTGACCTCAACCCTCTTGACTTTCATTTATGGGGGCAGCTGAAAGCTCTTGTCTACGCAACCCCGGTACCAAATGTTGAGACTCTTCGTGCTCGTACTGTGGACGGCTGTGATACAATACGCCATTCCCTAGGGGTTTCCTGAAAGTTTGGCCGTACCTTTTTGTAACGCCCTGGATATATATACTCGGGCGACAGTTTCGATTCTATATTGATATCAAAGACGTGGTTAAATCCATCTATTCCGTTTACACTTGTAGATATGGAGGGCTACACGCTAGTAAGGAATGATATTGTAAGGAACCTAGGCATCTTTTATGATAAACATTTAACCAGGACAGAGCAAATCACGAAAATTTGCTACAGAGTTTTAACAATATCAATGTAGAATGTTAACAACGAATTACAATGCAACTTACCGTTTCCTATGTCCGTTTCCTTGGCCACTTCCTCCCACTTCTCAGCTTTCAGCTTCGTTTTCAAGTAATCTTCATGGCTTGTATCATACAGAACTTTGCGAACACGTACGGCTTCAATTAGCTTTTCCTCCGTTTCGAGCTACCAACAGCGAGAACCACCGTGAGCCTCGCAGTAAACTGCGTACAGGAGACTGCTGTCACCAGGGTCACCAAGCGCAGATACTGCGTCACGTCCCACTGCACTATAACGTGCGTGGGACCATTCAGTTGTGTGGTTCGCAAAAACTGACCGAGAGTCACCCTGCGTCACCTCATGGACCTGCGTCTCATCTTGCGGCCAACCTAAAACAGCGCGTAGCGTTGCGCAGTTGGAGGTGAGCCGCCAGCAGTCGTGGATGTGGGGAAGTAGGATGGCGGATTTTTCAGAGCCGATGATTTGCACGTGTGTCCACCAGAAACAGTTCATTTGCAAGAATGGATGTCATGTACTGCTATATATACACTCCTGGAAATTGAAATAAGAACACCGTGAATTCATTGTCCCAGGAAGGGGAAACTTTATTGACACATTCCTGGGGGCAGATACATCACATGATCATACTGACAGAACCACAGCCACATAGACACAGGCAACAGAGCATGCACAATGTCGGCACTAGTACAGTGTATATCCTCCTTTCGCAGCAATGCAGGCTGCTATTCTCCCATGGAGACGATCGTAGAGTTGCTGGATGTAGTCCTGTGGAACGGCTTGCCATGCCATTTCCACCTGGCGCCTCAGTTGGACCAGCATTCGTGCTGGACGTGCTGACCGGGAGAGACGACGCTTCATCCAGTCCCAAACATGCTCAATGGGGGACAGATCCGGAGATCTTGCTAGCCAGGGTAGTTGACTTACACCTTCTAGAGCACGTTGGGTGGCATGGGATACATGCGGACGTGCATTGTCCTGTTGGAACAGCAAGTTCCCTTGCCGGTCTAGGAATGGTAGAACGATGGGTTCGATGACGGTTTGGATGTACCGTGCACTATTCAGTGTCCCCTCGACGATCGCCAGAAGTGTACGGCCAGTGTAGGAGATTGCTCCCCACACCAGGATGCCGGGTGTTGGCCCTGTGTGCCTCGGTCGTATGCAGTCCTGATTGTGGCGCTCACCTGCACGGCGCCAAACACGCATACGACCATCATTGGCACCAAGGCATAAGCGACTCTCATCGCTGAAGACGACACGTTTCCATTCGTCCCTCCATTCACGTCTGTCGCGACACCACTGGAGGCGGGCTGCACGATGTTGGGGCGTGAGCGGAAGACGGCCTAACGATGTGTGGGACCGTAGCCCAGCTTCATGGAGACGGTTGCGAATGGTCCTCGCCGATACCCCAGGAGCAACAGTGTCCCTAATTTGCTGGGACGTGGCGGTGCGGTCCCCTACGGCACTGCGTAGGATCCTACCTACTTGGCGTGCATCTGTGCGTCGCTGCGGTCCGGTCCCAGGTCGACGGGTACGTGCACCTTCCGCCGACCACTGGCGACAACATCGATGTACTGTGGAGACCTCACGCCCCACGTGTTGAGCAATTCGGCGGTACGTCCACCCGGCCTCCCGCATGCCCACTATACGCCCTCGCTCAAAGTCCGTCAACTGCACATACGGTTCACGTCCACGCTGTCGCGGCATGCTACCAGTGTTAAAGACTGCGATGGAGCTCCGTATGCCACGGCAAACTGGCTGACACTGACGGCGGCGGTGCACAAATGCTGCGCAGCTAGCGCCATTCGACGGCCAACACCGCGTATCCTGGTGTGTCCGCTGTGCCGTGCGTGTGATCATTGCTTGTACAGCCCTCTCGCAGTGTCCGGAGCAAGTATGGTGGGTCTGACACACCGGTGTCAATGTGTTCTTTTTTCCATTTCCAGGAGTGTATGTTATGACTTTTGAACACTATTAAGGTAAAATACATTGTTTGTTCTGTTCCAAAATCTTTCATTTGCTGACTATGCCTATCAGTAGTTAGTGCCTTCAGTAGTTTGAATCTTCTATTTAGCTGGCAGTAGTGTCGCTCGCTGTATTTCTGTAGTTCGAGTAACGAAGATTTTTGTGAGGTATGTGATTTGTGAAAGGTATAGATTAATGTTAGTCAGGGACATTCTCTTGTAGGATTATTGAAAGTCATATTGCGTTGCGCTAAAAAATATAGTGTGTCAGTTTATTGTTGATCAGAATAGGTGAAGAGCGAAATGTATGAGTACGTTCAGTTTTGCTCAGCTGTTTGAAAATCAAACTAATGTAAGAGATTTATCAGCACAGTAATTCAATAATTTTTCCAAGGGGACGTTTGAGTGTCTCCAACAAAGTTGCAATAAACATGTACAGGTACATTGTATACAGAACTGTTTTGGAATACTCTTCAGGTGATCCTGATAAAAATGCTTTTGATATGCGGAAAGCACTATCTAGAGGCGTGAAGAAAAAGTCGATAGCCGGCCGATGTGGTCGAGCGGTTCTAGGCGCTACAGTATGGAACCGTGCAACTCCTACGGTCGCAGGTTCGAATCCTGCCTCAGGCATGGATTTGTGTGATGTCCTGAGTTTAGTTACGTTTACGTAGGTCTAAGTTCTAGGGGACTGATGATCACTGCAGTTGTCCCACAGTGCTCAGAGCCATTTGAACAGTCTGAAAAAGTCGATGATACCGCTGACTCACCCTGTACGAGCAGACGGAGTGGAGTGACGACACGTTGTCTACTGAATGTACGTCGGAGGCGTTTGACATTCCGTTGATTGCTCTATGTGAAAAACTGGCAAAGCATTTCGTAGGCAACAAAATACTTGTGCTAATTCTGGATCAAACCAATCTGATTGACAATAAGAAATGAAAATCTTCAATTCTCGAGTGATTTCTACTGTGTACTACATCGAAAAAAAAGAAAGAAAAAGAAACAAGTCAAATGGTTCAAATGGCTCTGAGCACTATGTGACTTAACATCTGAGGTCATCAGTCCTCTAGAACCTAGAACTACTTAAACCTAACTAACCTAAGGACATCACACACATCCATGCCGGAGGCAGGATTCGAACCTGCGACCGTGGCGGCCGCGCGGTTCCAGACTGAAGCGCTTAGAACCGCTCGGCCACACCGTCCGGCACTACTTCGCAAGTTTTGTACTTTTAAACTGAAATGTGCAGAATGTTGAATATACATTTGTGCATTGGAGAAGAAACAATTGTCTGAACTATAAGTGGGTGCAAGCAATAAAGTTTTTCAGTAACTTCGGAAAAAAAGTGAGTTAATCGATCAATGATGAACTTGAACAATCGTCGTGGGACGTCCACCCCGAACACACACAACGAACAACAAGCAACAAAATGTGATCTACAAAACATAAAAAAAATAAATTTATAAGAGCGGTAGACTAGCGAATGTATGAACAGACTATCTGTAGATCTCTGGTTCGATCCCCCCTCATAGAATTATTTTAACTGTTTTGAAAACCGACTAGACACTCCTCTCAAATGAAGATCAGTCACAGCTACAAAGCCTCACCGCACCGAATATCATTGTATTTTCCTTGCTGTTTACATACGCTTATGTTTGCAGTCGCTGTTCACGCAAGTCACTTTCAATGAGATATTTTGTTCTTAATGCGACCACACACTTTTTACTCTTACAAACATTTTTTTTTATCTTGGCACTGTCCAGTTACGATCATTATTGCTTAAACGTTTGAAGTTTCATCATCTTACATGGAAATCAAGTAAAGTTGCTTCAGACACTCACACCAGTTTACAGTCACGAACATAACAGCCGTTTTACTGTGTGCGTATGGCGGTATCTTGACTACTAACAGTGCTTTCAAAAAAGTGAATTGTTTGTTCGCATTTATTGTCTATTGTCCATGTCTCAAACTAAGATTACTGTCAAGCTATGTAAACTGCAATCATTTCTTACTGACGCTATTTTCGTATTTTATGTAAAAGTTTTAAAAATGTGTAAAAATTCCAGAAATCGAACGTGTCACATCTATATGTTCAGTTAGGAGTTATCCATTGCTCCGCCGAGAGCTTGCTATGATTCGTACCTCAGCTGAGGCTGTTCTAGAGGTGAACTCAGCACAAGTATTTGCCTAGAATAATTTTGTTATATTTTGGGTCGTAGCTCATGACTGGCAGATATGAATCTACAATATTGGCGATTGAAATTGCGAAACCAAGGAGAAATGCAGATGATGAATGGGTATTCATTGGACAAATATATTATACTAGAACTGACATGTGATTACATTCTCACGCAATCTGAGTGCATAGATGCTGAGGAATCAGTATCCAGAACAACCACCTCTGGCTGTAATAAGTAAACAATCCGTTCTTGCTCATCCTCGTCGCCGGCCTGGGTGACCGAGCGGTTCTAGGCGCTACAGTCTGGACCCGCGCGACCGCTACGGTCGTAGGTTCGAATCCTGCCTCGGGCATGGATGTGTGTGACGTCCTTAGCTTAGTTAGGTTTAAATAGTTCGAAGTTCTGAGGGAATGATGACCTCAGAAGTTAAGTCCCATAGTGCTCAGAGACATTTGAACCATTTGACTTGTGTTGGCTGGTCTCTATATGTTTCTTTACGCCATTTGCCGTTCCCCAGTCCGCACTTTTCCCTCTAGGAATTTCCGCTATTGTCACACAAGATGTTGATTCCATACCCCTTTGCTTGGTTTTTTTTTTCCACACGTTTCGAAACATCGTTTCTTTTTCCACCATGTGATACAAAAACGTCAGCAACGCACGCAGAACACAAACGACGCATTTCTTCCCGATTCGACAGTTAGATTTTTTTCCTATGATGAGAACCGAATCAAAATACTATGAATATGACGAATAAGACAGAAAAGAAATACACAAAAATAAAGTCTCTCAGAGATTCATGTAACATTTCCACTAAAAGATTCATACGATTATAGAAACGTTGCATAATTAAACTTCCTGGCAGATCAAAGCTGTCTACCGGACCAAGAGCACTTGCCCACGAAAGGCAAAGGTCCCGAGTTCGAGTCTCGGTCCGGCACACAGTTTTCATCCGCCAGGAAGTTTCATATCAGTGAACACTCCGCTGCAGAGTGAAAATCTCATTCTGGAAACATCCCCCAGGCTGTGGCTAGGCCATGTCTCCGCAATATCCTTTCTTTCAAGAGAGGTAGGTCTGCAAGGTTCGCAGGAGACCTTCTGTAAAGTTTAGAAGGTAGGAGACGAGGTACTGGCAGAAGTACAGCTGTGTGTACGGGCGGTGAGTTATGCTTGGGTAGTTCAGTTCGTAGAGCACTTGCCCGTGAAAGGCAAAGGTCCCGAGTTCGAGTCTGGGTCCGGCATACAGTTTTGACCTGACAGGAAGTTTCAAATCAGCTCACACTCCGCTGCAGAGTGAAAATCTCGCTCTGGTAACGTTGTATAATAATAGACTTCACTTATTTTCATGCACAACGACAACAAACAAACCCAAGTCCCAGCAGAACACAACACTGAGTAATAATATTATACACTCACAAAATGTGCGGGAAAAAGGAAAAATAACAATCGATATACAGATGGAGCGCGAATTCCGTTTTCCTCGACTTCTTAGAGATCCGATACGCGTATCGATTAGAAATGAATCATGAGCGAAGTTCTTTCGACCACTGCCCAAGAACCTGAAATGGCGCGTTTCCAAAACAAATGTGCTAGGTGTGACCATAGTCAGCAAAACATTGGGAGAAATAATGGACTATTCGGCAGACAAAGTGGAAATTCGGAAGTCTCCCGCCTAAATCGTGAGACCTTGTATGTACGAGACAGGAATTACAAACTGTAGTAGCAAAATATTTCACTCAACAGAATATGCTCGCCAACCAACGTCACAGTGGGATCATTTCGCTCCAGATCACAAGAAATATGGATTGATCATTCAGAATCTTTTATTTCGCGGAGAGCAGCGACTTACCGAAACGAGGTTTTCAGCAAATGATAGCAACCAGAGAGGCACGTATATCTGTTATGGTGGTAATACTTTTAAGTTTTTATGAAGTGAGCCATTCAGGAGATGTTGTTTTCAAATGCAAAGGTATAAATTTTTCAATGACACTCGAAATTGTTGCGTAAACGATTGGACTGATGTAAAGATTGTTAATGTTGGCGTTGAAACTTCTACATCTACATCTACATGACTACTCTGCAATTCACATTTAAGTGCTTGGCAGAGGGTTCATCGAACCACAATCATACTAATCTCTCTACCATTCCACTCCCGAACAGCGCACGTGAAAAACGAACACCTAAACCTTTCTGTTCGAGCTCTGATTTCTCTTTTTTTTTATTTTTTTATTTTTTTTATGATCATTCCTACCTATCTAGGGTGGGCTAAACAGAATATTTTCGCATTCGGAAGCGAAAGTTCGTGACCGAAATTTCGTGAATAGATCTCGCCACGACGAGAAACATCTTTGCTTTAATGACTTCCATCCCAATTCGCGTATAATATCTGCCACACTCTCTCCCCTATTACGTGATAATACAAAACGAGCTGCCCTTTTTTGCACCCTTTCGATGTCCTACGGTGGATCTTTGAGCAAAAGTTTTCGGTCTTCAAGAGTGAAGAACGTAGGGGTGCGTATCGTGAAGTGAAGCGTCAAAGTAACTGTTATAGACAAGTGTATTCAAGTACAGAGATGTGTGGACAGGCAGAAAAAGGCGCTACCGTAGGCTACGACTATGTGAGACCAAAAGTGTCTCGTGCAGTTCTTAGATCGGCAACTGCTGCTAAAATGGCTGGTTATCTTGATGTATGTTAGTTTCAACGTGTTATACAAGACGCACGAACCATGGGACACAGCACCTCCGAGGTAACGATGAAGTGGAGATTTTTCCGTATATCAAGAATCCGGTAAAACCAAGTCTCCGACATCGCTACGGCCGGAAAAACTTCCTGCCAGAACGGGCCAATTGACGACTGGAGAGAATCCTTCAACGTGACAGAAGTGCAACCTTTCTGTGAAATTGTTCGGATTTCAATGCTGGGCCATCAGCAAGTGTCAGCCCCACGAAACATCATCGATATGGGCTTTCGGAGCCGAAGGCCCACTCATGTATAGTCTGTCGGTAAACTGAAGAGCGAGTGAGCGAGTCCCCACTCTGCCTACCCAGCTAAGTCACGAGGCGCCTCTACATGCTGTTCACAACATAATGCCGGCCCTGCCGCGGCGCGCTTTTAAAATCTGTGGGGAAGCCGTGTACAGATGCGTCTCGGCTGCGTTTAATTTTAGACAAATGCATTAAGACCATAAGGAATATAATAGACGATACCTCCTTCCTAAACACAACATTATAAATAATATTAACGTAAGAAAGAAGTCAGAATTCTACTGCAAACATAGAACCAAATGCCTGTTCATGTGAATGTATGTTCCTCTATTGCTACTCGTAAAACTAACCCCATATAATCTACATCTACATCTACATCTACATGACTACTCTGCAATTCACATTTAAGTGCTTGGCAGAGGGTTCATCGAACCACAATCATACTTTCTCTCTACTATTCCACTCCCGAACAGCGAGCGGGAAAAACAAACACCTAAACCTTTCTGTTCGAGCTCTGATTTCTCTTATTTTATTTTGATGATCATTCCTACCTATGTAGGTTGGGCTCAACAAAATATTTTCGCATTCGGAAGAGAAAGTTGGTGACTGAAATTTCGTAAGAAGGTCTCGCCGCGACGAAAAACGTCTATGCTGTAATGACTTCCATCCCAACTCGTCTATCATATCTGCCACACTCTCTCCCCTATAACGCGATAATACAAAACGAGCTGCCCTTTTTTGCACCCTTTCGATGTCCTCCGTCAATCCCACCTGGTAAGGATCCCACACTCCGCAGCAATATTCTAACAGAGGTCGAACGAGTGTAGTGTAAGCTGTCTCTTTAGTGGACTTGTTGCATCTGCTAAGTGTCCTGCCAATGAAACGCAACCTTTGACTCGCCTTCCCGACAATATTATCTATGTGGTCTTTCCAACTAAAGTTGTTCGTAATTTTAACACCCAGGTACTTAGTTGAATTGACAGCCTTGAGAATTGTACTATTTATCGAGTAATCGAACTCCAACGGATTTCTTTTGGAACTCATGTGGATCATCTCACACTTTTCGTTATTTAGCGTCAACTGCCATCTGACACACCATACAGCAATCTTTTCTAAATTGCTTTGCAGCTGATACTGGTCTTCGGATGACCTTACTAGACGGTAAATTACAGCATCATCTGCGAACAGTCTAAGAGAACTGCTCAGATTGTCACCCAGGTCATTTATATAGATCAGGAACAGTAGAGGTCCCAGGACGCTTCCCTGGGGAACACCTGATATCAATTCAGTTTTACTCGATGATTTGCCGTCTGTTACTACGAACTGCGACCTTCCTGACAGGAAATCACGAAACCAGTCGCCCAACTGAGACGATACCCCATAGCTCCGCAGCTTGATTAGAAGTCGCTTGTGAGGAACGGTGTCAAAAGCTTTCCGCAAATCTAGAAATACGGAATCAACTTGAGATCCCCTGTCGATAGCGGCCATTACTGTCTGTAGATTTCAAGGCTTGTCCTTATTTTGTGTTTCTACGAAATGGTAGAAGTTTTCTTTGTACGACTGCATTGAAACTTAACAATTCTCGGAACACAAAAAGTGTTTAAAAAGAAGAAATTTATAATTTTGTGAGTTGAATTCGTCCGATTTGCACTACTTTTTTGTCACTGTCTTCGTAAACATGCCTCAAAAGTATGTGTTCAATGTTAAGCATATTGGGTACTAACTCTGTTGTCAGCTGTCAGAAAGGATACATGTGTTTTGGTAGCATGAACGATTATTGGTTTTGTATAAAAATAAATTAGAGAATCTGTACTAAATTTTGTTATAAGAATGGAATAAAGTATATGAAATTTTTAGAAATGGTAAATATTGCTTTTAGTGAGCCTGTTATGAGTAAACTAAGGGCAGGTAAGTGGTTTAAACATTTCAAAGCAGGCCTTAAAGGGCAGCTGTTCTACAAGCATGGATGGGATTAAAAATGCACAGTTAAGATACTTGAAAACTATCCCGAAGAAACAGTTCCTAAAGTGTTTCAGGAATTGGAAAAAAGCACTGGCATAAGTGTATACCATGTAATGGGGAATATTTGGAAGAGAATAACATTGCTTAAGATTAACAGATAAAGTTCTTACCAAAAAATAAAAATTAATATGTGAACGCACCTCGTGTGTCAAGTTTTTTGCTTAGAAATCCAGAATCGGTGTACATGTTTCGAAGGAAATTTCAGCAGTGTTTAGAATAGCTATTGCGTGCATGTTTTAAGCAATATGTCTCAGAATCAGGTGAATAGTGACCGAGATAGAGATTTAGTGTTCCATAATCATCAAAGGTTTTACGTGATTTTTAAAGTGTATGTAATGGTGGGTTTCCTCCCAAACTTCTTCGTGGCGATTCCATTAAACCATGTGGCTTATTTATCCGTTTCTTACTTATGCCTCCTGTTAGGTGAGGCTGACGTTAGCGTAAATTGCAGGTCTTTGATTGGGACTGGTAATATTAGCCAACAGTTACTTTTGAGTCGCCTCTTTAATACACAATGTAATAACTTTAGAGACGATCGAACGCTTGTTTCTCCCCAAACACCTCCTCTTCTTCGAATTCTGCACATTGTCTTGCAATGCTGGACGATTATCCATCACTTCCAGATATCGAAGTACATCAGTAAGTTCAAATCATTCAAATGGCTCTGAGCACTATGGGACTTAACATCTGAGGTCATCAGTCCCCTAGAACTTAGAACTACTTAAACCTAACTAACCTAAGGACATCACACACATCCATGCCCGAGGCAGGATTCGAACCTGCGACCGTAGCAGTCGCGCGGCTCCGGACTGAGTGCCAAGACCCGCGAGACCACAGCGGCCGGCACATCAGTAAGTATACAAAGTTAACTCACTGACACTGGCAGCTAAGAGACCACGAACAGAAACGACGTAAAACACTGCACGGCGATCTACACTGGTAGAGAGATAATGGGTAACAGATTTTGGGTGCCCCTGTAGGCTGGTGGCAGCGTTCTTCCGGGAAAGGCCACTTCCCCCACCAAAAGCGCTGCTCGCTCTAGAGTTTCCAGACAGACTATACCCTTGATGACACAACACAAGGCTTTACGCCTCACCTGAGACCGCCAACACCGACACTGGACTCTTGATGAATGGGAACATGTAGCCTGATCGGACGAGTCTCATTTAAAATTGTATCTCGAGCGGATGGACGTGTACGGGTACGGAGATAACCTCATGAATCCATGGACCCTACATGTCACCAGAGGACTGTTCAAGCTGGTGGAGGCTCTGTAAAGGTGTGGCGCGTGAGCAATTGGAGTGATATGGAGCCCTTGATACGTCTAGATACGACTCAGATAGGTGACACGTACATAAGCATACTGTCTGATCACCTGCATACATTCACGTCCATTGTGCAATCCGACGGACTTGGCCTTTTCCAGCAGAGCAATGCGACTCTCACACGTCCAACACGTGGCTCCAGGAACACTCATCTGAGTTTAAACAGTTCCACTGGCCACCGGGTTCCCCAAAAATGAACATTATTGATCGTATCTGGGATGCCTTGTGAGCCGTGGTAAAATTTGCTGTTTTGAAGAGCGCGCCGCAGCGCGTAGTGTGAAGCAGTCGCCGTCCGTTTCTGGCGGTGGCGCCGCTGTGGCAATCGCAGCTTTGGTGTCTCCCTCTGGTGGGAAAGGGGAAAGGTTGCCTGTTCACGTGCGTTTAAGGGACGCTATGAGCTCGGCAGT
Source organism: Schistocerca gregaria (assembly GCF_023897955.1). Taxonomy (NCBI): domain Eukaryota; kingdom Metazoa; phylum Arthropoda; class Insecta; order Orthoptera; family Acrididae; genus Schistocerca; species Schistocerca gregaria. Next base: position 121,930,926 of record NC_064929.1, read on the forward strand.
CGGTGATTCTGTCAGTCTCGGCGAGTCTAGTCAGTTGGTCAGTCGGGTCAGCGTGGGGCAGTGTCTGTCTGTCGTCCGGAGTGCCAGTATGTGTTAGGCCGCCAGTCTGCTCGAGTTTGTTCAGGCAATGGGCATCGGTGGTTGGATCGATCAGTTGGTCGGTCGCGCACTGAGACACGAGATGACTTGTCCGTCTTGAGCGTCGGCGCATGTGAGGTCGCCACGTGAGTCCAGTGGGCCGCGCCGTCTATGGAGAGGTAGTGGCTTCGCGGGCGACACGAGAGCAACAGGAGTCAACCCACGACATCGGTGTGGCCGGTGCGAGCTGCGGCGCCGTGCCTGCATCCGTTGAAGCGGGTGGCAGCGGACGGTTCGGGAGAGAGATTTGGGGGTGCTGCGACAGGTCTTCGCCAGAAATCGCAGTTTATTAAAAGTTTGTTGTTTCAATTACTTGTTAAATTCTACTTGTTTTCTTGTTCAGTCTCTCGTCCCCAGTTTGCTCATCTGTCTCTGGCCCGCATTGGTTAGGCAGTTAGTGTCTGTCTGTCGGTCTGCGGCACGTTAATAGCTGCCTCTGTCATGTTTGTCGGATTCGGCGTTAACGAATTTATTCCTTATGGTGTAAAGGCCGAATTCCTGAAATATGTTTTTATCTTGCCCATCATCTTGCGAGGTGGTATATGTGTAATGTAGAGCATGTTGGTACATTTTATGTAAAACTGCATTTCATGGATTTTATTTAAATGGTCATTTTAGTGTATAAAGTTGCCACCCTTCCACCGTAGCGCCAGCCGGTGTGGCCCAGCGGTTCTAGGCACTTCAGTTTGGAACTGCGTGACCGCTACGGTCGCAGGTTCGAATCCTGCTTCGGACATGGATGCGTGTGATGTCCTTAGGCTAGTTAGGTTTAAGTAGTTCTAAGTTCTAGGGGACTGATGACCTCAGATGTTAAGTCCTGTTCTAAGTTCTAGGGGACTGACGACCTCAGATGTTAAGTCCTATAGTGCTCGGAGCCATTTGAACCACCGTAAGAGTTCTTTTAAAAACAAGTTTCACTTTCGGTGGGCAAATAATTTTTAATGTGAGTGTTTTGTACCATTTCTGTCCCTCTTACGGTGTGCATAGTTTGTGTGAGTTGTTAAAGTTTTTAGTTTAAAGTAATCCGGTGTGTTGCAGATTTGAGCCAGTGTAGTCGTTCAGAGGTTGTTGTGAGCGGTCGTGACCACGGCAGTGTCAAAAGGGAGCGGCAAGCTTCTCAGCCCGAAAGCTCATTCTAAAATAATAACAGTAATAAAGTTATTTCTGCCTCGGAAGAAATTGTAACTTGATATTTACAGGGTGCTTTCTGATTATAATTTTAAATCTGTTTTTAAAAAAAGGGCTTTTATGAATAAAATTTCCATTTATTAAAAAAACAATTTAATTTGTTCCATCAGTTACCCATTGGCAACTACTCCCACACTCACGTAGTGTGATTAAACGTGATGGTCTTGATGAATCGCTACTAAATAAAGTAAATTCTAAAGTAAAGATTTTGAAAGTAATTTCACAGTTCACCTTGCAACGTGCTGTTCAGCACAGATCTCCACCCCCTCGTATTCTTACGGATTTATGGGCAGCCCTGTTGGGTCCTAAAAGGCGTAATTGGCTGAACAATATTGTTTTACGCTGCCTGCTAGGCCTCAAGCAGTTCCAGTTTGCTTAATATGTAGTTAAACAGTCGCTGTTATTAAAAGTGGCAGTTCAAAGCGACACTATGAACCAACTCGTCAGCAATTCCACAAAAACGTTCCTCTTGGCAGTGATACTCGTAAAGAAAAACTAAAGGTAATATAAATCTATTAGATAATGTACCCTACTGGCCATTAAAATTGCTACACTGAGAAGAAATGCAGATGATAAACGGTGAAATCATTGGACAAATATATTATACTAGAACTAACATGTGATTACATTTTAACGCAATTTGAGTGCATAGAACTTGAGAAATCAGTGGCCAGAACAACCAGCTCTGGCCGTAATAATGGCCTTGATAAGCGTCAAACTGAGGTACAGCTGCCCATGCAGCACGATACCACAGTTCAAGAGTGGTGACTGGCGTATTGTGACGAGCCAGTTGCTCGGCCACCATTGACCAAACGTTTTCAGTTGGTGAGAGATCTGGAGAATGTGCTGGCCAGGGCAGCAGCCGAATATTTCCCGTATCTAGAAACGCCCATACAGGACCTCAACATGCGGTCGTGCATTGTCCTGCTGAAATGTAGGATTTCGCAGGGATCGAATGAAGGGTAGATCCACGGGTCGTAACACATCTGAAATGTAACGTCCACTGTTCAAAGTGCCGTCAATGCAAACAAGAGGTGACCGAGACGTGTAATCAACGGCACCCCGTTCCATCACGCCAAGTGATACGCCAGTATGGCAATGACGAATACACGCTTCCAATGTGCGTTGACCGCGATGTCGCCAAACAAGGGTGCGACCGTAATGATGCTGTAAACAGAACCTGGATTCATCCGAAAAAATGACGTTTTGCCATTCGTGCACCCAGGTTCGTCATTGAGTACACCACCGTAGGCGCTCCTGTCTGTGATGCAGCTTCAAGGGTAACCGCAGCCACGATCTCCGAGCTGATAGTCCATGCTGCTGCAAACATCGTCGAACTGTTCGTGCAGATGATTGTTGTCTTCCAAACGTCCCCGTCTGTTGACTGAGGGATTGGGACGTGGCTGCACGATCCGTTACAGCTATGCGGATAAGATGCCTGTCATCTCGACTGCTAGTGATACGAGGCCGTTGGGATCCAGCAGGGCGTTCTGTATTACCCTTCCGAACCCACCAATTACATATTCTGCTAACAGCCATTGGATATCGACCAACGGAGCAGCAATGTCGCGATACAACAAACCCCAACCGTCATAGACTACAATCCGACCTTTATCGAAGTCGGAAACGTGATGGTTCGCATTTCTCCTCCTTACACGAGGCATCACAACAACACCAGGCTACGCAGGTCAACTGCTGTTTCTGTATGAGAAATTGATTGGTAACTTTCCTCACGTCAGCACGTGGTAGGTGTCGCCACCGGCAACGCCGGTCAACTGCTGTTTCTGTATGAGAAATTGATTGGTAACTTTCCTCACGTCAGCACGTGGTAGGTGTCGCCACCGGCAACGCCGGTCAACTGCTGTTTCTGTATGAGAAATTGATTGGTAACTTTCCTCACGTCAGCACGTGGTAGGTGTCGCCACCGGCAACGCCGGTCAACTGCTGTTTCTGTATGAGAAATTGATTGGTAACTTTCCTCACGTCAGCACGTGGTAGATGTCGCCACCGGCGAACTTCTCTGTAAACGATAAAATTTAAATATATACTACAGGAATATCTCATTTCTTACGAAAAAAAGCACGAAACTGCTTATTCGCTGCACGAGTGAGCAAAAGCAGCGTTACGTGTGTACTGGGCACTTAGGAAACACCAACAATCATTTTCAGATTCTGAAATAATGGAAGAATGTATGGTGGAAGTAGCCTCGGCAATTTTTGAATAAAAAAATGATGTTGTCGCTGCAATTCAATGTATTCCTGTTGGCAGGAAGTAATACAAGAAGAACGAAAATTTTAGTTACTAATATTAAAAGCACTCTGCTTGAACTTTTGGAAAAGGCACCACGCTACTCCATTGCACCTGAAGAATCATGTGACGTTGTTGACGATGAACAAATATCTATTTTCGTGAGATTTTTCGACATTCAAAATAAGATACTGAGGGAAGAATTGCTCGTAATAATGCCTTTGAACGGTAACACTCGAGGAGAAGATTTATTCAAAGCTACTGACGAATTTAATAACAATTCCAACATTCGCTCTGATAAAATAGTGTCGCTTTCAACTGACGGCGCCTCAGCGATGACTGGCAAAGAATATGTTGTAGTAAAGAAAATCAGGGATCAGAATCCAGGTCTAATATCGTACCAGTGTATAATTCATCAGACTGCCCATTGAGGAATACTCAGTGCTACACTGAAAGAAGTAATGGTCAGCTTGGTGTAGTTGATTAATTTTATGAGATTCTCGTCAACACCGAAAGTTCAAGAAGTTTCTTTCAGAATGTGATGCAGTGTATTCTGACTTACTGCAATACAAAAATGTTCGTTGGTTAAGTAAAGGTCAAGTTGTTGAACGTTTCTGGCTGATAAAGGAAGAAATAACCTTCTTGCAAATCTTGGATACGCAGGTCGCAAAGAAGCACTCAAGAGTTCATAACAAACGAGAGCAACATGCTACCTATGGCTTTTCTGAAGGATATTCTGAAATATTTAAATGCGCTCAACATAGAGTTACAACGGAATGGGAAATTAATATGTGATCTGATATAAAGCGTGTCTGCTTTTCGTCGTAAGCTGGATATTTTAAAAAAACGATATTGCACGGCACGAATTTATTCATTTCCCAACAATTCCTGGGTATAAAAAAGAGATCTCTGAAGAAGACATTGCAGTGTTTGTAAGATTTCTGTCCGATGTAAGGGACGAATTTGCTACAAGATTTCAAGACTTTGCAGAAATTGGAAAGCTGTCTCAATTGCTAAAATTTCCTTACGAAGTTGATGCATCGGCAGAATGGACTGATGTGGCTGCTAAGTTGCTCAGCGCTTCAAAGTCTTCACTTCAAGTGGAGATAATCGACTTGCAAGAAGATATTTCTTTGCAACTGTATAAAGCTGAATCCACTGAAAAATTTTGGGGTAAAAATGTTTCAGAAAAATATGAAAATTGTAAGAGAGTAGTTATCAATCTGGCCACTGTTTAGTTCGACATATATATGGGAATCGTCGGTTTCGAAAATGAATTTTTCGAAGACCAGATATCGGTCAAGGTTGACGGACGCCCACTTCAAAGACATGGGCCTATTTCGCATCTGCTGCACCCCTCGTACACCGAACATAAAAAAAAAAAACTGGATCAAGACAGCCGACGTAATTTCTCACATTCAATATATTACATTAGCTGAGTACTACTTGTTTTACTTGGTTTACCCTTTTTTTTGGAAACTAACTCGACTAAAAACAAAATATAAAACTGTAACTTTTAATTAATAGTTTTTTTTGTGGAACTCCATAAATATTATTACACCGAATCCGAACCCCACTGAAAACTACTTGCCAACCCCTGCCCTAAGAGTTAGTACACGTTAGAATAAAGCACTCTCCATGTTATCGAAAACACAACGGTATAATAGTGAATGGTGTATCTAAATCACAATGAGTCTTTACACAGGTAGAAGTGTGAACCTACAGTGTTGGATTAGAGTAAATGTGTACGACAATTTAAAAACGTGGTCGGTTTGTTCATTACGCGTATCTTCCTAATGCTCAGTGAAGACGATTTAGATCTCACTTCCTTCCAGAGCGTCTGTTGATCTACCTTTGTTCACCCTATGCGGTAGCTTCAAAAATTCCCGCCGCGCGGGAACCCGCGCGGTCTTAGGCGCCTTGTCACGGTCCTTGCGGCTCCTCCCCCCCCCCCCCCCCCCGTCGGAGGTTCGAGTCCTCCCTCGGTCATGAATGTGTGTGTGTGTGTGTGTGTGTGTGTGTGTGTGTGTCTGTTGTCCTTAGCGTAAGTTAGTTTAAGTTAGATTAAGTAGTGTATATCCTTCGTGACCGATGACCTCAGCAGTTTGTTCCCATAAGACCTTACCACAAATAACCAATTCCAAAAATTCCCCAGTACTGCTGGTGAGGATATACAATTCTCGCATGGGCTTTCGTATGAGGCGAAAATACTACCAGATTCTGACCTTCAGCACATTCGATTCTATAAATGGTTTCGTTTTCTAGGTTGTGCCGGCCGGAGTGGCCGGGCGGTTCTAGGCGCTGTAGTCTGCTACCACTACGGTTGCAGGTTCAAATCCTGCCTCGGGCATGGATGTGTGTGATGTCCTTAGGTTAGTTAGGTTTAAGTAGTTCTATGTTCTAGGGGACTAATAACCTCAGAAGTTAAGTCCCATAGTTCTCAGAGCCATTTGAAGCGATCACACCATCAAATTGCTTTGACATAAATATTTGGCTGTCTATTTTGACAAAGAAATATGCTAGTGTAGATCGGCCTAAATGGCTCTGCACTAAATTGTACAAAGAAGACAGAAGACTTGGAAAATATATCGAAATCAGTGTTCAGTGTTCTATATAAGATATCTGTTGCTGCGTTAGCCCTTTTTCTATCAATGTTCCGAGGGTGGCTATTACCGTTATTACAAAAACGTATTGGAAACTAATGAAGTATATTTATTTATTTTTATTTTTTATTTATTTATGCATTTATTTTGCCTGGCAAGATTAGGGCCTTCACGCCCTCTCTTACACCTAACCAGGCATACTCAGATTGAACGAGTTACAGTTTCTACAGAACATTTTGGACATATAACGTATTATACAGTATTGATGTTAAAGAAAAAAATAGAGATTATAACAGTAGTACAATGATAATTAGAACAATCAAAAAATAATTATAACAATCAAGAATAATAATGATAATAATAATAATAATGACTATGTATATGAAAGTAAACATACTTTTCTTTTGTGAATGTCAGTCCTATTGTTAGTTGGGAATTTTCTCGTTATGTTCTTGCAGCTTGTGAGTTATTCTCATCGATCAGAGACATAAGACGATAGAATGGAGTGAAAGAGATATATAAAAGGTAGATAGGTTACAGGAAGAGAAATAGAATGGTAAAATTCGAAGCTGTGATTGAGAGGAGAAAGAAGACGATGAGAGGGGCACAACAGTGGTGGCTATACCGTCCCTAATATGTAAGTTTTGAGTTCCCTCTTGAATGTTGAGTGGTTCTGGATAAGACGCAGATCACAGGGGAGCGCGTTCCATAGTCGTATGGCTGAGATGGAGAATGACACGGAGAAAGATTCTGTCTTATGTAAAGGTACAGGCAAAATGATAGACGTATCCGATATGGTATTGCGATTGTGGAATGATGATAGGTGTTTGATGTGAGAAGATAAGTATTGGGGGCACCAGTGGCTAAGAAATCGACGAAGTAAGCACATCGAGTGGAGATCGCGTGCCTTATGTGGGCGTATCCAACCTAGCTGGGAGGTTGGGTGGTCCACCACAAAAGTGGACGAATATGACGAAAAAGCGGCTAGAACAAATCATCTTTTGTAATATGAATGCAGTTTTATGAAGGCTTAAAGGTTAACATTAAATGCATTCAGTGGTTTACGTTCAAAAGCCTTGGGAAACAGTAAGTTATTTGGTTATCATTTAAATATCCTTCATATTATAAATTTTTTGGGTAATAAATTATGTTCATTAATTAATTATCAGTTCTTACTTTCATGTAATTTTAAGTAAGAGACGTAAAATATATTTGTTTCCAGATTTATTGCTGTAAGAGGACATCTGTAGGCGATAAAAATCACCATTGCAACTACAAATATGTTTTAAATTAGGCAATAGTACCGTTTCACATTTCAGAAAACTGTTTTACGCGGCAGAAAGAAATTCACCATTCCATTACTAACCAAGGCTGTGAAATGATTTTTATTCCTACTGAAAAATTCAACAATAGTGACTTGGCCCCTGCGGCAGCGCAGGTTGATTTCCGACTTATTCGCAATTATTTCATTAGCGTCAAAGATTAAAAAAAAATAGAAAATGGGAAATGTTTCTCTAGTTCCTTAGCGAAAACTACGTTTGAATTTATACCCCATTTCTTTATGCATCCTGTTATTCACCTATTATTTTTTCTTGGACTGCTGTATAATGTTTTTGTAGATGCTTAGCACCCCTATATAAGCAGAAACAGAGAAAGTTCATTGAAAAATATTCAAAAGAGAAAAAAGCATCAGAAAAACTGTACATTCGCATTGGAGGAAGTGAAAAGTAGCTATTGCCAATGTCTGACTTCACACTTTATTGTTAACACAAACTGTAATATATCTTTGTTTGGATCCTAAATTCGAGAGTTGTTTGGGTACCCGATTAACGTTACAATGCAATTTACTTTCCATTATGTTCACTGCATTGTGCGCACGTTCATAATAAATAACTGATCATAGGAACGTCATTTGCAAGAAAAAGTTTTAAATATTTGGCGACTGCTGCGATATACAGAAAAATCGCAGGGTTTCTGTCTGTGTAATACGATTCAGTTTTGCGTTGGATCCAAAGTAGTGGAACTTCGAAATTTATCACTTATACAAACTACAATATACTGCACATTAATGCGGATAAGAAATTCGTACGTTGCTTCAGCGTCTGCCTAAAATGAAAACGTACCTGTATCAACCATTTTTACCATTGTGCTGAATAGACTGCTAATTTGCGTTTGTGATTTAATTTTCGAAAGAAAATACGTGACAACCAAAATGTTATTTTTCCGTGAAAAACTTGCGTCAAATACCAGAAATGGTGTATATGTGCAGAAGCATTTACTGCGTATTTGCAACGATTCGTTATTCCGGATTCGAAGAGAAATTTACGTACACGAAATTTGTACGTCACAGGTATATGTTTGCACAGAGAAATTTGTGCTATGTAATCCGTTTCTTATCTACATTACAGTGCAGACAGGTAAAGATAACAAAAGTCGTATGTTGCTTCTGGTATCTGCGATTCTGCGTAATGTGAAAACGCAAGTGACGCAATTTCCTTGTCCTACAGCCTTCCTACGTGTTACAAATTATCAGTAACGCAGTCTACGGAAATTTGTTTTCACCTACGAAACACGTGCGAAGGTTTGAAAGAAATAGTTACACACTGCTTGGTGACGACTTTCTGTTATTAAATAGATTCAAGTACATTCGCAAATGACGTTCCTGTGGTCAGTTATTTACTATGAACTTATCTTTACACATTATGGAAAAATAAATTGCACTGAAACTCTTATCAGGCACCCAAAAAATGCACGAGTTTCGGACCCGTACAAACATATCTTGCAGTTTGTACTAACGATAAAGTATGAAAGTCAAACTTTGGCACAGGTGCTTGTCACTTGCTGTAATGCGCCCATGTTTAATATGTAAACTTTTTTTGATACCTCAAATGTTTCTCTTTTTCTGAGAAAACGGGCGATAAATTAGATGAATGATGTGTGTGAGTGTGGTCGTTTACTATTAATTTGCAAGCTTTCGCGAATCCTAATCGGAGATATGGAGCACGCACTGTATGCATTACGCAACGATTTTGTACTAAATGGAATTTGCAGTACAAAGTAGTACAACGAAATCAGTTCTGCCAATAACGTTTATCCACATTGCACCATAAACCGATAAACATTATAAAATGCATAAATTGTTTATTTGCCTGTCTAATGTGGAAAACTCTTAAGAAGTAATTTGTTTGGCCTACGTGTTTTACACGTTTTCGCTACTATAGTTTTCGTAAATTGGGCTTCACATCCGAAACGCAAACTCACATACAGAAAAACAGAAATGGTCGTTTAGTGCCTAGTGCCATTAAATGATTTTTTAAGCTGCAAACGGTACTCGTGTAAGTGACTATTTAAATTGCAGTTACTGTTTTTGGGGCTTGATTTTTGCGAAATCTGCTGCATTAGCTAATGAAGAAAGTTCACACGCAAAGACACTTGTTACAAATCAGATCTTCGACTGTATGAACGAGCGAGGCCAGACTTACCTGAAATAGACGGGAGTGGCTCCGTATGCAGTTGTTAAAATTAGCCACAGCTGGTCACTCGGCACTTACTGGTAGGTCTCCGTTTCCGTGTCCAACTCTACGTGCTTAACCGAAGCGCAAAACTCTCGGAGTATTATCTGCAGCGATATTACAAAGCGTCACTTGCAATCAGCTTCGTTAGCGATCGTGAAACGTCCTCCGTGCTATATGTGAGTGAGCCTACTTGTAAAGAGTGCAGAGCCGGACGCACCCAACACTGTTGCCACTCGACAGTTGCATATCGCCCGCCGGCGCTATCGATACTGCAGTCGCTTCCTCGGGTTTTGTTAACTACTAACTAATACGCAAAACAAGCAAAGAACATCGATTAGCAAGGAGAAAAACGCATAAGCGCTATACGCGCTGTTTCATTAAGTTCTCCTTGCGCGTCCCGGGGCAGAGATCACGTCTGTCTCCTAGAGTGCGTGCGGCAGAGGTTGCCCGCACTGCACAGTGAATCCCATCCCCTCTTCTACGCCAACTTCCCACTGCGGCTGCAGTTACGACAGACGCTCGAGCTGGCGGTAAAATCGTCAGTGCTAAGGCCGGTATTAGACCACCAAATTTCGTTGTCAAAGGAATATGATCAAATATTAGTCAAATCTCTTTGACAAAGATTTTTGATGTGGCACTAAGAAAGGGGGTCTAGTGAAGCAGGAGATGCAATCCGTCGGCTTTGAGCAATGACGTCATACATTACTCATAGATAATAATGTCTTCACTTGCAGCCGCAAATAATAAAACAGTTCTGTGTTCTACATCTACATCTACATTTAAATTCCGCAAACCACCCAACGGTATGTGGCGGAGGGCACTTTACGTGCCACTGTCATTACCTCCCTTTCCTGTTCCACTCGCGTATGGTTCGCGGGAAGAACGACTGCCGAAAAGCCTACGTGCGCCCTCGAATCTCTCTAATTGTACATTCATGAAGTAGGCGGAAGCAATATATTCGATACCTCATCCAGAAACGCACCTTCTCAAAACCTGGACAGCAAGCTACACCGCGATGCAGAGCACCTCTCTTGCAGAGTCTGCCACTTGAGTCTGCTAAACATCTCCGTAACGCTATCACGTTTACCAAATAACCCTGTGACGAAACGCGCCGCTCTTCTTTGGATCTTCTATATATCCTCTGTCAACGCGACCTCGTACGGATTCCACACTGATGAGCAATACTCAAGTATAGGTCGAACGAGTGTTTTGTAAGCCACCTCCTTTGTTGATGGACTACATTTTCTAACGACTCTCCCGATGAATCTCAACCTGGCACCCGCCTTACCAGCAATTAATTTTATATGATCATTCCACTTCAAATCAGTCCGTACGCTTACTCCCAGATATATTACACAAGTAACTGCTACCAGTGTTTGTTCCGCTATCATATAATCATACAATAAGGGATCCTTCTTTTTATGTATTCGCAATACTTTACATTGGTCTATCTTAAGGGTCATTGCCACTCCATGCACCAAGTGCCTATCTGCTGCAGGTCTTCCTGGATTTCGCTGCAATTTTCTGATGCTGCAACTTCTCTGTATACTACAGCATCATCCGCGAATAGCCGCATGGAACTTTCGACACTATCTACAAGGTCATTTATATATATTGTGAAAAACAATGATCCCATAACACTCCCCTGTGGCACGTCAGAGGTTACTTTAACGTCTGTAGACGTCTCTCCATTGAGAACAACATGTTGTGTTATGTTTGCTAAAAACTCTTCAATCCAGCCACACAGCTGGTCTGATATTCCATAGGCTCTTACTTTGTTTATCAGGCGACAGTGCGGAACTGTACCGAACGCCTTCCGGAAGTCACGGAAAATGGCATCTACCTCCGAGCCTGTATCTAGTATTTTCTGAGTCTCATGAAGAAATAAAGCTGTTTCCGGAATCCATTTTGATTCCTACAGAGTAGATTCTGAGTTTCCAGAAATGACACGATACGCGAGCAAAAACCATGTTCTAATATTCTACAGCAGATCTATGTCAGAGATGTAGGTCTATAGTTCTGCGCATCTGCTCGACGACCCTTCTTGAAGACTGGGACTACCTGTGCTCTTTTCCAATCATTTGGAACCTTCCGTTCCTCTAGAGACTTGCGGTACACGGCTGTTAGAAGGGGGTAAGTTCTTTCGCGTACACTGTGTAGATTCGAGTTCGTATCCCATCAGGTCCAGTGGACTTTCCTCTGTTGAGTGACTTCAATTGTTTCCTTGGACACTTATTTCGATGTCAGCCATTTTTTCGTTCGTGCGAGGATTTAGAGAAGGATCTGCAGTGCGGTCTTCCTCTGTGAAATACACTCCTGGGAATTGAAATAAGAACACAGTGAATTCATTGTCCCAGGAAGGGGAAACTTTATTGACACATTTCTGGGGTCAGATACATCACATGATCACACTGACAGAACGACAGGCACATAGACACAGGCAACAGAGCATGCACAATGTCGGCACTAGTACAGTGTATATCCACCTTTCGCAGCAATGAAGGCTGCTATTCTCCCATGGAGACGATCGTATAGATGCTGGATGTAGTCCTGTGGAACGGCTTGCCATGCCATTTCCACCTGGCGCCTCAGTTGGACCAGGGTTCGTGCTGGACGTGCACACTGCGTGAGACGACGCTTCATCCAGTCCCAAACATGCTCAATGGGGGACAGATCCGGAGATCTTGCTGGTCAGGGTACTTGACTTACACCTTCTAGAGCACGTTGGGTGGCACGGGATACATGTGGACGTGCATTACCCTGTTGGAACAGCAAGTTCCTTTGCCGGTCTAGGAATGGTAGAACGATGGGTTCGATGACGGTTTGGATGTACCGTGCACTATTCAGTGTCCCCTAGACGATCACCAGAGGTGTACGGCCAGTGTAGGAGATCGCTCCCCACACCATGATGCCGGGTGTTGGCCCTGTGTGCCTCGGTCGTATGCAGTCCTGATTGTGGCGCTCACCTGCACGGCGCCAAACACGCATACGACCATCATTGGCACCAAGGCAGAAGCGACTCTCATCGCTGAAGACGACACGTCTCCATTCGTCCTTCCATTCACGCCTGTCGCGACACCACTGGAGGCGGGCTGCACGATGTTGGGGCGTGAGCGGAAGACGGCCTAATAGTGTGCGGGACCGTAGCCCAGCTTCATGGAGACGGTTGCGAATGGTCCTCGCCGATACCCCAGGAGCAACAGTGTCCCTAATTTGCTGGTAAGTGGCGGTGCGGTCCCCTACGGCACCGCGTAGGATCCTACGGTCTTGGCGTGCATCCGTGCGTCGCTGCGGTCCGGTCCCAGGTCGACGGCACGTGCACCTTCCGCCGACCACTGGCGACAACATCGATGTACTGTGGAGACCTCACGCCCCACGTGTTGAGCAGTTCGGCGGTACGTCCACCCGGCCTCCCGCATTCCCACTATACGCCCTCGCTCCAAGTCCGTCAACTGCACATACGGTTCACGTCCACGCTGTCGCGGCATGCTACCAGTGTTAAAGACTGCGATGGAGCTCCGTATGCCACGGCAAACTGGCTGACACTGACGGCGGCGGTGCACAAATGCTGCGCAGCTAGCGCCATTCGACGGCCAACACCGCGGTTCCTGGTGTGTCCGCTGTGCCGTGCGTGTGATCATTGCTTGTACAGCCCTCTCGCAGTGTCCGGAGCAAGTATGGTGGGTCTGACACACCGGTGTCAATGTGTTCTTTTTTCCATTTCCAGGCGTGTAGCTTTGGAAAAAGGTGTTTAGTATTTCAGCATTATGCGTGTCATCCTCTATTTCAATGCCATCATCATCCCAGAGTGTCTGGATATGCTGTTTCGATCCACTTACTGATTTAACGTAAGACCAGAACTTCCTAGGATTTTCTGTCAAGTCGGTACATAGAATTTTACTTTCGAATTCACTAAACGCTTCACGCTTAGCCCTCCTTACGCTCACTTTGACATCGTTTAGCTTCAGTTTGTCTGAGAGGTTTCGGTTGCGCTTAAAATTGCAGTGAATGAGAGCTATCATTGTACATTAAAATAATTTAATGTGATTTTAAAAGAGATGGTTCAAATGGCTCTGAGCACTATGGGACTTAACTTCTTAGATCATCACTCCACTAGAACTTAGAACTACTTAAACCTAACTAACCTAAGGACATCACACACATCCATGCCCGAGGCAGGATTCGAACGTGCGACCGCACCGGTCTCGCGGTACCAGACTGTAGCGCCTAGAAACGCACGACACCCCGGCCGGCTTTTTTTTTTTTTTTTTTTTTTTTTAACAAATGTGTGGTCTCCTTGCAGAGTATGTTCGATGTCACGAGTGCGGCTAATATATGCGCTTCACAAGTGTATCTCGTCGTATGGCGGTGCAGCAGAAATAGGTTGTGGCGGTCCATTAGACGAGGGACGTGGTTCGAAAAATGTGAGCTCGCCTTGCGCGATATTATGGAAATCACGTACTGTTGGTGTTCGGGATATCCCGTGTGTCTGTGTGTCCATGAATGTTGTGTGAGTAAGAGTGCAGTTGTGGACTGGTACTCTTTTTGTAAGGATGTCTGAGTGGCATACATGAAATATTGTTAAAATGGCTATGAGCACTATGGGACTTAACTTCTTAGATCATCAGTCCCCTAGAACTTAGAACTACTTAAACCTAACTAACCTAAGGACATCACACACATCCATACCCGAGGCAGGATTCGAACCTGCGACAGTAGCGGTCGCGCGGTTCCAGACTGTAGCGCCTAGAACCGCTCGGCCATTCCGGCCGGCACATAAGGGGCTGTGGGGGGGGGGGGGGGGGGTTGTTATGGTATAAATTGACGAGTCGCATTTTGGTAAAAGGAAGTACAACAGGGGGGTGGGGGGAATCTCTGGTGGGATTATGGGTGTGGGGGAGGGGCTGTAGTTTCAGCTCAAGAATGTGACGCTGTAGTGTTTAAAGTAGAACCTAATCGAAGGAAGAAAGTTTTGGTCAGCTTAATTGAAGATCACGTTGGAGAGGGTTCCACTGTAATTTCAGATGGTTTTTCTTCATATAGGGATTTAGGGGATAGGGGTTATCAGCATCTTGTAGTTGATCACAATACTGGGTTCAGATCATTTTTCACAGGGGATTGCACAATTAGCATATAGGGTTATTGGTCAGCTATGAAATCTCTTGTAGGGAATTGGAAACGACGGATTTCCACACTTCACAGTGCAGAATATTCATAGATAATGTCACATTAGGAAAGGGGAATGGAGGGGGGGGGTGAATGTGTGTGTCCGTGCGTGTATTTGTGTGTGTGTGTGTGTGTGTGTGTGTGTGTGTGTGTGTGTGTGTGTGTGTGTGTCTGTGAGAGTTTTCGTAATGTTTTATTCGTTGCGTATGTGGGTACGTGATTTTTGCTGATCTGTTTCTAGACGACCTTCGGTTCTTTTGAAAAGTTCTCATGTGGTAAGTTCAGTTTTCCATTTTTTCTGTTACTGTATTTGACTATTTTGTCATATTTCATTGTATTCTTACACCATTACGTATGTTTTCGTATACTCCAGTACGTACCGGTAATATAAATTTCGCAGCCGTCGTTATGCTTTCGTTTCCCAGCACTAGTAAGAGAACATTTTTTTTTCGAATCAGCACTAGCAATATTGAAGGCGAAACGGTCGATACAATTAAAATATGTATCCCGTCCTTCAGTTGACCTTTACACTGGCACTACCTGTTCGAGGACAACGACATATGTAACATTGATGAGATTTACCTATATAATCTGGCACCATTGACCAGACGTTTACAGTTGGTGAGTTATCTGGAGAATGTGCTGGCCAGGACAGCGGTCGAACATTTTCTGTATCCAGAAAGGCTCGCACAAGTCCTGCAACATGCGGTCGTGCATTGTCCTGCTGAAATGTAGGGTTTCGCACGGATAGAATGGAGGGTAGAGCCACGGGTCGTAACACATCTGAAATGTAACGTCCACTGTTCAAAGTGGCGTCAATGCGAAGAAGAGGTGACCGAGATGTGTAACCAATGTCACCCCATACCAGCATGCCGGGTGGTACGCCAGTATGGCGATGACGAATACACGCTTCCAATGTGCGTTCACCGCGATGTCGCCAAACACGGATGCGACCATCATGACGCTCTAAAAATAACCTGGATTC